>NC_133618.1:292264835-292579002 GCF_048593235.1 Sminthopsis crassicaudata
GGCAAATGGCTGCTGGGTGTTCAGGGGATGGAGATGGGGAGTGCATGAGGATAAAAAGAGGGAAATGGATATTGTGTGAATTAAGAGCACTACACGGAGAGTCAGGAAGACCTGAATTCAAATCCTCCATCAGACACTAATCCACAGTGTGATTGGCCAAATTATTTAGTCTTTCATGATCTCAGTTTTTTTATCTGTAAAATGGGAAAGATAATAGGATCTTTCTCATAAGGTTGTCATGAGGAGCAAATGAAATGATATAGGTCCAAGGCAAACTTTAATATCTCATTTGATCTTCACATCAACCTTGGAAAACAGGTGTTATTATTATCCTTATTTTACAGATAAGGAAACTGAGGACGGGTTTAAGTGACTTGCCTGGAGTCTCACAGCTAATAAGTATACGAGGTCAGATTTAAACTGTTTCCTCATTTATAAAAATGGAGATAATAATACCCATAGTATTTATTTCACAGGGTTGTGAGATGAATGTATGAGGCACTTTTATAGATGTAAAGAGGTACTTAAATGAAGTGTCATAGTTTTTGCATTTAGAATCTGAGGACTCGAGTGTGAATTCTTACTCCGCTGCTTTCTCATTGCATAATGTTGACAAGTCCCTTCACCTCTTTGGACCTCAGTTTCCCCATCTGTAACATGGATAAGATATTTGTGCTACCTGCCAGTGCAATCAAAGGTGATTTTTGCTATGATAATCCAATAGATTAATTGATGTGATCCTTGTTCTGACACCTGTGCTCCTGGTTACCTTCCAGATGGAGCAACCTCATTTTGCTCATGAGGGTTCTATGCTGAAAGAGTCCCAGACTCTGTTCCAGGGTAGAAGGTTTGGCCCATTTCAGTGCTCCAGGTGTGTTTCTTTGAACAGCTCCTGATTGGGAGGGGGCACTGACTCTTCAGTTAGTCATGGTTTATTGGAAAGCACGATTGTCTGAGTGGGAGAGCTCTGAGAGCTCTGACTCTTCCTGTTCTATTGAGGGTTTTCTCAGCAAAGATACTGTATCTTTGCCATTTCCTTTTCCAGTTTATTTTGCAGGTGAGGAAACTGAGGCAAATAGAATTATGTGACTTGCCCAGGGTTATAGTTAGTAAGAGTCTCAGGTCAAATTTTAATCTGGGTCTTCTTGACTCTGGACCCGGGGCTCTAGCCATTGTCACTTTGCTGCCCTCAAATTAGGGGTGGGGAGAGGGCAAATAATGCAAAGGCACTGCCAGAGCAGAAATCAGGAGGCTTTCAGCCTGGCCCTTCCACTAATGAGTCTAGGCAAACCATTTACCCTTGTAATAATCAGCTAATATTCATATGGCACTTTATAGTTTACAAAGCATTTTGCCAATGTATTCGTTAATTCCCAAACAACCCTGTAAAGTAGGTCCTGCATGATTTCCATCTTGCAGATGAGGAAACTGAGGCCCATAGAGGGCAAGTAATTTGTCCAGTAACCCAGCTGGACACAACTTAGGCACTTGTCTAAGGCCGGATTTGGGATCTGACTCTAACACCCCACTGTGCCAAGTTGTCACCCACAAAATGGACATCCTAGCTCCTAGAAGCAGACTTGAAGATCGAAAAAGATCATCACAGAACTTTCTAACTTTAAAGTCGATAGAAATGTAAAATGCCAGTGTGTGGCAGGAATTTTTTAATCTTTAAAAAAACAACAAACAAACCAAAAAAACCTTTTTAATCAATAAGCATTGTTTTCTCTCCGTTCCATCTTCTCCTTTTTGTCTTGAAAACAAACAAGAGAAAGAAAAGCCTTCTAACAAATATGAGTAGTCAAGCAAAACAAAATGTCTCCCTTATTTTGCATCCTGAGGATATCCACCCTGCCTCAGACAGGTGAGGAGAATCAGTCCTCCTCAGCCCTTGGAATCCTGATTAGTCCTTGTCTGATCCGAGTTCTCAGTTATAGTTAAATTGTGTGTAAAATGTGATGTAATTTACTACTCCATGAATCCCCAGAGATCTGGGGATATGTTCATTGACAAAGAAAATGCACTTAGTCCAACTTAAAAGCATAACAAACACAAACAACAAAACACCTTTACCCACCCTGTTCTGGCCTATGGTAGAGAGTTCATGAAGGCCCAGAGAAATGACATTATTCATCCATTATGTAGGCAATAAATTAGTCAGAATTCAATCTGAATCCTTAAGATCAGGTGTAATAAAGCTGTTTTTCAGTCACTTCAGTCATGTCCAACTCTTCTTGACCCCATTGGGAGAGGTTTGCCATTTCCTTCTCCAGATCATTTTACAGATGAGGAAACTGAGGCAAATAGCTGTGTGACTTGCCTAGGGTCACACTTGGGTAGTAAGTGTCTGAGACCAAATTTAAATTTAAATCTTCCCAGCTCAGGTTGGGTGTTCTCTTCATTTATATCCACTAGTAGTACAAGTGGTGGTGGTGGTGGTAGTAGTAGTAGCAGTGGTAATAGTAGCAATTGTGGTGGTGGTAGTAATAGTGGTAAGAGTAGTGGTGGTAGTAGTAGTAATAGCAGTGATAACAGTAGTAGTAGTAATAATAGTAATGGTAGTAGCAGTACTAATAGTGATGGTAATAGTAATAGTAACAATACTAGTGGTAGTATCACTAGTAGTAGGAGTAAGGAGTAATGGTAGTAGCAGTAGTAATAGTAACAGTAATGGTAATAGTATACTAGTAGTAATAGTAACAATATAAGTGCTAGTAGTAGTAATAGTAATAGTAGCACATAGTAGTAGTAGTAGTAATAGTAATAGTAGCACATAGTAGTAGTAGTAGTAATAGCAGTAGTGGTGGTGCTAGTAATAATAGCAGTGGTGATAGTAGTACTTAGTGGTAGTAGTAATAGTAGCAATAGTAGTGCTAGTAGTAGTAGTAATCATAGCAATAGTAATAATACTTAGTAGTAGTAGTAGTAAGTAATGATGTAGTGGTAGTAGTAGCAATAGTAGCAGCATTTAGGGTAGCAATAGTAATGATAGTAGTGGTAATGATAGTAGTAACAGTAACAGTAGTAGTGGTGTTAGTAATAATAGTAGCAGTGGTGATAGTAGTGATAAGTAGTAGTAGTGCTAGTAGAAGTAATCTTAGCAGTAGTAATAGTACTTAATAGTCGTAGTAGATAATGGTGTAGTAATAGTAGTATAGTAGTAGTAGAGTGCTAGTAGTAGTAATCTTAGCAGTAGTTATAGCACTTAATAGTAGTAGTAGATAATAGTGTAGTAATAGTAGTAGTGGTAGTAGTAGTAATAATAGCAGCATTTAAGGTAGCAGTAGTAATGGTAGTAGTAGTAACAATGGTAGTGGTAATAGCACTAGTAATGCTAGTAGTAATAGCAGCATTTAGTAGTAGTAGTAATAGTATCAGCAGTAGTGCTAGTAGTAGTAATAATAGCAGTAATAGTGGTAGTAGTAGTAAACAATAACAGCTAATATAGCATTTCTTGGTTTGCAACGAACTTTAATATATCCTTGACAATATGTGTCAGGCCATGGGACTTGTGTTCTGAACCCAGCTTTGCCTTACATGTGTAGTTTGGGGCAAATTATTTAACTTCTGGGCCTCAGTTTTCTATCTATCCATTGAGGTTTGGGCCGCTGCTTTAAGGTCACCCTTGTTCCCAAGTGCTCCTGCTGGGATTTGAACCTAGCTTACGGCTCTTGAACTACAGTCCTCGGACTTTAGGTTCAGGTTCATTGCTTTTTTTTTCTTTTTTTTTTTCTTCTCATCATCAATCTGCAAAGCAATGGCATTCGTTTGTGGCTCTGAACCTCGGAGTTCTCCTTAAGTAGAGGGTGGGTCTGACAAGCTGAGGAGCTGTTTCGGAAGGATAAATTCTTGTTCTGTTTACAGCTGCCATAGAATAAATCCAGTCCCAGGTCGGGAGTCCCATCTAGAAGAGATGGCGTTGGGTTCGTGAATCCCCGGCCGGCGGAGACTCTTGGACATGCCCAGGCCTCTGCAAAGAGTCGGGCTCTGTGGGAGAGTGCCGCGCGGTGGGGGCGGAGGGCGGCAGCAGGTACCAAGTCCCGGCGTGTTAACGTCGGGCCTCCTCCACGTCAGAACTGAGTCAGCTGACCTTACGATCCACGATCCTCCTTTCCTCTCTCCGGTGTGGGAGACAGATTTGGCTTCTGCAATTGGGGGTTTCTTTTTTAAGCAGACCCGTATTTGAATAGTATGACATTTTCATTCAGGCACCAACTTTTGCAAAGATGTCAAAAGGAGGTTTCGAGTTCTCAAAACAAGGACAAGGGGGAAGGGCTGAGCCAGGGTTTGGGGATGAAGCCACTAGAAATGTGTTTTCTCCCTGGCATTTGCCCAACAGATGAAGGGGGGACTCCTAAGCACCCCAACTCCACCATATCCTACTCCATGGCCGGGGGTTGTAAAAACTTTTTTCCTCTTATCCATCCTCTTTCCCCCTTCTAGAGATTAACTTTAACGGTCCGAGTAGGACAGCATTAACAAAAGACGCAAAGTTGAGAAGGGTTCCAATAATGTTCTGTCTTTCTTGTTTCCTTATGGTGAATTTGGAAATGAACAGGACAGAGATTATTTCATGAAACCGGCTTCACTTTTTCTAGAGGGAGAAAGAAAAGGGAGACAGAGGCACAGACCCACCGAGTCACACCGCTCAGAAACAGCCCCGCTGGGATCTGAACTCGGGGCCCCTGACTTCAAAACTGTGCATTTTACCTCAGATAAAAGAGTGAACTCTACCGGCCTCAAAAGTTCCTTCTAGGAGATGGTTAGGAAGAGTCTGTGCCCGCCTTTCTATTAGTGTCCCAGTTTCCATCCCCCCCAGCCTCCTAAGGGAGTACGGGGCCCAGGGGGCGGGATCACAGCCCGGGCTGCCCGCGCCCACAGGAGTTAGTTAAAGCGTGTGCGGTGGGATAGCGGTCAGAGTGTGCCGGGGCCGGGCGAGGCGCCCGGCGGTGTGCACGCGTGCCACAGAGCCCCATCCGCACGCTCCAGGGCGACCTAACCACTGAGAAGGCCCTTTGTAAAGCCACGAGCGCACGCTCGCAGGATGCCGGGTGGCCCGAGGGCCGGGTTCGGACGGGCCGGCGTGACTTCATCTCTGGGGGTTTGGCCCTGCGTGGGAGGGCGCTCCGGTGGGCGGAGGGCAGAAGCGAATGTGGGACAGCCCCGCGGCGGGGCGCAGTCGCCGGTCCCGGTCCGGCCACAAGACGCCGGCTGCTTCCTCTGCCCCGGAGCGAGTCCGCGTACGATGTGTGTCGGAGGGAGGCAGAGCCCCGCGCCCGCCCGCGGCCGCCTGATGCCGGAGGATGCCTCACCGGAGCGGTCCCGGGCGCGCTGAGCCCGCCGCCGCCGCCGCGAGCCTCTCAGGTGCGTCTCCTTTCTCTTCCCAGCGTGCTCAGCGCTCGAGCCCGGGCTGGGGGAAGCCGCGGGGAGGGGGCGAGCCGTGGGGTCGTGCCTTGGAGAGAGCCGTCGGGCCGCGTCGGAGAGGAGACACAAGTTTGCAGAAAAGTGTGCCTTCCCGGGCGCGCGCTAGCACCCACACCCTCCTACTACACACCGGCCGGGGGGCTGGAAGTGGGAAAAGCGGGGAACACACGCCTCCAATGGACCGGAGCTGGAGAGGGGAAAAGGCACGCGCGCGCACACAAAGGCTCGGAGCTAGAGATCCGGACGAGGCGCACGCACGCACGCGCGCGCACACACGGACTCGGAGGTAGCGATGGCCCGCGTCTTCTCCCCTCCCCTCCCCCACGGGACCTATGAGGGAAGGGTCCTGGAGAAGGGGTTCTTGGCAAACAAGAGCATCCTTAGGTAGTCACAACAGGGGAGGAATCTGAAATTCGGAGAGAACAGGGAAGACGCAGGCCCAGGATCCGAACCGATCCGCCCCTGGCTGAATCCAGCTGGAAGCCCTTTCCCCTTCTCGCGGCTGAAGAGTTGAATGGCTCCGCAGCCAAGCCCCCGGGCAGCTCAGCTGGGTCGTCACTCTTTCCCTCCTCGTGAGCTGTGACTGCTTTCCAATCTGGGGCAATCACTTTTTCCTCCTGGGAGGCCCCCTGGCTTTCCGTTTAGAGGGAACTTTGGCACTGTTATAAACAGAAGTGGAGTTTGGGTGGGGGTGGCGGAGAGGCCCGTGGGGATGGAGCTGGAGGGGGTGGTCAGAGTATAGCGAGAAAGGGCCATCCGAGTCTTTTTCCCCTGCACCGGGAGAATTGTCTCCAGGCTTCCTTCAGAGGGTTAGTTGGGTTCAGTCTGGGGGGGCTCTATTCCCAGAGCTACCTTGAAACTACTTGGGAGGTGGAGCGTGCGAGGACTGTATGGACAATTCGGCCACAGAGAATTTAACAATTTCATTTTAGCTGAGTTTCCACCCCCTACTTTCATTCTACTGTTTTTTCCTTTTTGTGTCCCTAACAGAGTGCCTGACACATAACAAGTACTTAATAAATGCTTGGTGACGGCCTGATCCTCCATTCAGTCACCTTCCTTCTTAAGCACAGCTCTGACCATGTCACTCTCCTCCTCTTCCGGGCCCCTTATTCCCTCCAGGATCTAATATGTCCTGTCATAGACATAGATCCTCACCCCATTAAAATGGAAGTTTGAAGATGGGAAGTGGAACCTTTTCCCAACCCTTAGCACACTGCTTAGCAAATAATAGGTGTTTAAATAAATGCTTGTGAACTTGATTCTTTCTACCAAGCCTTAACAATTTTTGAAGGATCTTCCCACCTGTGAGGAGGACCGAGCAGGGATTATCATCCTTATCTTACCGATAAAGAAATTAAATCTCTGAGAGAGGTCGTTATTTGATTAAGGTCAAACAATGTCAAAGCCTGGGATAATACTTAGGTCTTCCACTTTGTTTCACTTAAAGTTCTACATGTTAGTACTGTAAGGGATAAATTTATGTTTTACAGATGAGGAAACTGAGGCTCATAGCTATGAGCGCATAGCTAGATCTGGTGTATTGTCCACCAGGCCATGATAGCTCTCCCTTAGATTTAGCCTTCTTAACAAGGTGCCTTATTGAAGACAAAAACAAAAAACGAAAAACAACCAGCCTTCACCATAGTTTGGAAGAAATCTGCCCCCCTAGGCCATGATCAGCCCAGCACTTTTCTTGGGGGGGAAGGGGAAGGAGGAGTCAGACTCCTTAGTTGGAAACTAATCAATTGGATCCAGGGAATTAGCAACCTCTGGTTTAGCTCCGAGAGCTTCCCTAGTTCTCTACATTTCCCCGGGGCAGGGTTGTGTGTCTGGGACCTGCTTTCCCTCGGTGGAGAGTAACTGCTATTGTATTTTATCAGGTTACCAGATGATTAGAAAGCTTTAGGGGAAGAGAGAGGCTGGCACTTTAATGATGAGAAGGTGGATGGCAAAGGATGGTGGGAAGGAACCCAACAGTTGACCATAGAGTTGGGCTGTAGGAGAGGGCAGAGAGGTCCCACTGGAGTTTAGAGCTTAGAAACTCAAGGGTCTGGGGCTTTCTTCTCTGAATTCCCTGGGGACCTGCTTGCAATAGCTTTCTGAAATTTTAGCACAATGAAAAACCTCCCTTCTCCTACGCCTCACCAGACCCACACCTGCACCTGCCCAGTTCACACTTCTCTAATATTTGTATTGATTGGCATTGGGAAGTTGGGTTACTTAAGTTGCTTCTCTGTTCCCTCTCAGACAGTGGATCCCCCAAGGACATAGACTGTGTCTAGACAATGTTATTAATGCATTCATTCAACCAACCCTTATTGGGAAACTTTAATTTAATAGAGTTCTGGTGGAGAGGACTGGCAAAACAATGGGATTTGACCTCAGAGGACCTGAACTTAAATCCCAGATCTGTCACTTATGACAAGGTACCTCAGTTTTCTCATTTGTAAAATGAGAGAATGGGCTTCATGAATGGAGATAATCAATTTTTAAACACTTATCAAACAACTTCTACTCACTAGGTCCTGTGCTAGACACTGGGAATAAAGATAAACTGAAAACAGGAAAAAGCCCCTGCCTTTGACGAGGAGTTCCTAAATGGTGCGTGTATTGGACAGAGAGAAACTGAAGAATTGATCAAATTGATCCCTGGACGGGCAGGGAGAAGGCACTCACCTTGCTGTGTCCTGTCAAAAATCCCAGGCATTTCCCTGAGGTTAACTTTTACCTGTAAAATCTACATATGGCCTGTGCCATGTTACTGCCCCCTCCCCCCCCCCCCGTTGGTCAGCCCATCCCCCCTACTTTTTTGGGTGCTGTTTTTCCCCCACCATGTCTCCCTTTGACTTGTCTTCCTTGTAGCTAACTAATGCTTTTTGGGTGCTGAGTTCAGGATTGTCCTGCCAGCTAAGGGCATGCCCCAGCCTCATGGGGTGTTTCCTTTCTCCATGAGGGAACTCACCTTTCCATCATTATTAAAACCCCTTTCTATGCTCTCCCTCTCTATTTCATATTTGCCATTTCTGGTGTCTGCTTATCTTTTTGTCTGTTCCCTAAATAAACCTGCCTTTTGCCAAAGAGAATGGCCATTGTGAATTCTTCACAAGACCGGACCCTAACATTTGGTGCCTTCCAAAATCTGGTGTCTATGTCAGCCACGTAATTTGGGAGTTTCTGTGAAAGACAGGAGGAGCCATATAAGTGGACACTTAATATATATGCCAAAATAATAGAGGGTTATTGGAATGGCAGGTATGAAGGAGTAGATTCCTGATGTGGAGGATGGAGGATGTCCTGTTCAAAGACATCAGAGTGGAAGGTGAGGTGTGTTTTGAGGAACAGCAAGCAGGGTGGTTTGCCTGGAAAGTAGTTTGTATGAAGGAGAGTAATGGAATGGAAGATCTCTTCTTCCTTCCTTCCTTTCTTCATTCCTTCCCTCCTTCCCTCCTTCTTCCCTTTCTTTCCTTTCCTCTTCCCTCCTTCTCTTTCTTCCTTCCTTCTTTCCCTCTCTCCCTCCTTCCTTCCTTCTTTCCCTCTCCTCTTCCCTCCTTCCTTCCTTCCTTCTTTCCCTCCTTTCTTCCTTCCTTTTTTCCTTCCTTTCCTCCCTCCTTCCTTCTTTCCCTCTTTCTTTCCTTCCTCTCCCTCCTTTCTTCCCTCTTTTCCCACCTTTTCTTCCTCTCTCCTTTTTTCTTCTCTTCCTTCTTTTCCTCCTTTCCTTCTGCCTTTCTTTTTTCTTCCCTCCCTTCTTCCTTCCACTGTTTTCTCCTTCCTTTTTCTATTCTTTTTTCCCTCCCTCTGTCCCTTCCTTACTCCCTATTCTTGTTCCTCCTTTTTCTTTTTCCTCTCCTTTTTTTCCCTTATTTTCTTCTTCTTTCCTTCATACCATCTTCTTCATTTTTCATTTCATTTTTTCTTCTGAGCTTGAGCTTCCTCTTTCTTTCTTGTTTTTTTTTTTTTTTTAATAATAGCTTTTTATTTTCAAAATACATGCAAAGATAGTTTTCACAATTTTGGAACTCTGTGCTCCAAATTTTTCTCCCTCCTTTACCCCTATCCCTATGTCCTAGAAAGCAAGTAATCCAGTATAGGTTAAACATGTGCCATTCTTCTAACCATATTTCCACATTTATGATGCTGCATAAAAAAAAATAAGACTTTTAAAAAATGAGGGAAAAAAAGCAAGCAAAAAACAACAACAACAGAAAGTGAAAACACTATGTTGTGATTCACATTTAGTCCCCATAGTTCTCTCTCTGGGTGCTCTCTCCAAAACAAGTCTATTGGAACTGGCTTGAACGACCTCATGTTGAAAAGAGCCATGTCCATCATCACAGTTGCCGATCACATAATCTTCTTGTTGCTGTGTACAATGTTCTTCTAATTCTGCTCAGTTCACTTTGCATCAGTTCCTGCAAGTTTGAGCCTCCTCTTTCACTCAAGCTAGAGGACCTCGGGCTTTCCCCAATCTCTTTCCATTGCTAATCAGCAAAGGAGCCTTGTTCTACAATAATTCTAACACATACAAGACACCTACAGAGCAGGTAACCTCAAAAGGGAAGGCAGTAGCAATAGGGGGAAGCAGAAAAGGCCTTCTTGACTTTAAAGCCTTGACTGGGCTTTAAAAAAATATATATTTTTTAAAGCTTTTTATTCTGAACTCAAAAAGAAAAAAAAAATACTTCTATACCCACAGCAGAACCAAAAAAAAGATTCTTTATAAAATCCTGAATCTCCATTTCATACTAATTGATTTTTAAATTATTTAAGTTTTAAACGTTATTTTCAAAACTGTGCTGCTTATCTGTGCTTCTTTCTAAACTTCCTTCTGTTTTCTTTCATAACATATTTCATTGGCCTTCTTTTTTTTTGGTATCATTATTGCTATTCTCTTCCCCCACCCCCAGCAATCCAAATTAAAACTGAAAGATAAACAATCCCTGAAGCAAATAAACTATAGTCAAACAAAATGAATTTATATAATGATCGTGTCCAAAATTAAGTATGTCATCCTGTACCTTGTGTCCAACATCTCTTTGTCAAGAATAGCATGTAATCTTTCAGATAGCATTTAATCATAGATTCTCTAGGGATATCGTTGAACATTGAATAGAGTTCTTAAGTCTCCCAAAATTGTTTTTTTTTTCTTTTAAAAATAAGTGAGTTTTTATTGATGAATTTTTCAAAATAGCACCCTAATTTAACCTGTCCCCCCCCAGAGAGTCATCCATATAACAAATAGATTTTTTGAAGACAAAAAAGAGAAAAGAATAGGAGAAATAAATATGTGGTGAAGTATACGAAATATGTAGACTTTTCGCCTTTGCAGTGAGTTCAGTGGAATTCTTTTCTTGTATTTCTTCTTTTGGCCCATGTTCTTCCTTTGAACCATGCTTGTTTTTACATTTACTTTTTATTTTTATTTTTTGGAGGTGTGTGTGTTCTTTCCACTTACATGGTTGTAATCATTGCATATACTGTGCTCTTGGTTCTGCTTACTTTATTATTCATCAAGTTATATGGCTCTTTTCACACTTCTGTAATTCTTCATTACCAGTCAATGGACATCTACTTCATTTCTAATTTTTTGCTATCACAATAAGTGTTGCTACAATATTTTGTTGGATATAGGGGACTTCTTAAGAATGATGTCCTTAAGTTTAGGCTCTAAACATATAGACCTAGTAATGGAATCTCTGGGTCAAAAGTATGGACCTTCAGTCATTTTATTTGCACAATTAAAAATAGCTTTCCCAAATGGTTGCACCTATTCATGTTAGCTCCACCAAAATTATACCATCCTCCCCCAACTCCTCCAATATTTTTTGTCATATTTATCAGTTTTCAGGGTATGAGACCTTGGGGTTGTTTTGATTTGCATTTCTCTTGTTTTTAGTGATTTTAGCATTCTTTTATATAATTGTTAATGATTTGCAATTTTTCTTTTGAAAATTGTTCTTATGCTTTGACCATTCAACTACTGAGAAGTGGCTTTTCACCATACGTATCTATTACTGTAGCTATATTATTTATATCTATAGATATCCAAATCCACATAAATGTATTTATATATGCGTATGCACACATATACACACACTTACATGTACACAAATATGTTAACTGCTTTCACAGCTTGAATTACAAACCTCATCAGAGAAATTTGCTACAAACTTATTTCCCCATTATTCAACCCTTTCCCTTCTTAACCTAGGCCCATTAATTTTATTTGTGTACAGGCTTTTCAGCTTCATATAATCAAAGTTAGCTATTTTGTAATTATTTCTGACTCTTGTATGATTAAGAATCTTTCTCCTACCCATAACTTTTCTTCTAATTTTTAAATATTATGTTCTTTAATATTAAGATCGTATATCCATCAAGAAGGTATTATGGAGTATGATGAAAGATGTTGGTCCAAACCCAATATCTCTGGGACTTGTTTCCAGTTTTCCCAGCAGTTGATGATTAACTACCTAGTTCTTTCCCAAGTAATTTGTGTTTCACAGCTTATCAATCAAAAGTATTGAGTTATACCGCTTCTGCTTTTTTTGAGATCTAGTCTGTTCAATTGACCTTCCCTGTTTTTTAACTAATGCTACTAGTAATAATACTAATATGGTTTTGATGAGTAGTGCTTGACTGTACAGTTTGAGGTCAGAAAGTGCTATTTTGTCATTCCATTTTTGTTTCGACCCATTTTCATCCCTTCTTTTAATATTATAAACAATTTCTTTTTCCACATAAATTTTGTTATTTTATTGAGTTTGACAAAATATCCTTTTGATACTTGATAAAAAATGTAGATTAATTCAAAGTTGATTTTCTTTCTAGTGTTATTGACCTGGTATAACTTGTCTGAGTCTTAAAGCAAACCAGGAATTCTAAAGAGGGATGAGGAAGGAGAGAAGAACATAATCGTAAAGGCATTCCCAGGAAGAAAAAACAAAACAAAACACAATGTTCGGCATACTGAACTGCACAAGGCACTATTGGGATACAGCTATGGCAGCCAAACGTGTCCCAAGCAAAAAGCCCACCACCATCCTTCCAGTGACCCCGATGATCTCAGTTTCAACTTTGATTCCCCACATATCCAATTAGTTGCCATATTTTGTCATTTTAATCTTCCTAGCATCTCCTTTCTTCCTCCTCACGTGTCTATCATCCTGAATCAGCTCCCTCCAACCTCTGACCTGGATTATTAAAATAATCACTTAATTAATTAGTCTCTCTGCTTCAAATCTCTCCACTCACACTTTAATCTCTTTCCTCTGGGATGGAGAGTGGGTATGGTCACTGTCATGAATGCTATGACCATACTGACTGATTCATGGTTCCAGATTCATTCATTTCTTGGAAGAAACCGCTGGACCACATATAAAGCAGGATGGTGTAGTGACAAGGATTAGAAATTAGGTTTTGGTTTCAAGTTTGGATCATCTGTATAACCTTGAGCGAGTTGACTTTTTTAGGGGCTAGCTTCCAAGCTCAGTTAATTTATGCACAGTGTCAAGTGAAAATATCACAGAAAAACTGTTGTTTTTATCTAGCTCCTCAGAAACCCATTGTTGAATAAGGAAGTGATTTTCTTGCCTCTCCTCCCCTCCCTGAAGGTTGTGGTGGGTGTTATGGGTTATGAGATTCTGTGAAGAAAAAAGTAACCGGAAACTGACTGAGTCCCATGTAGGCTTGGGCAGGACGGGTGGGACCCTGTGAGGAGAAGGAAGGCCCTAGAGCAGCTCATCTGGGCTGAAAAGGTTGAGATGGACCTCCTCTCTTTACAGAGGTAAGAGAATTATAAGTATGGCCAGTCGGTCAGTAAACATTTATAAAGCACCTGCCTGCACTGAGTGAAGCCCTGAGGATATGAATAAGAAAAAAAGGAAACAGTCTCTGCTCTCAAAGAATTTAAAATTGAGGCAGTTAGTGGTGCAGGGGATAGAGCACAGGCCTTGGAAACAGAAGGGCCTGAGTTCAAATGCAGCCTCAGACACTTAACATTTCCTAGCTGTGTGACCCTGGGCAAGTCACTTAACCCCAGCTGCCTCCCAAAAAACAAAAAATAAAATAACAAGAATTAAAATTTCCTGGCCTCTGAAGGGCTGAGAGCCACAGCACCCAAACTTTGGGCAGCTAGCTGTTTCAGGGCCAGAAGTCAGGAAATCTGACCTCAGACACTTAGCCGCTGTGTGATCCCTCTCCTAGTCACTGAGTTTGCCTCAGTTTTCTTATCTGTGAGAGGAGGTAGAGAGGGAAATGGCTAGGTCTTTGTTGAACAAACCCCAAGGCGGCTACAAAGAATCAGAGGCCCCTGAAGTGTCTGAACAACCACCCAAACTTCAGTGAGTCCAGAAGTCTGCCAAAGACTGCACTGGGGCCTCATTTGCACTGACCAAAGCTCCTGGAAAGGAGCCATTCCAAGGGAGTTTAGCAGAGAGAGCTTGAGGTCATCATGCTCCTCAGCTTATTTATGTCCTGCTCGGCTGGGTTTTAGACATCAGCTCCTTCCTGCTTTGTGCACATGGGAGTTGATTCTCCGACCTGCTCCAGGCCAGGGGTTCTGAGCCTTTTTTTGGACCACTCTGCAGCCTAGTTAAGTCTAAGACCCCTTCTCAGAATAATACTTTTAAATCTATACAAAAGAAAATCATATCAAAATGTGAAGAAAATATAAAAATTCTTGGACTCCAAGTTAAGAATACTTGTACCCAAGTCTTTTTTGGAGGATAACAAAGTGCTCAGTGTCACTGGCCAGACCATTCCTTGTCCCCAGGGTAAGAAACATGGGGAATTCTCTGTTGGTCTCACTGCTGTTCCCCTGATATTTCTGGCAATGTCAGATCCAGTGTCCACTGTATTAGACATGCCCTCAGAGAAAGGGGGGTTAAATGCTTCAGGTAAGCAGCTCCTAACTGATCCTGCTGTCACAGATTCTGGGAATACCTACATGAATACCTGTGCTAGCCTTTCTAGGCAATTCTCTCTGTCTCTGTCTCTGTTGTGCGCGCTCTCTCTCTCTCTCTCTCTCTCTCTCTCTCTCTCTCTCTCTCTCTCTGGCTCTCTCTTTCTCGGTCTCTCTGTCTTTCTGTCTTTCTCTCTCTCTATGTTTCTTTAATTCTTCCCCCACTCTACCTCTCTTTCCATCTTTCTCTGCCTTTTGTTGTGTCTCTCTCCTTACTCCTTTCTCTCTTTCTTTCCATCCTACTCTGTTTCTCTCTTTCTTTACTTTCTCTTTCTCTTCCCCCTCTTCTCCATTTCCTCTCTGTTTCTGTCTCTCTCTTTTCTCTCTTCCCTCACCTCTCTGCCTCTTTCTCTTTCCATCTGTCTCTGTCTCTGATCATTCTCTCCAGCTGAAAAAAAGGCCTCAGAGAGGAAGGATATAAAGACTGTCGGGGCTCATTGTGTGAGAGAACCCTTTCAACTTAATTTGTATTGTCCCTGTCTTTCACCTAGCAGCTGCAAAATTATGACAGCCAATTTAGAAAATGCTGTAGCTACTTCAGGCCTCCTTAAATAGCATGGGGTTAATTATGCCTCTCCTGTTATTTCAGAACCAGAATCTACAATAATTCTGCCAAGCTGGGCTATAGAAACTTCAGAGTTTCTTAAGTAAATATATGTTCTTTGGAGCCAGGAAATGTTGTCACTCAGGAGTGAAGCAGCTCTTGTTTTCAAGTATCTTGCCAGTGACAATCTTTGCATTCAGACACAAGTGTTAAATCATTTGGGAGATTGTTTAAAAATGCTTAGAAGACCCATACAATAATCATGCATATAAAAGTGATAATAATGACTAATAGTTATATAGTGCCTATTATGCACCGGACACTGTGTTAAGTGCTTTATCTTTATAACAATCTTGGGATGTAACTGCTATTATCCGAAATTTAGAGTTGAGAAAACTGAGGCAAGCAGAGGTTAAAAAAAAAAAAAAAAGTCTTGCTCAGAGTCACACAGCTAGTAAATTATCTGAAGCTGAATTTGAATACAGTTCTTAACTCCAGGCCCAAGTTTCTACTGTACCACCAAGCTATTCTTGGGACCAGATTCACCTACTCCTAGACTGTGGGACCCTTGGAAAAGCTGCCTGAGGTAAAAGAGACTGTCTTGATTCCTATATATATGTAGTACTACAACTTATAAGAGCCTTTTGATGCATTTGCTTCTCCTAGTCAATCAAATAACACAATCATTAGTTCAGAGCATAGGTATTTAATGAAATAACATAGCCCCAGAAATATCAAAAAAACAAAAAGCAAAACCATTCTTGCATAAACCTGACACAACTCCAACAATTACAAATGCCATCCGTGGAGATTGGACATGCACAGGACTCATAAATGGGGACATACCCAGAGAGACACAGTCATACTTCTAAATATGAAGAGGCATTTATTTATATATGGAACATTTGTGGAGGAGCAACTCGTGCCCCAGCCCTGCAGGCTTAATGACTTCTGCTCTTGGTTGGGCCCCTTTGAGCAAGTACAGTATTTCTGTAATCCTCTCTGCTTCTATTGGGTGTGAATGTGCACTTAAGTGTGTTTGTACTTACAGTCTTACCTCTACTGGGCTTCTCTAGTCTCTCCAGGGCAAGTTATTCCACTAGTTTCATGGGCTTTTCTGAAATGTTCCTGAACATTGACTTCTGCCTCTTGCCTCCTGCACCTACCTCAGTTCCAGTCTCATAGCGTGGGGTGACTGGAAAGCTATTCCCTGATAAAAGCAGACTGAAGTTCTTTAGCAAAACTTATGAGCTGTCACACTTAGCAAAAGCCAGACAAGTTTACTCAGTCTAAAATCTTTTCCTTTAACTCCAAGGTCTGTGGTTGAGATTTCTGCTACTTGTCTGACTTAAGGTTAGAAGTTCCCACAATCCTCTCTAATTCACCATGTAAATGAATTTAAGCTAGGAGAAAAAAAAGACAAGAAAATTTAGCCCAAGTATTCTACCTTTATTGCAATATGCCATTTACTAAATTCTGTAGAAGGGGTTGTATTTTTTTAAAAAAAGTTTTTTTTTTTCCTCAAATATATATGAAAACAATATTTTAACTGTTTGTTTTTTTTTTATTTTGAGTTCAAAATTTTCTTCCTTCCTTCCTCTTTCTCTTCCTCCGTCCTTGAAAAGGCTAGCAATTTGATATAGGTTATATACATGTGCAGTCATGCAAAACATTTCCATATTAGTCATGTTACAAAATAAAACACAGACATGAAAAAGAACAAGAAAAATAAAGAAAATTTTAAAAGTTTGCTTCAATCTGCATTTACATTTCTCTGGAGGCTGATAGCATTTTAAATCATAAATGAAGAATGGGGTTCATATGGATAGATTTTAAATGGATATGGATTTTATATGAATATGAACAGATTTTAATCTGTCTAATATGATTGAATTTTGGGGTTCAGTGAAGTTGGAAGAAGAAAAATATATAGTTTCTAATCTCTAACTGAAACCTAGCATTTCCTTTAATTATTTTAAAATTTTGTTCTGAAAAGAGGTCCATATATTTTACTACAGTGCCAAAAGAAATCTTTGAAAGAAGAACATGAATAATGTCTGCTGACAGAGCATTTTGACCAGTAGAATGTAACTTTCAGTCTCCTTGTGAGATTAATGAAATTAATTTCTCCCTAAAGATTCCAGGAGAACTTTTGCTAAGTCATTCTGGGCTTCTAACCTAGCCTGGAGCCTTCCAGCCCAGGCCTAATTAACAAAGAGACCAGAGAGATGGTTCCAGAGATGAAGAAACAGACTCTGAGAGAAGTGATTTGTTCACAACCACCTAGCTGCAGCAAAGCTAGGACCCTGCTCTCCGATGCGTTTTTTCACACTTTATAATTATCATCATCACCATCACACATGTAGATTTTGTTGTTGATCATCTGTTTCAGTTTTGTCTATCTCTTCAATCTCATTTGAGGTTTTCTTGATAAAGATACTAGAGTGGTTTGTCATTTCCTTCTCTAGCGGATCTAGGCAACAGAAATTAACCAACTCGCTAGAAATTAACTGACACAGCTAATGAGTGTCTGAGGCAGGAATAAACTCAGGTTCAGCAGTCAGGTTGGAAGTCACAGAGACAAGATTCAAATCCAGACCTTTTGACTTCCAGATCTAATGCAAAGCTGCTTAAACTGTAGGTTGTGATTCCATATGCGGTTGTGTAACTGAATGTAATGGTGGCAAAATTATGATTTCTTGTCAGTAAATGTTTGATTTGCACATCTGCTTCGTGTACTTATATACCCGGAGTCACTTAGGTGAATTTCTTGGGTGAAAAGAGGTCCTGAGTGCAGAAAGTACCTGTGTTCCTTCTGCTACTCCACTCAGCCTCCCTTAACTGCAGAGCCAGGGAGGTTTTCTCCCCTATACTTGCATGCCATGAATCTGTTACTCTCAGCATTATTGCATTTAATTACCATTTATTATGCATCCTAACCAACACCACAATGAAGAAAGATAGTAACTCACCCTCAAGGTTGCTGAGCACTGCCCACACCCAGGGGCTGGTTACATTTCTCAGGCTGTAGCTGGACCAGCCTCACTTCAGAAAGACTGAATTTGATGGGCTCTGTTACCTGGGATGACGTGTGAGCCTCCCAAAAAGGACATGAAAACGTATTTCAAATAGCTTGATTTTCTTCATTTGGCACCCAGATGTCATGGGTTTACTGACTCCATGGCCCTATTTTGTTTGCTCATTTTTATTCCTGTCAGACTCTTCATGACTCCATTTGGGGTTTTCTTGGAAAAGATACTGGAATGGTTTTCCATTTCCTTCTCCAGCTCATTTTACAGATGAGAAAACTGATGGAAATAGGGTTAAGTGATTTACTCAGGATCATGTGGCTAGTAAGTATCTGAGGCAGGATTTGAACTCAGGAGGATGATGAGTATTTTTTACTCCAGGGGCAATTGTGAGAACTGGGTTCAAATTCTGATGTGTGCACTTTTTATTTATGGGATCTTGGGCAAGACACATAATCTTCCTTGGAAGTGACTGGAGTCTAGAATGAAGAAAACTTCACTTAAAATCCTTAAATCCAGCTTCATACTCTTATTAGTTGTGTGATCCTAAACAGATTATTTAATCTCTGTCTGCCTCAGTTTCCTCAATTGTAAAATGGACATAATACTCAAAACCTCCCTCCCAAGGTTGTTGTGAGGATCAAATGAAATAATGCTTAGCACAGTGCCTGCAACACAGTAGGCACTTAATAAATGCTTGTTTCCTTCCTTTCTCTCTCTCTATATATGTATATATACATGTTATATATAATTATAGACATATCTAATTCTATATATAATATGTATAATCATATATATAATATATACAATTCTACATAAATATATAAAAAAAGGAGGGTTAGACTTGCTAACTGCTGTGGTCCTTCCAATTCTGAATCTGAGATGATATATTTCTGGTCCAGATGAAAGAATTCTTAATTACAGCTTTGCCCAAATTGCTTTATTTCTGTGTTGTGTAGTGCAGAGAACACTAGGCTAGTTACTAGGTGGCCCAGTATCTAGCTGTGTGGACTCAGCAAAGCTGCTCCCCTTTCTGTCTCTCCATTTCCTTTTCCTTGAAATGAGAGAGCATGACTCATTCATCTCTAAGGCCCCTTGTAGTTCTTGCATTTTATGGTTCTCTAAGCATGTTCCATCAAGGCCTTCATCACTGAAAGTGGCCCCCAGCCCCCTCTATTCAGCCCTAAATCCTCTCCTGAGCTATAATTCCATATCACCTACTGCTTTGGGGAGATTTCAAACTGTGTTCTATGGCCATCTCCCTGATAGACTCAGAGTGAATGTAAATAGCAGTCGTTTCTGTTTGGGCCAGAAACCCTGAGGGTCACAGTGATTGATGATTGAGTCATACATTCATTTATTTTTGAGTAGGTGAAAGAGAACATTCTTTCTTCAGTTTCTACTGAGCTTTAATCACTGAATAATCAGTCAGTCAGATTGAGATCTGTGGAAGATTTAGTTTACAAAGGCCATAGTTTCTCACTGCATCTAAGGCCATCTCCAGTCATCCTGATCTATGTCTGGTTCCTGGACCCAGATGGCTCCGGAGGGAAAAGTGAGGCAGGTGACCTTGCCCAGCCCTTCCTCACTGAAATCCAATTCCGTTGCATGTTATCATGCTCCAGAACAGAACTCTTATTTTTTATCCATACATATGCCTTTTCTAAGCTTCTCTATTTTTTTTTCCAGGCAGTATCAGCATCCTTCTAGTCCCTCAGACTTGTAAACCCTTAGAGTGTCTTTGATTCCTCATTCTCACCCCCACATATACTGTCAGTTACCAAATCTTGTCATGTTTCCCATCATCTATTATGAATATTAGCTTCTCTCCATTCACATAGCTTCAGCCTGATTTTAGCCTCTGTTGTCTGTTACCCAGTTTCTTAAACCATGGTTTGCAACCCCATATGAAGTCTTGTAACAATATGTGGGTTGCAAAATTATGATTTATTATCAGTAAAGGTGTGATTTGCATACTTATTTCATATACATATATACCCAGGGCGATGTAAAAAAGGGGTCTGAATGGAAAAATTTTAAGAAGTCTTGGATGATTGCAATAGCAATTTATTTCCCTTTCTTAATTCTCTTCATACTACAATCCATTTAACCAGTGATATTCCTAAAGCATAGTCTAATCATGTAATACCTTCTCGGGGTGTTTAACATTAGTCTCTCCGGACCAAAGTCTGACATACTTTTAAGCTTAATCTATATTAATATTTTCTCCATCACTTTCTACAGTCTTGTAGATGAAGCCTTGATCTGTAGCATTTGCTGATTTTTGAGGTTTTAAATGCTCACGCTGAAAATCTAATTCTTTGCTCCAGCACACTACTCTAGCTCAATGACTCTGTTTCCTTTAGGATCATATAAATTCTTTAACTTGACATTTAAAGTTTTTCAGCTACTAGGAAGCCTCCCGGGTTGAGAGTAATGGACAGGCCTCAAACCTGTTTTTGGTGAATTAGTGAGTCCACCCCAAGCAAGTGAAGAGTTCCCCTGAGAGAATAGACAGATGATAAGAGTTTGTACAAGGACCACAAAGGTGGCTGAAGCAGGTGATGTGGAGTGCTTAGAGATTGGTCCGACATGGATGATACCAAGTGGGGGTTTGAAAATTGACAGCTGAACAAAGTCAAGTAAGCCAGAAGGTGGAGACAGGTTTAGAGAGTACTCCAAGCATGTGAGAGAGTCACTGAAAATGTATGGAAATGGTAATACAGGCTACTTTGTCTATACTCTTAAAAACTCAAAGAAAAGGACAAAAATATTCATAGTTGCTTTTTTCATGGTGACATAAAATAGGAACATGAGGGGGTTTCTATCTGTTGGAGAATGCCTGAAGAAATTGTGGTATATGATTGTGCTATATTGTGGTATATATTATGCTATAATAATGATAAAGGGTATGGTTTCAGAAAAGCCTGGGAAGATCTGTATGAACTGATGCAGAATAAAGTGAGCAGAATAGAAGTCATAATTAACAGCAATATTTTAAAGATAATCAACTTTGACTTAGTAACTGATCAACACAATGACCAACCATAATTCTAAAGAGATCATGATGAAACATTCAGTCTTCCTTTAGATAGTGAGCTGATGGATTCAGAATGAAAATTGAAGAATATTTTCTTTTTCTTTCCTTTTTTCTTTTTAGATTTAATTAATGGAGGAATTTGCTTTGCTTGTTTATATATATTTGTAATAAGAGGTTTTTTTCTTGACTTTTCAATGGGTGGAGGAGGAAGAGAGAAAAAGGGAGAGAATTTGGAACTAAAAATAAAATTGAATTTCCAAAACAAAAAGAAATTTGTCTTGTATGAGGAACACCAAGGAAGGTCAGTGTCACTGGATCATAAAATGTTTGGAAAGAAATAAAGTGTGAGCAGATTGGGAAGGTAGGTGGGGCCAGATTGTAAAGAATTTTAAAAGCCAAACGATTTTATATTTGAATCTAGAGGTAATTAGGAGCTTCTATAGTTTGATTATTGTGGCAACATCATCAGATCCTGACTTTAGGAAGATCACTTTGGTAACTGAATAAAAAATGGACTAGAATAGAAGAGAACTCAAGAAAAGTTTGAGAGATATAATGTCTGGGTAATTTAGCCATTTTATTAATAATGCCAACCTTATACTAAAAGGATGGTCATTTGACGGTCTCCCTCTTAGACCAAAATCAAGCATGACAGTGGGCCATAGTTTATATGCCCTTCCAAGAATAAGCAGTTTCTGGAGTAGTAATCAAGTCTTGTTGGGTTGGACTTTACAAAGAAAAGGGGATTTATTCCAGTGAGGATCTGAGAGTGAAGTTTTCACAGAGACTATCTCTATACCCTGACATCCCCAGCCTTGGGCAATATAGATAAAAGCCCCTTCTCTACCCAGGATTGACTGAAAGAAATCAACCTTTGACTAGAGGTTCCTTGTAAGGTTGGAGGTGGGGATGGATAGAAAAGTTTAGTTCAACCTTCAGAAACTGAGGTCTTGAAATGAAGATACAGAAAAGGGGAAATGGTGAATATCCCCATTGGTTATTAGTAATCATTTCTCTTCCATGAAGTGATGAGAGTCTACACCAGAGTGAAGGCTGTGTCCCAGAAAACCAAGGAGCAAATATGAGAAGTAGAATCGATCAGATTTTGCAACAAATCGGATATGGGGGTGGGTGTGGGGGAGGGAGAGTGAGGAGTCAAGGATAATATCTAGTTATGAGCCTGAGTGACTAAGATATTAGTACCCTCAACAATAAATAATAGGGGAGTTAGGAAGAGGAGAAGTTATAGGAGAAAAGACAATTATTTCAGTTTTGGACATGTCAAGATGTCCATAGGCACCTGCAATTTCAAGACTGGAGTATAGGAGAGAAGAGAAGGCTGGACAAATTTTTATGAGAATTATCTGCCTAAAGATAATTTTCAAATCTATAGGAACTGATGTGCTGAAGAAAAATGAAATAAAGAGAGAAAAGGACACAGTATAGAGTCTTGGGAGAGTTAGCAGGTTTGACCTAAATGAAGATCCAGGAAGAGACTAAGATGGAGCAGTCATGGGGCAGCTAAGTGGTACAGTGGATAGAGCACCAGGCCTGGAGTCATGAGAACCTGAATTCAAATTTAGCCTCAGACACTTTGGTAAGTGATCTTGTGTAAGTCATTTAGTCCTCTTTTTTTTTTTTTTTTTTAAAGGAGTAAGAATCATAGAAGTCAGATAGGTAGAAGAATGATAGCAATATCACAGAAACTTAAGACAATTTTAAGAAGGTGAACAAGTGTCAAAAGTGTCAGTGAGGTTAAAAAAAGGGTTAAAATTGAGAAAAGGCCATTGGAATTGGCAGTTAAAAGATATTGCTAATTTTGGAGAGAGTGGTTTCAGTCAAATGATGACTCCCAGACTGGGAGAGTGAAAAGGAAGGAAGCAGAGGCAATGATTGTAGACAGTCTTCTCAAACAGTTTAGCCATGAAAGGGAGGAGGCATAGGACAGTATCTTATAGAGAGGATTGGGTCAACTAGAATAGGGAAGCTCTCCATCCCCCTAACCCTCTGAAACCTTTGCTCCATATTTTACATAGGATTATAAAGAAAACTGATGATGTTAAAATAAAGATAGAATTTTTCCCATCCAAGTTCATTGCCCCCCATCTTAATAGCCTTGGACCTAGAGGAAGACCTTTTACTATATAAGACTTGTTTTTGGGAGGCCATGAACAAAGACTAGTACAGACTGAAAAAGCATGAAGGGTTGTAATCTGCTCCATTAGAATCAGGGCTCACAAAGATGAGATCATGAATCCATTGACATACAGAGATATTTAAGGTACTTTCTTAACCTAAGGCTGATGTCAGAGAGAGCAATCTCTGAGTACCCTTCTAGGGAAACATGTATCTTAGGTTTCATTCAATGTGGTATTCCCTAATAGCATTAGATTTTTATATTTTTCTAGAAGGGAAAAAGCAAAGGTAGCCTGTGCCCTTTGGGAGGTTTTTTTTTTGTTTGTTTTTTGTTTTTTGCATTGCAGCTTTATGGCACAGTGCTTTAACACAGTCAGCCATTTAATAAGTGTTTATTGAGTTGAATTAAAATTATTATTGTCTTACATCTGGATTTCTCTTATTTTGGATCTGAGTAGTATTAGTTTGCATAGTTGCATTAATATACTCTTATATTTTAAAAAAAAGTTTATTGGTATCTTTTTATATTAGTTTTTATTTTCAAGTATATCTAGCTCCTCCTCCAGCAAACCATTCTTCAAAAAAAAAAAAAAAAGATCAAAAAGGAGAATGAAAAAAGTGGTTTAGCCAGAATACCAACCCATCAGCCAAGTTTGACAATGTTAGGTGTTCCAAACCCAAACCTCTGCAAAGAAAGTGATTTTTAAAAAATTGATCTCTTTCTAGGGACCAGGTTTGGTCATTAAAATGAGAGTTTACTATTTTCTTTTTTGTTCTTTTATATGTTTATATTATAAAACTCATTGTGTATATTGTGTATTGTTTCACATTACTTTATGTGGTTGTGTTTTTCACCCCCTTATCTGTCATCTTATAATACCAGAATATTCTATTGCATTCACAGGTGGTAGTTGGCTTAACCATTCTTCCAAAAGATGGGATTCTATTTTGTTTCTACTACTCTATTAACATAAAAAGTGTTTGAAAAGTTCATATTTTTAAAATAAAGGTTCTAACATTTTTTGGTAAGATGGACCCCCTGTAGCAGCCTGGTGGACTTTGTGGACCCCTTCTCAAAATAGTGTTTTTAAATGCATAAAATAAAATGCATAGGATTATAGAGGAAACAAATTATGTTGAAAAGAAGTTCAAGAACTCCTTTTTAAATGGGGCAGAAAAAGGAAGATGGGCAAGTTTTCTTGACTCACTATGGATTGAGCAGGAAGCTTTTCATTCAGGATCTAACAATGGCTACCTGGGTGGAACAGGCATAAGACTTGGACTTTAGAGAACCTAAATCTAAATTCTTTTTTTTTTAAAAGATATTTATTGATATCTTTTGTTTTTATATCACCTAGATTTCCCCCCTGTATCCCTCTTGCTATTTCATAAAGAACCAGCTTTTATAACAGAGAATTCAGATTCTTCTTCCCAATAGCTGTGTGATCCCGACAACCTGCTTGACCATTCTGGGCCGGTGAAACGAGAAGGCTTGTGTCAGATGCTATTTCTGGTGCCCTTCAGTCCTCCGGCTCTGATTCTCTTCTCTGGCCCCCAGTTTTCCCATGTGTCTTTCCCAGAATTGTTTGGAGGAGACAATTTGTAACGCTGAAGGGCCTGATGCAGATGTGGTATTGCAGTTAAGCAGCCAGACTGGGACTTATGCTGGGGGAAAGGGAATACTGTGATTTCCCGTAGATGGTGGGTACCGGCGCTGTGCCTTTTTCTTCTCCTCCTCTGCACCGCAGTGGTCATCCTTAGTATGTCCCTCTGGCTCAGCATCTATCCCCCTGTTTGTAATTAACGGGCTTTTCTTGGCATAGTCGCTTTGGGTTTGGGTTTTCCGCTGCTCCTTCATCATGGAGGAGGGAACAGCTGGATGGAAAGCGCCGGGCGATTTCTAGTCTCGGGACTAGAGCAGGGAGGCAGTTGCCGCCTCCTTCCTCAGTGTGGGCCGGCAGGTGGTTGGTTGCTGGGTAACGAGCCACGCTGCCAGCAGCTGCAGGCGCACACAGGATTGGGTCTGAGGTCTGGGGATGGCCAGCGTCATGCGGTGGGATTTGAAAAGCGGAGGACTGTGTCTGTGCGTGTGTGGATGTGTGCATGTGTGGACCCGAGGTGCGGGGGGCCGGCTCTCCGCCTGGGCGGCAGCTGTCGGAGGGAAGGCAGCCGGAGCGGGCAGAATGTCTGGAGCTGGCGTCCGGGACTGGAGCCCTCCGCTCGGGAAACCTCCAGGTGGGTGTCAGGCTCCCCTACTTATCGCGCTCGGGGATGGGACCAAAGGGCCGTTTGGGGAAGCTTTCCTTTGAGTTCCTTCTTGGGGGTTCCGACTGGTTTCTTCCGAGAAGCGAGGATTTTGTGGACTGCTGCCCACTCACTGGGTACCGATAGCCATTGCTACTCAGTGACCTTGGCGATTAACCTTGTGTAACTCAGTTTACTTCTTTTGCTGGCCCTGCCACCCTCCAGGGACGGGGAGAATGCCAGTTGGGAGATTACACTAGAGGCTATTGGAAGAGTTAAAAGTGTAAAGCCCTTTTATCTTCCAGGTTCCTAAAGGGGATTTCATGAATTCTCTGCGGGGAAGGGGGAAAACTGAGTCGCCAAAACCATGCTTCTTCTCATTTGACTTACACCCCTCCCTAAAGCAGAATCTGGGCCATTCAGGAAGACTTTTATTTTTATTTTTTAAAATATTAATGTCTTTTAGAATTGAAAGTAGCCTTGTTTTGAGTGTATGACAGGCTGAAGGGAGGCTTAGAGGGAAATTCTCCAGCAGAATGAGTGTTGGAGAGCACTTACTCAACACCATGAGTAATGTCTGTGTGTGTGCATGTGTGCCCACAAAGGAAGAGGGTTGATGAGTAAGCCATTGTTTAGGTTAGGTTGGGCGTTTGGTATTTCTGTACTTATATTTCTGACTTGCCACATTACAAAGGAGGGAGGTGGGTTCAATTCAAGCAACACTTATTAAGCACCTATTGCATGCCAAGAGCCCGCATGAGTCATGAGCTGAAGAAATTGAGCTCAAGAAATTGTATTTTGCCACAAGACATTGAGACATAACAGTGCAAGTTCTGTAGGAGTTTAAAGATGAAAGAGTTGACTTTTAGCTGAGGGGTTAGTGGGAAAAGGGGGGGGAAGAAAAAAGAGGGGAGGGGTCATTAAGGAAGTAATCACTAAACTGCCACAGAGGCAGCCAGGTAGAGTTATAGATGAGCTGCCCATCATTAGGAAGGCTGGGTTCAGTTTCTGTCCCTGATACCAGTTGTGGGACCCTGGGCAAGACTCTTAAGTGTAGGGCCCCAGGCACCTCTCTAAGGCTCTAAATTCCATCCTAACTATGATGAGTTCCCTCCTGTGGCAATATACTAGGGCTAAACTAAGAATGAAGAAATTTTCAGCAGGCAGAAATGGGAGAATATTAAACTTATCTGTGCCCTCAAAGAAATAAAAAGGGAAAATAACATAAATATAGAGAAATTAAAAAAAATTTATCCGGAGCTGAAATTTTACTGATAAATGACAATGTCTCCAAAGTGGAGGCGAGGGCCCTTAAGGGGGAGCATAGAATATCCCAAGCCCCAAGGAGTGTGTGATCCACCAGACTTTGGAAAGATGATTGGCATCCTGTCCTGTGCTTTAGAACTAATTCTAGACTTGCCTCTAACAGAATTATTCCATCCCCTTCATTATTCCCACACTGTGCCCCCTTCCATTGCTGACCCAGGTGTGGGCTCCTCAGGGCAGTTATAACCCAAACAAAATCAGCCACCCACTAAAGCTATAAATGCAAAATTCTTACCCTGCCCTTGTCATCCTACCTCCTGATTCCCAGATCATTTTGCAAGTGCTGCAGCCAGGGCTTAGTTCTACCTACTGACCCTTTACCCGCTCCCCCTGGGTCGGGAGATCATGAGTAGAAATTTCCTTTCCTTTTACACATACACACAGAATTTTTACTTATTTGGTGGGAGAGAATGAAAAACAAAGGATGAGCAGCCACGGATAGGGCTATATTACATTATCTTTCTTTTTAAGAAGCATTTGGTGGCACAGTGTATAGAGTACTAGACCTGGAGTCAGGAAGTTGTTGGTCAATTGGTTTTCAATCATGTCTCATCTGGAGTTTTCTTGGCAAAGATACTGGAGTGCTTCACCATTTCTTTTTTTTTTTTCTTTACAGATGAGGAAACTGAAGCAAACTTTAAGTGATTTGCCCAGGATCACACAGCTAGTAAGTGTCTAAGGCCAGATTATAACTCAGAAGATACATTTTCCCAACTCCAAATCATTGTGCCATAGAGTCAGAAAGACCTGAGTTCAAATACAGCCTGGGAAAATCACTTAAAGTTTTCCTGTTTCCCCAACTGCAAAAGGAGAATAATAGTGGCATCTCCCTTACATGGCTATTGTCAGCTTCAAATGAGATAGTATTTGTTAAAGCACATAGCACAGTGTCTGACACACAGGAGGCACTTTAAAAAAATGCTTATTCTCTTATTTCCTTTTTCCCAAACCCACTCTACTTCCATCCACTCCTTTTCCTTGCCTTGTCATGAAACTGAAACTATTCTTTTCAAAGTCACTTATGATCTCTTAATTGCCAAGTTTGGTCTTTTCTGCATCCCCATTCTTGACTTCTTGAAGCATTTAATGCTACTTGCCATTCTTCCTTCCTGGGTACTTCCTGTTTCTGTCTTGGTTTTTGTGACACTGTTTTCTCCCCTTTCTCCTTCTGCCTCTTCCATCTCCTCTTCTTTTACTTTGCTGGATCACCAGCCATATCCTATCTTCTGAGGTTGCTATTCTCTAAGGTCCTGGCCACTCCTCTCTTCTTGCTGCCTCTCATTCAGTTAACTCATCAGTGCACAGGGGTTTAAGTGTCATCTGTATGGAATTCCATCCTGAACTTTCTCCCCAAACTCCTGACCCATAGTACTGACTGCCCATTATGGGTCATTGCAAACTTGAGGTTTCGTAGACATCTGAAAATCAGCATGCCTCAAAGTGAACTAATTATGTCCCCAAACCCTCGAATCTTCTGACTTTACTTATTTTTATCAAGGATATCACTACCCTTCTAGTCACCCAGGTCTAAAACTTCAGTGTTCTTGAATCTTCACTTTCCTTCACAATTTCTAAATTTTGCCATTTCCATGGCTATTATATATCTCATGTCTACTTATGTAGCTTCCATCCTATCACCAGGACTATTACAGTATTCTCCTAATTGATCTCCTTTCCTCATCTCACCCCTCTCTAATCTGTCCTGTACATAGTTAAGTGATTTTCCCAAAGCAGAGATCTAACTCAGTAAACTTCAGTGGCTCCCTATTGATTCTAAGATAAAATGTAATTTCATATTTATTTCATCCCTTTATTATTATTATTTCATTTGTGATCTCCACACACATTGATTACGATAAAATTACTTTTCATTGACCACCACTTAAGGCATAAGGCATAGTTCTCTTTGAATTAGTGAAGAAATATTTTCCCTATAGACAGTTGGTCCTCTTGTTCAGTTCTAAAGTTGTGTGTGTGTGTGTGTATGTGTGCGCACATATGTGTACTTGATCAGTCCAAAGGTGATAGAAAGAGGGAGGGAAGGAACCATTTGGAATATTATCTTGCAGCATTATCTATAGGCTGACAGAATCTTTCTGGAAGATACTAGAACTGTAGGAAAGTTTAGAGCTTTTTGCCAAGTGAAGGAAGGAAGAAAATAAGGAAAATAAGCAAGTACTGGTGTGCTATGCTTGAGGCACTGTGCTAAGTTACATTGCAAATATCTCCCTAGATCATCATAACAATCCTGAAAGCTATGTGTTATCATTATTCCCATTTTACAGGTGAGAAACTGAGACTTGTCTAGAGTTATATAATTAGTAGGTGAATTAGGTGAAATTTGATTTCAGGTCATCTTGAATCCATGCCCAATGCTAACCTTGAAGTATTGAAATAATAACTATCTTGGAGAACAAAGGAGAAAACTAAATGATGGAAGGAGTAAAGTTAAGTGGGAGGCTATTCAGAATACCACAATTCTAAATTTCAGAGCAACTGGCCAGGGTTATTTCTTTCCATCCCCTAAAGAGCATAAGCTGCCCTACAATGGTAGGTTGGGATGAAGGAATCCAATTTGGGGTCACTTCCTTCCCTGGAAACATTAAAGCTTAAGGACTGCTCCTAGAAGGCAGCTGATTTTCTATCCTCCCCACAAGGAACTGAGACATACTCTATTCTAAGGAGCACAAGGAGTGGAAGAGGTCCTTCAGCTCACCAGGGAGAGGTTTTCTTTTAGGAGCTTTTGGGAAAAGCGGTCCACAGAGAAAATGTTGATAAAATGCTGATAAAATAGAATACAACCAAAGAAAGATGATCAGGATAACTGAAGATTTGAAAACTACGTTCTGTGAGAAATAGCTCTCACTAGGGAATCTAGAAGCTCAGAGAAATGCCATGACTTGCCTAATTTCACACAGCTAGTTTAGAGTGAGGATTTGAATACAGCTCCCTTGATTTAGTTTGTACTAAGATCAAAGGTATATTATCTTAGAGGTCATTGAATTCCTCATTTCACAGATGAAGAACTGAAGCACAGATGAGTAAAGTGATTTGTCCAGTGTTAAGGAAACTAGGCTGTTTAGTTTGGAAAAAGAGAGATTTGGGATAAGGGTCTAGAAAGCTATCTCTAAATATTTATTTAAAAAACTATCAAATAGATTTCTTCCTTTTTCCAGAAAGTAGATCTCAAACAAGTGGCTTTGTAAATCCTAGGAAACAGATTTTAACTTAATAAATACAGAAGGACTTCCTAGTAATTCAGTTGTCTAAAGATAGAATGAATGGTCTGCCTTATGAGATCTCTAAAAAATAGAGACAAGGTTCGATGACAAGGTTGGCTGATTGAGTTTCCTCATTTCTATCATAATAAGTGAACTGAAACCGAAGAAGTTCAAATAAGAGTCTAGGAGGCTAGAGAAGGAATTCCAATTTTGGTAGGCATTGGAAGAGATGATCTACAGGGTCCACTCAATTCTCCATGGTTTCATGATTTTCTCTCCATAAGGGCCAAAAATAAAAAAAAACCCTAAATTAAGAGAATTCTAGATCGTTAGAAATGGAAAGAACCATACTGACCATCTGGTGTAGCCCCTTTATTTTTACATTTAAGGAAACTGAAGATTAGAGAGAGGAAGTGATTTACCCAAATCACACAGCTTTTAATGGTAAAAACCAAGTCTAACATTCAGATCTCCTGACTCCTGCTTTGGTGCTTTTCCAACCACAGGATAGCAGAAGGAACTTGTTGAAAAGATATGTGCCTTTTCAAGGAAGGCAATAGACGACATGGAAGAGAATGCTAATGGGAGGGTGGACCTTTGGCTGGCAGATAGAGGGAAGAGGTATCATATTTTTTGTCTTTTTTTTTTTTTGTTGTTACATTTGAGTTCCAAACTGTTTTCTTCCTTCTCTCCCAACTCTACACTAAAGAAGACCAAATATACAATATATAGTTCAATATACTAGTTATTTCTCTGGAGATGGATAGCATCTTCTTTCATAGGTCCTTTGTAGATGATTTGAATGTTCGCATAACTCAGAATAGCATAGTCTTTAATATTTACTCTGCAAACAGTATTGCTGTTCTTGTACACAATGTTTTGTTGGCTCTGCTCATTTTATTCCATTATTTCATGTAAGTCTTTCCTTATTTTCCTAATCACAACTTGTACATCATTTCTTTTTTTAAAATTGATTTAAATTTTTATTTAAATTTTTTCTTTGACATTCTTTAAAATTTTTTTGTTTTCAACATTTACTTCTATAAGGTTTTGATTTCTACTTATTTCTTCTTTACTCCCTCCCTTCTCTCCTCCCCAAGATGGCAAGCAATTTAATATAGGTTAAATATGTACAATCATATTAGACATATTTCTAGATTAGTCATGTTGTGAAAGAAGAATCAAACCAAGAGGAAAAGCTCATTAATGGTTCATCATTTCTTATAGCGCAATAACATTTTATCACAATCTTATACCATAACTTAATTCAGCCATTCCCCAACTGATGAGCATTTCCTCAATTTCCAACTCCTTTCTACCATAAAGAGAGCTGCTATAAATATGTTAGAACATACAGCTTCTTTTCCTTTTTTCCCTGGGAAAGAACTCTAATAGTTGTATTGTTAAATCAAAGGGTCTACATAGTTTCATAATTTTGGGGGCATGATTACAGATTCCACCAGCAGTGTGTTAGTGTCTCAATTTTTCCATGTCCCCTCCAACATTTGTCATTTTCTCCACCTATCATTTTAGTCAATCTGATAGATGTGAGGAAGTACCTCAAAATTTTTCTAATCTGCATTTCTGTAAACAATAATGATTTAGGACATTTTTTTCATATGACTAAATATAGATCTGATTTTTTTTCTTCCAAAAACTGTCTATTCATGTCTCTTGAGCATTTATCAATTTTATGTTCATTTTTTAATCATTAAAACTTGAACTTGAATTCTACCTGATGAATCTCACCTTCTAGAAGGTTTCTCCAGTGATGAAAATCCCAACCGTCACATCTGCCCCATCCTATGCCGTCCTTTTGGGCCCAATTCATTGCCCCTCTGTATTATCTATCTTCAACCAAATGCATATTACCTACAATTTAGGCAATCTGATGCATTTGTTCTTTACTATGTGGATGCTCAGGGCAAACTTTTGAGTGGTTAAAGACCCCTTCCAGCATACTCTAAAATATTTCCATGCTGTTTTTCCTCCTAAATTTATTATCTAATTTTAACATTCTTTTTTTTTTTTAATTGAATTTCAAATTCTTTCTTCCTGCCACCCCTCCTCCACCGAAGACAAGAAATACATCAATTATACATATGAAATCATGCAAAACATTTTCATATTAGCAGTGTTGGTAAAAAAAAAATTGAGACCAATTTGTATTCAGGATTCATCAATTCTCTCTCTGTAGGTGGATAGCATTTTTCATTATGAGTCCTTTGTAATTGTCTTGGATCTTATATTGATCACAGTAACTACGTCTTCCACGATGTTCCCTTCCTTGATTTGGGGCTTGATGCAGCCAGTCCAATAACATCTGTAAACAGAATTAACTGAGGGATATAAATCCACTTGCAGGGAATCTCCTTGATCACCCTGGCAGGCAATTACCTTTGGCAAGTACACATTTCCTTGTTTTATGTTTCTTCAGGTATTTGTAATAGTTGTAATCATTAAATATGTTTTTTTGGGTTTGTTTTATTTTAAATAGTCAACTTCTGGAGAACAGAGCCTGTCTTTTGTTTTCTTTGTATCACCAGCACATAGCACAGTGATGGCATATGGTAGATATTTAATTAATGCTGGCTGATTAAGTGAATACTGAATGATTCTTATATATAAACGGCAAACTTTTTTTTGGGGTGGAAAGAGCCTTTAGGTTGGCATTTGGCTTAGTAAACCAAATGTTTGGGTTGTGGTGATTTTGTGCTTTCCTCAGTACCTAGCAAAGTGCTTTGCATCCATGTTTATTGAATGAATAAATAATGAGACATAAACCATACTATTCAAGTCCAGAATGAAATTCTTTTTCCTCATGACTCATTTTTGAAGCTTCATGAGAATTGCTTTCAAGGCTAGTATGATCTTCTATCGATTCATTCAAGGGGCTCTTAAGGAGCTTCCATATTCTAAAACAAAGCTTGGGATTCTAGGAAAATGCTATCAACTGAAAAGAGGAACATTATATTCTCATCATGATAAGCTAAGACCCCAAGTCGTGTTATTGATTTGATCTGATTGACAACTTTTGTATCAATTACTCTTTCCTGAAAATGTCTGAACTTTTAATGAAACCTCTAACTCCTGAAGGAGCCATTTGAGAAATTGGCTAGCTATAGCTTTTCCCTTTTCTTTTCAGTCTTTCCTATATCCCTTCCAGAGAGCCTGGCTCTGTGGCTATACCTTTATACAAATGGACATTTCAGATCTGCTAGAGAGTGTACTGACCTTCCCGGTGTCACGTTAGGCAAATAATTTTCTTGGTTCCTCTTTTCATAGAACTGGAGATTGTAGAATTAATCACCATATATGGAAATGTTGTTCTTAGTTTACAACTAGTAATAATAACAGTTGCAGTTTTAAACCTAAGATTTACAAAGTATTTTCCTCATGACAGCTCTCTGAGGTAGGGAGCAAAAGTACTATCATTCACATTTTACAATTGTTGGAACTGAGGCTTAAAGAGGTAACGATTTGTTCTAAGTAATATTAGATCTAGTATTCCCACTCAGGTCTACTGACTTCAAGTCTAATAGAAACGCAGAATCATTTAGCTGGAAGAGATCTCAAAGGCCATCCACAATTAGAAAATTGGGTTCAGTTCTGGTTACCACATTTAAAAGGGATATTGACAAGGCGGCCATGACTAGAGGAAGACAACTAGGATGTTGAGGGGTCAGGAAGTAATGGATCCATTGAAAGAACTGAGCATATTTAATCTGGAAAAGAGAAGACCCTGTGGGGGTAGATATTGGGAAAAGGAATAGAAGACTGTCTTTAACTATCTGAAGGGCTGTTGTGTGGGAAAGAAATTAGACTTAATCTTTTTGACCCAAGAAGGTATAGGGAAATGGGCAGAAGTTATGAGACGCACATTTCTTCTAGATGTATAGAAATCTTAACAATCAGAGTTAAATGAATGAGTAGTCAAGTTCACTTCTAGGTTTTTTTTTTGGTTTTTTTGTTTTTTGTTTTTTTAGCACTGGGACTAAACACTGACAATTCATATTCTTTTCCTTGAGTTTTCTTGTGGCAAATAGAAACAATAATTCACATTTATGAAGCATTTTAAGGTTTGTGAAGGGATTTGCATACATTATTTCCTTTAATCCTAACAAGGGGCAATAGATACCATTATTGTTATTGTCAGTCATTTTAGACATATTCTACTCTATGACCCCTTTTGGGGTTTCTTGGCAAAGATATTAGAATGATTTGCCTTTTCCACATCTAGCTCTTTAAATTTACTATTAATTAAAAACTTACTAAGCAGAACATTTAATTAATTGGAACTTTTCTTCTACCCTTTTTAGAGGAGAATAACTCCCCCCACAGAACAGGTGGATAGCACAGTGAAGAAAGTGCTGGGATTCGGATCAGGAAGACCTGAGTTCTAATGTGGTCTCAGATACTTAATAGCTGTGTGACTCTGGGAAAGTCATTTAATTTCTGTTTGCCTCAGTTTCCTCATCTATCAAAAATAAAAATAAAAAAAACCTCCCAGAGTTGCTGTTTGGATGGAATATTTTTAAAGTACTTAATGCAAGTAGTACTTAAACAAATGTTTATTGACTAAGATCTCAGAAAAGTTCTTAAGTGTCTAAGATTTGATGACCACTTGAGAAGTTTTTACTGTAAATAATTCGACCCCATGCTTAACAGAAGCTCTACAAAATTGTCATTTGTCAGACAAGTTTTCTCCAGTCGAACTAAGACTTTAATCAGTTTCCTCGTGTTCCCCTAACACCTTACCAAAGACAATGTTGTCATCAAGGTACACTAAAGCTTCCAGATAATTCATGTTTCCATCTACTTTCTCCATCAGACTTTGGAAAATGGCTCATGCCCCAGAGAGAACTTGGGGCATGCGCTCAAACTGTTAAATTTCCAGCTAAATAGATAAAAGACATCTTCCTATCTTCTTCAGACACTAAATCTGGTAGTAGCCACTATGTAAGTCCAAGGCTGAAAATCCTTGGTTGCCTTGGAGACAATCCAAGTCATCTTGCATTCATGTCACATAGTGTACTGGTCTCTTTAGTTCTTTTATTCAGAGTTGGGTAATCAACACACATTTTCTTAGAACCACCACTATGGGTCACGTATAAGGGCTTCTGGATTCTGTGATGACTGCTTTCACCAGCACTTCTTTGAGACAGTTTCTGAAATCTTCCATTATAGACAAAAGAATCTTCCTAGCTCTTCCTCTGAATGGTCCAGAATGAGTGAGTGGGATTCTGTGAGGTGTATCTCAAGCATACTCGTGCAATCAGAATGGACCCATCCTCTTGCTGAGTTCCAGCCCCAACCTAGGCTTCTATTCTTGTGATAATGGGGATCTCCAAATGGGATCCTCAGGATCTAGTGCAGAGAGTGGACAGTTGGAGCTCCTGTGATGTTCACTGGAACTTCTTGTCTCTATCTGCTTATAAGCTCTTCACAGTTTGCATGGATGGTCAAAGTGTACAGGTATTGGGTACCAGCTTATTGCTAGCAGTATTCTGCTAGAATTTTGAAGACTAGAATCAACTCCAATCAATGCTGACATTATGATGAGTGTTGGAAGGTTTAGATGAACCACAGCCTGATCCACTTTTCTGATTATACCTAGATATATCCCATGTATGGATAGTCTTCTTCATTCAAGCTACCAAATCCAAGCCCTGTTGTAGGCTTTAAAGATATTTTACCCAAATACTAGTCATAAAAAGGTTAGTAAGGATGGCAACTTCAGATCCACTCATTGTCCAACCAAATTCTCAATTTTTAATCATCACTGCTGCATGATGTCCCATAAACCAATAAAGAACTGATGGTGAGGTCAGTGTAGCTGTCCTTGTCAAAAACTGCTATGGAGCGCAGATTCAATTCACAGAGCAAGAACAAACTGGTAGCCAACTTGTCATGGCTGCCAGCCCTAGTATATTTACACAAGTTGTAAATGGTTAGCCAATACCAACAGTTAGTATTGTTCAGGTATAGCATCTGAAAAATCAATCAGTGTCAAGGGAACTATACCTTTTAGACTAATCACTAGGTTAGTGCAAGATGTAGTATTAAATATTAAGGCAAAATGCTAGAGATTACCATTATGAAATATTAATTACTGCATGCTTGAATTTTCTTTTTAAAAATTATGCTTTTATGTTCACTTGACTTGTTTTTTGTATTAGGTTCATGCCATAGCAATGTCTGTCTGTTAATTGTGTTGCATATATGCTGCTACTTATGGCTAAGCAGTATTTTATATGGAGGCCTATTACTAGTGTCCTTGTCAAAATTTTGCTTTCTTAGACACATCTGTTGCTTTGGACTGACTCCTCTGAGTGATGGATGTGCATGTACTTTTGAAATGTGCATGTGTCAGATATGCTGTCCCTGACATCTTCTCAGGTGGTGCTCTATAAAGTGTCACAGCTACAGCATGTACTGCTAATGTGCATTTGTTTATTCCAGTTTCAATAATATTGAAAGTTGGGTACTTGGTACTCAAAGAGAATCACTCTTATTATATTAAAGGGCTAATGCTTGCATTTATATTGTACAATTACAGGTTTTGAACTTGTTCCAGTTCATCTTTGCAAGGGAATGAGAAAAAAAAATTGGCTCAGGGGAGGAGTGAACCAGAATCCTAAAGCCCATTAGTATGGAACTCTTTCATTATCTGTAGAGATCTAGGGCCCATGCCTATGTGCGGGTTAGGGAGAGTGGGAGAGGAGAGTCAGCCTTCTCCCTCTGGCTTCTGCAGTCTCTTTGATCTCTTGAGTTTCTTTGCTTTAGGTGCTTCTGGTTTTGAGGTAGAAAATGGATGATGCTAATCCCACTTTAAAATGCTGGGGGAAATAATATTCTGGAAGAAACTGACAAGAAAAAAATTAATGTCATATCCCTGTCCCCAGCCTCCTATGCTGGGGACTTCAAGGAATTTTCCCTTTAGTGATATCTGGGACTACCTTGGTTGAGCTGAGTTGTCTTGCTCCCAGTTGGAGAGTTCCTTCACTCTTTGTTTTCTGGTATTTTGTTGTTATTGAGTTGTTTTTCAATTATGTCCAATTCTCCTTGATCCCATTTAGGATCCCATTTTCTTGGCAAAGATGCTGGAGTGGTTTGCCATTTCCCTCTGCAGCTCATTTTACAGATGAGGAAACTGACTTCAGGTCAGATGCTCTTTCCCTGGTGCCATCTAGTTGTTCTTTAATATTTTCTACTATATATACTTTCTTTGCTTTCTGTTTTTGTTATTGAATTGGATAAATGAGTTTCTTTGTCTAAGAAAAAATTGGATTCTTATATTTTATAAAGATTCTCACCATTATAAGGGGCATCATTCTCTAAGTAGAAAGAAAGCCAGAGTTGAAGTAGAAATGCAAGAAATTATTATTTTAATGAAGGCTAAAATAAATAGAGATTTTTAGGTAACTTTCAAGTTATTCAGACAATTAAATGTTCCAAGCATCTAGAAGTCAACAGAGGTTTTTATATTTCCTTCTACTGCTTTACTTCATTCTAATTCCTTCCCTGGCTCATGAGAAATGCAAGATACTGTCATGGTTACTTCCTGCTTCCTAAAAGAGAGACCCGGATATTATTGAAGGGAACATTCTTTGAACTCTTTAAGTACAGCAAGGTGGGGACAGGGATATGACATTAGTTCTTGCATATCAGTTTCTTCTAGAATGTTATTTTCCCTCCATCAACCAAAATGAGATTGACATCATCCATCTTCTTTCTCAAAGCTGCAAGCCAGAAGCACCTGAAGAACCCAGAGAAAAAACACTTTTCTCATCTTCCCTCACTGACTAGGTTCCCTACCTGCCTCCCAAGAAGGACCATGCTTTAGATAATACCTGATTTTCTGTTCCATGTTATTATCAGATTATTTCTAGCAAAGACCCAAGTAGAAATATAAAAATTAATATTACTTAAGACCAGCTAAAGACTGAAAAGGACCACACTGCTATTGGCCATCTTTCCCCACAGTATTTTATGAGGGTCTTGGAAGGAGGAAGTAAGCATCCTCCTTTACTTAAACCTCAGTGTCTAGGCCAAAGGACCATTTGATGGATGAGACCAATTTAAAACACAATGTAAAAGGGTTGTACTAGAAGCAAATTAGGAGACCAAGGGATAGTTTACCTCTCAGATCTGTGGAAAAGAAAGGAATTTATGGCCAAAGAGGAATTTAAGAACATTATGAAATGCAAAGTGGGTAACTTTGATTATACTAAATTAAAAAGGGTTTGTACGAATAGGAGGAGAAAAATATGGAACACAAGGTTTTTCAAGGATGAATATTGAAAACTATCTTTGCATGTACTTTGAAAATAAAAAAAAAACTGTCATAATTTTACAAAACACAATGTAGGCTTCAAGTCCCTTCAGATAAAGGCCTTACCTTCTTTGTGATGGATTCTAGAGAGCTGGTTCTGAGGTCAAGAAGAACTGGGTTCAAACCTGGCCTTGAACACTTATTAGCTGTGTAACTCTGGGTATAAAGTTATTCTTCTTCTATTTGCCTCATTTTCTTCAACTGTTAAAAGGGGATGATAATAATAAATCCTATTTTCCAGAGTTGCTGTGAAGATCAAATAAGATAATATTTATAAGGCATGTAACATAGTTGTTTTTCAGTCATTCCAAATCTTCATGATCCCTTTGGGGGTTTTCTTGGCAAAGTTACTAGAGCCATTTACCATTTCCTTTTCCACTTTATTTTACAGATGAGAAAACTGAGGCAAACAGGGTTAAATGACTTGCCCAGGGTCACACAGCTAGTAAGTGTCTGAGGCTGGATTTGAATTCAGGAAGATGAGTCTTCCTAACTCCAACTTAACATTCTATCCATTTCACTACTTAGCCCACTGCCTAGGACTTAAATACTTAACAAATCTATGGTCTCCTTTCCCATTTGTCAAGGCAGTAATTGAAATGTTCCCATATTCTAGGGGAGAGAAGCAAAACCTGAATTTAAATATGACTTCTAGTTAGAATCATAGCTGAGGGCCTCTTGCTTAGTCACTCTGGGATTTCTTTTCTAAACACAAAAGGCATCAATCAGCCAACATGTAGTATTTTAGAGCATTCTCAGGCTTTCTAGTACTTTAGAGCATTCTCAAGCTTTCTAGTATTTTAGAGCATCCTCAAACTTTCCAGTATCTTTTGAAGCAGCAATACTACTACTAAGTCTGTATTCCCAAAAGATCAAAGAAAAGGGAAAAAGACCCATATGTACAAAAATATTTATAACCACTCCTTTTTTGTGATAGAAAAGAATTATAAATTATGAGGGTGCCCATCAATTAGGGAATGACTGAACAAATTATGTATATGATTATGATACAGTACTATTGTGCTATAAGAAATGATGAAAGGACTTTACATGAACAGATGTAAAGTGAAGTGAACAGAACCAGAAGAACATTGATGCAGTAACAAGCAACATAGTAACAATAATCAACTGTGAAAGATTTAACTACTCTGATAAATACAATGATCCACACAATTCCAAAGGCATCAAGATAAGAAATGCTACCTTCAGAAAGAACTGTTGAACTTTGAGCGCAGATTGAAGCATGGTTTTGTACTTTCTCTTTTCTTTTTTTAAGAAATATGACTAATTTGGAAATATGTTTTATATGAGTTCGTACATGTAATTGGTATATCACCTTTTCAGTGGTTGGGGGAAGGGCTGAAGGAAGGGAAAAAATTTGAAACCCAAAATATAAAAAATGAATATTATGAAAAAATGACTAAGGTCTAATTTTTATTTAAATTGCATTTTTTGAAGGTATGAGTGATGGATAATTTGTTCCTAAGTTCACATAAAATTGTAAGATTGCACTCTGAAAGAGAATTTAGAGTGAATCTTGTCTGACCCTCTCATTTTACAATTTAGGAAACAAATCTAAAAAGATGAAGTGATTTACACAAGTAATAAATATCAGATTTGAAATCATCTACTCTAACTCAAACCTAATACTTTCTCCATTGTAACCTTGTGAACCTCACCAAAGAGAGGCCTCTTCCATGAGAATATCAATCAGGATTTAAGCCATTTCTGGGATTTTCCTGAGAAGGGATAAGAATGATGATAACAAACTTGGTTTTTAATGACTCATAAATGCTCATAAATTATTTTTAAAAGTTCATTAAGCTTAATGTTTGTCATGAACTTTATTATGTCATGAAATTGTTAAGTATAATTAACTTTTTTATTTTTATTTTTTCACATTAAAAAAAAAAGTCTGAACTTTAGCAACAACTAAAGTGAGCATTTCAGTATACACAATAGAATAAAAAGAGAAGGTTATGTGTGAAGTTGTGCTTCTCTGTTATATACAAACAAATTTACTATGTAACTTTCAAATCTGCCCTTCTTGCCCATGATTCCTTCTGGCTTTCATTCTATTCTGTTCATTTAAAAAGTTTCTATTTCTGTTTTTAATTTTTTGTGGAGGGGGAAAAATAATTCTTTCCCTAGCTTCTCTCTTTTTGCCTTCTTCCCTTCAAAACTGGGGAGAAAACATTGTTAACAAATCTGCCTGGTCAAGCAAAACAAATCCCAAATTTGCAGCGTCCAAAAATGTATTTCTCATTCTATAGCTTGAATCCATAAACTTTCTGTCTGGAGGTTGATAGCATTGGTCATCAGAATCCTATGGAATTAGGGTTGACCACTAGAGCCTCTATTCTTTCAAAATCGTTTTTTTTTTTTTTCCACAATATTGTTCTTCTGCTCACTTCTGTGTGTTAGCTAATACAAGTCTTCCCAAGTCTCTCTGAAATAATATTCCACCATGTTCACTTACTAGAATTTGTTCAGCTGTTCCCCATGAACAGATACCCCCTCCTAGTTCACCACAAAAGAACACAATAATTATTTTTGTATACACAGATCCTTTCTCCCTCATTCTTTGATCTCTTCAAAGTATAGAGCCAGTACTGTTATTTGTAAATTTAAGAGGTAGGCTCAATTTAATCACTTGGCGCATGGTTCCAGATTGCTTTCCAAAATGAGCTAGGCCATTTGCGGCTTCACCAAAAATGTGTCTAAATGCCTCTGTACGCATCGGTAGGCTTTGTACCTCCGCTGAGCCTGGTTCCAGGCCCCGCACCTCCGTCTGCTGTGACACCCCCGTGAGGAATCCCAGACGGCCAGAGCCAAGGAGGGGAGGGGAAGGACACATTTTAGTGTCTTGGGGTTGGAGGAGGAATGGAGCCACGTGTCTGGCTGTGTCAAGGAATACCGAGTACTAACCCTCCTCGGGACTTTTCTCTGTTTGTCTTTCAGGGGAATATATTCTGCAGATAACAGTAGCTCTTTGACCATGACTGAGGGTCCCGTACTCCAAGTCTCCGGGAACAAAATGGGACCGAGAACAGCAGGCGACCTTTAACTCCTTGAAGGGTACAGTGCTCCTTGGTCCAGAAGATGGGGAACATCACAACGAGCAACCCAGCTACCAACTGCACCATCGACCACACCATCCACCAGACTCTGGCCCCGGTGGTGTACGTGCTGGTGCTGGTGGTGGGCTTCCCGGCCAACTGCCTCTCTCTCTACTACGGCTACCTGCAGATCAGGGCCAAGAACGAGCTGGGGGTGTACCTCTGCAACCTGACCGTGGCCGACCTGCTCTACATCTGCTCGCTGCCCTTCTGGCTCCAGTATGTCCTGCAGCACGACAACTGGCTCCATGGAGACCTGTCCTGCAAGATCTGCGGCATCCTCCTCTACGAGAACATCTACATCAGTGTGGGCTTTCTCTGCTGCATTTCCATCGACAGGTACCTGGCCGTGGCGCACCCCTTCCGCTTCCACCAGTTCCGCACGGTGAAGGCCGCCGCCGGCGTCAGTGTGGGCATCTGGGCCAAGGAGCTCCTGGCCGGGGTCATCTTCCTCATGCACACGGAGGTCATGGAGGACAAGGACCAGCACCTGGTCTGCTTTGAGCACTACCCCATCCAGCCGTGGCAGCGGAACATCAACTATTACCGCTTCTCTGTGGGTTTCCTCTTCCCCATCTGCCTGCTCTTCTTCTCCTACTGGGGCATCCTGCGGGCCGTGCGCAGGAGCCACGGCACCCAGAAGAACAGAAAGGACCAAATCCAGAGGCTCGTCCTGAGCACCATGGTGATTTTCCTGGCCTGCTTCCTGCCATACCACGTCCTCCTGCTGGTGCGCAGCCTCTGGGAAGACAGCTGCGAGTTCGCCAGGGAGATCTTCAATACCTACCACTTTTCCCTTCTGCTGACCAGTTTCAACTGCGTGGCTGACCCGGTGCTGTACTGCTTCGTGAGCGAGAACACCCACAGGGACTTGGCCAGGCTGCGGGCTTCTTGCTTGGGCTTCCTCACCTGCTCGGGGCTGCGGGGGTCCAAGGAGTCCTTCCCCCTGAGCAGCCCAGAAGCCTCTGGAAAAAATGAAGCCCGGAAGGAGGAGCCTGACTTGCTAACCAAGCTCCAACCACCGAGTCCCCTCACTTCCTCTCCTGGTCCTGGAGGGACCAGCCAGGAGGGTTAGAGCAGGCCGTGGCCCGGCCCAGAGGTACCAGGGATGTGATCTGTGGCCCAGAGTCGTCCTCTCTCCAAATGGGTCGCTGGCGTCAGGTCTGTGTCACCCATGATAAGCTCTCCCCCTAGAAAAAACCTGAAAATTGAGTGAAGATAGGAGCTGTGGACATTGCAGCTCAGCTAGGTTCTGCACCCCGGCCTCCTCCCTCTGCTTGCTGCAGGAAAGCCCGCTGGCACACACCCGCCTGATGAACTCCAGGAGCTTCCCAGGGGCTCCAGATGCTAAGGGCGGTTTAGCCCGTGACTGCCTCTCCTTGTCTGGGAAGGGAAACGTAAATTGCAACTTATGAGACACTTTCAAAGAAAAAGAAGCAGGCGTTCAAGGGGATTAAAAGGGGAACCACGGGTTGGGGCGCTGTGATAAAAGGAGTGTCAGTCAGGGGGAACAAGTTTCACCAGAAGGTGTGTTCAGCCAGCCCTCCCCAACTTGAATGCCCAGGTCTGAAGCTCCCATCTTGCCTGACTTTTTGCATTAATGCTTTGGTGGTTGAAATTAGAATTCATCTTTATTGTTTGAGGCAAAGGGAGATATGAAAAGCTGTTAAGATCCATTATCTCTATTAGTTCACCTAAAAGAATGAGGACATTATGATGAGAAGGATGTGGGAAGTTATGATAAGGACATTGTGAGGAGAAAGAAAGGTGGGGACAGTTGGATGGCGCAGTGGATAGAGCACCAGCCCTGAATTCAGGAGGACCTGAGTTCAAACCTGGCCTCAGACACTTAACACTTCCTAGCTCTGTGTGACCCTGAGCAAGTCACTTGACCCCGGCCTCAGGAAAAAAAAAAAAAAAAAAAACAAGAAAGAAAGAAAGGTAGTCCAGGTATCCTTCTTTGGAGAATGGGAAGATCCTGGAAATCAGGGCATGTATTGAGACATCTGGGTGGGAAGGCAAGGAGAAGAGGATAGAGGAGTTAAAAGAACTAAAAAGAAACTTTCTCCAGCTGGATTTTTTTTTTAACAAGGTCTTTGTGCTGTTGGAAAGCTAATACTAAGTGAGCCTAAGTGAATATTAGGTGAATACATGTCCAGGGTTTTCAGAAAGGCCTGGAGTGGGCCAAATGTATTATTCCCATTCTCTTTGTCTATGAAAAATAAATCTCAGGGGATATTAAGTCTTTAAGTATTCAAAGAGTCACCCTTAGGAATAGAGATTAGATTCATTCATCATAGTTCCAAAGGACAGAACTAGGGATAAGAGGTATGTTATTTGGAAGCAGATTTAAATTCACTGTAAGGGAAAAATTGCCAAAAATTCAGGCTGTCCAAAAGGAGAGTGTTTTCCCTGAAAAGGTAGTGAATTCCCTGTCACTGGAGATGGTCCTTGCCAGGGGTGCTGCTGGCAGGTATGGTCTCTGAGGTCCCTTCCATCTTTTAGACTCTAAAACCCTAGCCCACCTATTTGTGGTCTTTCAATTATGTTTCTGAATTCAGGGACTTCCCTCAGCAGAGTGTTCAGATTAAGTGTTATTAAGACTTCACAATCAGAATGTGTCTCAGCTATGGGTTCTTTCAGGGCGCAACATTGGAAAGACCTAAGTGTGTTTACAATTAAGATGTCGATTTCCCCATTGGCAGCCAAGCACCCGGAGGACCAGGACCCAGCCTGAGGTGGTTCGGAACTGCTGTCAGGACAGAACATGTAATGGAGGCCAAGAGAGGGGAGAGGGGAGGAGGGCTCTGGCTTGGTTGTCCTAGTTCTGTGCCTCCCACGGAGCATCAGCTCTAGGCCCACATCGGCCTCTAGCTGTGAGACATGAGGCATGTCCCCCAGTTATCTGGGATCTCAGCTGCCATGACTCTCTGTCCCCTTGTCCAGTGGGATGAGTCCGTGCTTTGTCCAAGTCAGATTTTAAATGGCCTCTCATTTCACCCATTCTTTTGAAGCCCCCAGTGGTAAGAGAGAAGAGGGTAGAAGAAGGAAAAGGGTCCTTGTGAGAGCTAAGTGTCCCTTCCCTTCACTCATCACATGACATTTTGACTTCTCCCTCTCCCTTCTCTTTTCACAATGTACAAGTTGCCTATTAATGGGCAAATAGTTATGTCTTCTCCCTAAGGTAATCCTTTGAATTCTGTTCTATCTCTGTCTCTGTCTGTCTCTCTGTCTCTCTTTCCCTCTCTCTCTCTCTGTCTGTCTCTGATTCTATCTTTCTCTCTCTGTGTCTGTCTCTGTCTAACTCTGTTTCTTTGTCTCACTGTCTCTCTCTGTGTCTGTGTCTGTCTCTATCTCTGTTTCTCTTTGTCTCACTGTCTCTCTCTGTCTTTGTCTCTCTGTCTCTGTCTATCTCTGTTTCTCTTTATCTCACTATCTCTTTCTCTGTCTCTGTGTTTATCTCTATCTCTGTATGTGTCTCTGAGACTCTGTCTCTCTTTGTGTGTGTATCTGTCTTTTGGTCCCTCCCCTCTGTCTCTGTCTCTCTCCTATCTGTCTGTCTGTCTGTGTGTGTCTCCTTTTCTCTGGGAGGTGTCATGTTGAACTTTAAGGAATACATGATAATCAGCAGACATTATTCTTTTTTCTGTGTTCCTTTGCACCAGAGTCTCTCTGGCACTTAACTGATATCTTCCTCCTTCAATGTTTAAAAAGTTCCAGGATGCTGTTGTTGTTTATTATTTGTCCTTTGTTCTCGAAGAAGACCGACATCAGAAGGATTCTGTTATAGAGAGGTGATGAGCACCATCTTGGTTTAGGGGATAAAAGCCAATCTGTGTTCAGAGTCATCTCTGACAATCTGAGATGCTATACAAGTCACCTAACTTCTCAGTGGCCCAGGTAACTCTCTAAGGCTGAAAGTTATAGGGCAGATGCCTGTCTACATTAGTCATAATTTAATTATCTACTATGCTCACAAAATCGTTGTTATCCCCTCACTTAACACTCCTTCCGCCACACTGTGATTTAGCAGGCCCTCATAAGGTGCCATGGCAAAAACAAACAAGCATCCCCTGGAAGAGGCTCCCTTTTGAATATAATTACAGCAGCCCCCAGAAAACAGATGCTGTCTGATGTTGCCCCCGCCTCCGATGCCTTTGCTACTGGGTCAGGCTGCGAGAGCTTGAGCCATCGGGGTGGGACTTCAATGGAAGCTGGCGTCTTTCTTTTTTAAAAGACACATAATGGGCTCTTCTGGGGCATCTATGTCATAGCTCTCAGTGCCCTGTCACCTCGGAGGCCCAGTGCAAACGATGGAGAAGGAGTGGGGGCAGGAGGAGATTTATCTCTTTCCAACTACAGTTTTCCTTCCAATCCCTCTCCTTTTCCCCAGAGATTTTGTAATCATGACATGAACGAATTAATCCATTAAGAAAATGAAGCACATGCCAAAACACTTTAATAATAACTGGCATTTACATGGCACTTTAACATTTGCAAGATGCTTTCCATCCATTATCTCATTTGATACTTGCTACAGCTTTGTGGGGGAGGTACTGATTCTCCATGGCCCCGCAGGGGGGTTTTCTTGACAGATACTGGAGTCCGCCATTTCTTTCTCCAGCTTGTTTTACAGATGAGGAAACTAAGGCAAACAAAGCAGTAACCTGCCCAGGCTCACACAGCGAGGTAGTGTCTGAGGTCCGATTTGAACTCAGGAAGATGAGTCTAAATGATACCCACTCGGGTGCTCTACCCACTGCATCACCTGGCTGCCCTTTGTACAACTGTCTGCATTTTATAAGGAAAATACTCTGAGTGTTCTTGTGATATGCTCAGACAGAGAAGTTATGTGGTACAGATATTAGAGCCTCAGGGGGAGAAGCTCTGCACTCTGACCGGATCCTGTCTGTATCCCCCCGGGCCAGCAACGCAATGCTCTAAGATTATAAATTCCAGAAGGTACTGATCTGCTTTGGTCAAACCCTCACAAAGAACTCCCTGTAGCAAAAAAAAAAAAATCACAAATCCAGCTTAAAAAATAATGAAGAGTTCTGGGTTTGAACCCAGGGTACCTTGACCCCAAGGCCAGAATTTTTCCCCCTTATTCCAAAGGTTTTCAAAATGTGGTCCAGAGATCTTTGGAGCTCCCAGGGGTTGTGTCAGAGTATCTGTGTCAAAATTATCTTTATAACAACTTTAAAGTGTCCTAATTGGTTATCATCAATAGACATAACTATTTAAAAGCCTTTTGGAGGAAGATCCTCCATTATATATCAGAGTATAATGGGAGCCTGAGATGATAGTTTTAAATCCCTTGCCATGGTAATATGTTTTACACGACTGATCATGTTCAAGCCTATATCCCGTTGCTCCCTGTTCTAGACAGGGTGAATGTGAGAGAGGGAGAAAATTTGGGATTCAAAAAATTTGTCTAAATGAAGGTTAAGAGCCCCTGCCCTATGTTGCCTTCTTTAGCTCTTCAAAAGGAGCTTCCTGCTCACCAGAACATTCAGATGTGCTAGATTTGGAATGGGAGCCCAGAAAGAACTCAACACCCCTAAGATCTGAGGTCTGACTCCATCTAAAACTCTCACAGGGCAGGGCAGTCCAGTTGAGGGAGCATCGTCCCTGCCCTGGGAGGGCCTGGGTCCATATCCTGCCTTTGATGTTTACTCTTGGGCAAAGCACTTAGCGTCCCAGGAAGGACCTCGGCTTCCTGGTCTACTAAAGGGGAGAGAACGGACCCAATGACTTATGGGCTGGCTTCTAGCTTTAGTCTGGGACCATTTCCACCCTTCATCTCTGAGCTAGCTTCTGGTGGGGTGCACACTGTAGAGCAGATCTGGCCAAAATGGGCTCCAGTGGGCAGGTGTGCCTAGGATTGGGTGGAGTAGGGCTGCCCTTCCAGCTAGTCCCCACGCTCAGCAGGGGATCTCCCAGCTCTTGTCAGACCCGAGACTTTGCACAGACCGCCAAGCCCACCCCCTCCCCAACCCCTAACATCCTGGTGTGAGTGGACCTTTGAGGAGGGAGGGACCCCAGCCCATATTAGACCTGGAACATGCTTGCCTTCCCATCCCACTCTTAGAACCTGAAGCTTCCTTTAGGCCCAGCACAGGGACACCTTACTCCAAGAAGTCCTCGGGTCTCCTCACGTACTCTGCTCCTCATTACCCCAAGTATTAGGGGGTTTCTCCCTTCTGAAATTACTGTGTATAGATATACTTGTCTGTTTACATATTGTATCTACCAGTAGACTCCAGGGTCCCTGACAAAATAAATTTTGTCTTTGCATCTCCAGGACCTACCCTAGTGCCTTGCATACAGCAGGAAGTTAATACTTGCATGTCAACTTGAATTGAATTCCCTCTGCAGGGAATTTTTCTGGGACCATAGAACTGTTGGAACCTTTGCTTTTTTAGAAGGTTTTTTTTGTAATGTTATTTTTTTGTTTTGAAATATTTTTCTCTCTTTTTTTTTTTTTTTTTTTTGTCTTACCATCAGGAACAGATTGTGCTACACTGAGTGTATGTTCTGTTTACTGCTGAGACTTGTATTTTTGTACAGTTTTCTCTTTTACACCAAATATGCATGTGCTGTACTGTTTTTGGATTGATGCTGCTTGCAAATAAACCAGAGAAACAAAGGCTTGCCTTGTTATTGTTTGTATTTTTGCCTTATTGTGTCTGCCAGACTAAATAGTTATTTATCTTTGCATCGTTCCCCAGCTCCGGGTCACACAGTGCAACCCTAACCATGTTTGTTGAATGAATGGATGTAATGTGGAAGAGCTGGGCTTGTTTCTTTGTGCTTAATTCCTATGTAATCAGGGTTTCATAAGCTTCCTTTAGGCCCAGCACAGGGCCCTTACTCCCAGAAGGCTTTTCTGGAATCCTCAGGTACTCTGCTCCTCATTACCCCAAGTATTAATGTTTCCCTTCTGAAATTACTGTGCATGTACTCTCCCTTTACATGTTGTATCTACCAGTAGACTGCAGAGTTCCTGAGAGAAGGCATTTTGTCTTTTTTTGTCTATTCTGATAGAATGCAGGCTCCTTGAAGGCAGGAACTTTTCTTGTTTTTACTGGGCATATTGTTTTTTTGTTTTTAATTTTATTTATAATTTTTTTCACAGTACATATGCATGAGTAATTTTTTTATAATATTATCCCTTGTATTCATTTTTCCAAATTGTCCCCTCCCTCCCTCTACTCCCTCCCCTAGATGACAGGCAATCCCATACATTTTACATGTGTTACAGTATAATCTAGATACAATATATGTTTGTAAATCCAATTTTCTTGTTGCACGTTATTGGATTCCGAAGGTATGAGTAACCTGGGTAGATAGTCAGTAGTGCTAACAGTTTACATTCACTTCCCAGTGTTCCTTCTCTGGGTGTAGTTATTTCTGTCCATCATTGATCAACTGGAAGTGAGTTGGATCTTCTTTATGTTGAAGATTTCCACTTCCATCAGAATACATCCTCATACAGCATTGAAGTGTACAGCGATCTTCTGGTTCTGTTCATTTCACTCAGCATCTTTACTGGGCACATTGTAAGAGCTTCATAAACACTTACTGGATTATTGATTGATCTTCCCAAAGCTCAAGCCTGACCATGGTTTACCTCCAAAACTCATCCCTAAAACCTCCTTATTTCTGCTGAGGATGTTATATCCACCCCCTGGCTGAGGTTTAATCCCCCTAGATTCTTGCCTCTGCCCTACCTCTTCTCCCACCCAATCAGCCGTCAGGTCCTACCAGGTTACTTCTGAACCGTCTCCCATGGCTGTCCCCTTTCTGTCCACATGGCCGCCACCCACGTGATGTAGAAGCTTAACAACTCTTATTTAGACGCTCAGCCTCCTTAATTAGCCTCTTTGCCTCCCTTCTCCAATCATGCTTCACACTACTGCCAGATAATCTTCCCGAATCATAGTCCTGACTGTGTCATTCCCCTGTTTAAAAGCCTTTAGTTGCTCCTTAATACCGCTAGTAAAACATTTGACTCACCATTCAAGGCCTTCTACAGTCTTATTTAAAATTATTCCTCATTCCAACCAAACTGTACATCGTCAGTTCTGGACTCCCCATACCATCTCCCACTTCCACATATTTGCATAGATTGTCATTTATGCCTAGAAAGCATACTTCATCCCCTTTTGAGGATCCCCGTGCCTTTCAGCTGAAAGAGTTCTCTCACTCCCTGCATGGTACTTAGAACATTTTGCTTCCCTCCTTTGCCCTCCACCAATCCCTATTTTGTGTATACTTAAAGATGTGCATTTCTCCTCCCAAGCACAATGGAATACAGTCTCCCTAAAGCGAGGGAACATTTTATCCCCCCAGTACCTGTCAAGATTCCTTGCATATAGACTCTTAATGAGCATTTGTCCAGACTTTCAGCATGAAAGTGTTCCCATTCTTAAGATGGCACAGACATCCCACAGAAAATATCTGCAAAAGAGACACAGTAGCCAAGTTACAAAGAACTCCAGCAGTGTCCCTAATACCACACAGATACACACACACACAAGTCCTGCATGTAAGAAAGGTCCAGGATGAATCCCCTCACTACAAACACAGGAGAAACGGAGGCAGAGTGAGAGGCAGCCCTGGCCCAAGCTAACACAGTACTAGGGCACAATATGGCATAGTGCAAAAAGCATTGAGAACATAGAAGGTACTTGAAGCAGGGACTATTTAATTATTGCCATCATCTTCCTAGCACTTAGGATACTGCCTGGTACAAAGCGCTTAATAAACGGGTGTCAGTCAATAAATATTTATTAAGCACTGACTATATGCCAGGCACTATGCTAGCTCTGAGGATACAAAAAGAGGTTAAAAAAAGAGGTAAAAAATTTTCAAGGAGCTCACAATTTATTGGGGAAGAAAACAAGCAAACTATACACAGGATGTTATTCAGTCATTTCAATTGTGTCTGATTCTTTACACCCCTCATTTGGGGTCTTCTTGGCAGAGACTCTGGAGAGGTTTGCCATTGCCTTCTCCAGTTCATTTTACAGATGAGGAAACTGAGATAATAGGGGGGGGGGCTTGCCCAGAGTCACCCAGCTAAGAAGTGTCTGAAGCCAGACTTGAATTTATGAAGATGAGGATTCCTGGCTCCAGGCTGGGCACTCTGTCCATTGAATTACCCATCGGCCAATAAATGCACTTTGTCTATAGGGTTTTCTTGGCAATATACTGGAGTGCTTTGCCATTTCCTTTTCCAGTGTATCCCCATTTTACAGATGAGGAACTGAGGCAAATATGGGTTAAATGACTTTCCCAGGATCACACAGGGAAAAGGTTTCCTAATGAAGGATTTTAGCTGTTTGATTGCTGGATTTAGAGTTGGAAGACTTGGGTTTGAAAACTGCTTCTGCTGTTTCTTTACTACCTGTGTCACCATGGCAAGCTAGTTAACTTCTCTGTATCTTAATTAACTCATCTGTAAAATGAGAAAATTATATTGCATGACATCTGAAGTCCTTAAATTTGTGATCTTAAGATTTTATGATTCCAAATCTATTTGTCTACACTTTTTCCTTTTGAAATTCCTGGGGAAAGAGAGCATAAAGTATCATTTGGTAACTACCCATCTTCCATTGGACTACAAATCCTGTCTTTGGTCTGACTTGCTTTCCTCTTAGCCCTCCTGATTCACAATCTCAGAGAACATTTATCCATCTCCTCCAGGAAAAAGAATCTGACTTATCGGCAGCAATGTGTCTCCCATGAGAATGGTCCTCAAAGGACTTTCAATCCAACCACCATCTCTTAGGGTGTGCAGTGCTTGGCCTAAGGGATTTAAAGATGAATAAGAAATGGTCTTTATCTTGAGAAGCTTACAGATTTATGGTGAAGATAAATTGAATACATATAGAGAATACATACAAATTAGAACACATCCAGTGCATAGGAGATAATTTGTGTCGACAATTTGAAAGAGATAACTGAGGAAGGAAGGGAATAGAGAGATTTACACAGGTTGAACAATATAACAACTGTTATTCCAGGGGGTCTCCCATCTTTGGGCCTTCAAAGATGGAAAGATAAAACCAGGGGATGGAGATGTCTTTTCTTTTCCAATAAACATGCATTAAGCACCTTCTATGTTGGGTGCTAAGAGTTGGGCATATGATTAATAAAAATAAAGATGATCCCTGTCCTCAAGGAGCTTACAATCTAATGAGGGAGAGACAACACACAAAAGAAGGCAGAAAAAGTGGAAGGAAATGGGATGCCAAGAGTTACCCCATCCAGGGTCATCTTGTTCAAGCAAAGCAGCATGGGCAGAGCCCAGGTGTGCATCAGCCCACAGACTTAGGTAGAGGAAGGAGAGGGTAAGAGAAATTTAGGAAAAGGGGAGCCATTCAATTCGATTTTTGCTGTTTTTTAGTTGTTTTCAGTCATGTCCCACTCTTTGTGACCCCTTTGGGTTTTCTTGGCAAAGATACTAGAATGGTTTGCCATTCCCTTCTCTGCAGATATGGAAACTGAGGCAAGCAAGATTGAGTGAATAAATGCCTAAGGCCACATCTGAACTTCCTAATTCCATCCCTGGTGCTCTATCCACTGCACCCCCTAGCTGCCCTCATTCAATTCAATTTAGCAAGCACTTTTTAAGAACCTAAAAATGCGTAAGTCTCTCTGCATGGGGATGGAAACAGAGAGATGGATATAGCATCAACTCACTATCAAAGAACTTGATGGATTGATGGTAGAAAGAAGTCAGACTGTACACAATGATAGTATAAGGCAAAATGTAGTTATAGACAAAAGCCTAAGTGAGCAATGTGAGGAATCTGAAAAGGGAGACATCATTTTTGGCAGAGAAGATTAATAAAAGTTCCATGGCAGGGTTGGCACTTAAACTGGTCCTTAAAGGAAAGGAAGGACCTTCCTTTGGGGAAGAGGGAGGGAAGAAAGGGTCCATTCTGGGCACTGGGGTGATTGGAGGCAAAGGCACAGAGCTAAAAATGGGAAAGACAAGATCAGGGGGCAGTGAATGATCCATTATAGTTGGGACATAGAGTGGTGGAGCATTTGAAGAAGAAAACTAAAATCAGAGGGATGAATTAGATCCAGATTATGGAGATCCTAAGGAATTCATTTGACTGTACAATGTAGTAGGAATCAGGTGGGACTTGAAGAAAAGAAAGTCCTGTGTTTGAATTCTGTAACTTATATTAGTTATGTGGTCATGATCAACTTTCTTAACCTGAGTCTGTTTCCTCATCTGTAAAATGGGAATAATAGTATTTTTTCATAGGCTGTGAGCTGAAGATGACATAATGTATGTCATAAATTATGCAAAAAAACCCCAACCCATAGTATTAGCTAAATGTCAACTACAGCTGTAACTACTTTATCCAGTAGGCAATCGTGATTTGATTTTTATTCAAGAATACTGGTCAGCTAAGGGATACATAGAAAGTATGATGGACATAAACATCCTGAATCATATTATGGACAATAAATTCCTCAGAAGAAACTGTCCAAAAGATATCAGCAAAAAGGAAGAATACCCCCCCAAAAAATGTGAATGGGTCCTATAGAGAGCACCTGCAGTAACAGCCGGATGGTCCTTGTGTAGTATTGATTTCGCTCCCCCAACAGTTAATATACATAGTGAATGACCACCTCTCTAGCAGGAAGTCCTTTGTGGAGGGTCTCTAGGAGGACACAAGCAAGATTGCCTTTGAAGGGAATAAGCCATATTCGGGAGAGCATTAATCCATTGAATAGTATCTGTGGGTAACAGGGAGATATCTTGTCATAAAGAAGTTAAGAGAATTTGCAACAAATGTGGATTTGTTCTCACACGAGGGTAGTGGAAAAGAAAGATGGACTATAGAGGGGAAGGGTGAGGAACCGGAGGGAGCAAATGTAGACTCCCCATTCTGGAAGTTTGATTAAAAAGGCAAAAGATCACAATCTAAGAAAACATTAAGGGTAAAGAAAGGGGTGAGTGATGTTTTAGGATAAAGAAGTGCTGAGCATGCTCGTGGATATATGGTAAGGAATCAGTAGGAAGGGAAAGAATGAAGATTTAGCAAAGAGAGGGGATGACTAAAGGAAAAATATACAATTGGAGGAGATAGGATCAGTAGCATAAACGGAAAGGTTTACTTTGGGAAGGAGGACAAGCTCTTTCTCTGAGACTGCAAAGAAATAGGAGGGGATAAATAAAGATACAGAAAGATTTATGAAGTACTGAGCAAGAAAATGAAGATGGGATTGACTCTACTGTTGACCCTTGAGAAAAGCAAATTTAGGGAATGAACATCAGGGTAAGAAAAGGTACCTTAGAATTAGGTTTGGATTTCTGCCAACTGGCTGAGAATGTGGAAATAATGGACTCTCTAGGCTAGATATGGAATTCATCTAATTAAAGTCAATAATAAGAGATTTGTTTAGTCTTATAAATGCAATCAAGAGGATTTTGAACTGATAGGAAAAGAAAGTTGTTCCCTTACATCTGCCCAGCCAAATGTTAAAGAGAATATTAAGTACAACAAAGGAAGATTATCAGTAGAGAGGACTATTAATTCATTAAGAGACAATATCAAAAATGAAAGCCAGCAATAACACCTATACAAATGGACAAAATAGGGAGAAATATGATGGACTAAAAACTGTAGTGCAACCAAGGAAATTCTACTTCAGTAAGTGTCACTGAGACCAGCTAGGTGATGTGATGGATAGAGGGTCTGACGTCAGGAAGATGCATCTTTCTAAGTTCAAATCTGTCCTCAGACACTTATTAGACCTTGTGTAACAAGTATCTTTGTTAAATGGGATTATGAAGCATCAGATGCAACTGAAGCAAGTGAAAAACAATAATAAAGCTATATTGCACCATATCTAGGCCAGTTTTTCACCTTCCAAGACAATCACCATAAGCTCTAAACCTATTTCCTGATGCCCTTGCATTGCCTTGAGGAATGATAGGCAGCCTTGTCCATAATGTCTTAAACATATGACATGGAAACATTTAATGATCTAAAGGTTGCAACCAAATTTAGAAATAATGACTACATGAAGATTCCATATATATGTGTTTGACTTCACACACACACAAATGATTTCTGAATTGTTGGTTTTTTTATGATTTCCTCAATTACTTCAAATAATTGAGAATTGATTATAAATGACCGAAGTACATGAATATGTGAAGCTAATAGTAATTTCCTTTGCATCTAGCCTTTGCTAACTAGACCAAGCAACATTCCTACATGAACTCTAGTATTCAAGCACTCAGCACATTATGCTTCCCTGTATGTCCATAACTTTTAAGGAGTGGGCTGATTTTTAGAGAAAAAAATGCCTTAGTTAAAAAGATACCAAAATGTATCATAAGTTTGAATTATGTGAAGCAATAAATTGGGAAAATATTTTTATATTCAAAGGTTTCTAAAATATATAGAGAATTGACTCAAATTTATAAGAATTCACCAGGCTTATATCCCAAAGAGATCTTAAAGGAGGGAAAGGGACCCACATGTGCAAAAATGTTTGTGGCAGCCCTTTTTGTAGTGGCCAGAAACTGGAAACAGAGTGGATGTCCATCAATTGGAGAATGGCTGAATAAATTATAGTATGAATGTTATGGAATATTATTGTTCTGTAAGAAATGACCAGCAGGATGATTTCAGAAAGGCCTGGAGAGACTTACATGAACTGATGCCGAGTGAAATGAGCAGGACCAGGAGATCATTGTATACAGCAACAATAAGATTATACAGTGATCAATTCTGATGGACGTGGCTTTCTTCAACAATGAGATGATTCAAACTAGTTCCAATTGTGATATACACCCAGATAGAGAACCGTGGGAACTGAGTGTGGACCACAACATAGCATATTCACTCTTTCTGGTGTTGTTTGCTCGCATTTTGTTTTGCTTCTCTTTTTTTCTTGTATGGCAGGATAATTGTGTAGATATTTATACATATATTAGATTTAACATATGTTTCTACCACGTTTAACATATATTGGACCACTTGCCATCTAAGGAGGGCACGGAGGAAAATTGGAACACAGGGTTTTACAAGGGCATATGTCCACGCGTTATGTTTTGAAAAATAAAAAGCTTTAATAAAAAAGTTTGAATTTTGTGGCTTTACTATGTTGAAACTAAATAGCAAAATGACAAAGTAGATGAAGCACTCAGCCTATTGCCACCAACATTCCCCCTCCAAACGACTTTAAAACAATGCCTCGAATTGCATTCTGGAGTGACAGAGCCAACAAAAGGTCAGGGAGGCATTTCTACCAGCCCAAGATGACTTAGGCAGTCAGAGCAACAGATCAGGGACACTGGGGTAGATGCTGCTCTAACACTAGATGCAGAACCAGACATTGGCAAGCCCATTGCCTAAACTCACTTTTGGGACAAAGTTCACAGATGGAAAGGATTACTTTTGGTCAAGAAGCAACAGGAGCCCTGAGGAGCAATAGTGCTCTTACTCACAAGATTTCAGGGCCCCTGAGTAACAATGTCACTTCTGGTCCCCAGGGCCCAGGAACCTATCCCCAGGAGGAGAGCCCCACGCAGCAGCATTCATTGCAATTCCCAAATGCAATTGGGCAATTGAGGGATTTCATGAAGGCTGTGCTGGGGAGTTCTGCTGAAACAGTCCAGGAGACAAAGAGGCTTTTACTTACTTGGCTGTATTCAGTTTAGTCTTATGAAAATTCTCATTTCTTCTAGGGATTAACTTTGCTTGGGTTAACATCCGTTGTTAGTGGAGGTTTCCACTCGGATTGGGGGCAGTTATATCCTCCAGGCCAGTCATCTCCATGTTTACTGTTTGAGGTTAGCGACATCATATCAAAATGCTCATTTGGTTCTGGATTCTATTTTTCCAAATGGTTAAGTGAGGATATTATTAGGGATTAAAACCCATGCTCTCCTTATTTTTCTGAGCAAGGACAAAACGGACAACCCATCTGGTGTGGCTTAAAGTGATTAACGTCTGGGTTGGGATATTTGAATGGTTCTTTCCCATTTCCCTGGTCTTGTGGACCCAGTTGAGCCTTATCTTTTGTTAACACCCCCTGGGGTTCAGAGTGACCCAGAAAGAATGTGAACGAGAATCCTCCTCCCTGCCTTCTGAATTTTTCTGACTCTAATGAACACAAGAGTAACCAAAATCTTGTGCCTTTTGCCTTAAAATATCTTCCTGGAAATGATTCTCAAAATGAGCAGCTCTGTGACATTCAGTAGTGGAAATCCTCTTTGGAAGAAGTCCTGAAGGAAAGACTAGGATGATAACCCTGTTATTTGAAGCAAACAGATTTCAAAGATTTGAATAAAGTCTGTGTCTAGAAGAAAGTAACTTGCTGAAAATTAGTCTGAAAATGACCCAATGTGGCATAGTAAACCACGGGATTTGGATTTAGGAGAGCAGGGTTTATTTTCCAGCGTGGTTATACTATTTTTAAAATTTATTTATTTTTAATACACATTGCTTTATAAATCAAGTTGGGAAAGAAAAATCAGAACAAAAGGGAAAAACCATGGGAGAGGAAAACAAAACAGAAAAAAAAGTGAACATAGCCTGGATTGATTTGCATTCAATCTCCATAGTCCTTTTTCTGGATGCAGATGACATTTTCTGTCCCAAGTCTTGGGATTGCTTTGGATCACTGAACCCCAAGAAGAACTAAGTCTGTCATCATTGATCACTGCATAATCTTGCTACAATATATTCCTGGTTCTGTTTGTTTCACTCAGCATCAGTTCATGTAAATCTTTCTGGGCCTTTCTAAAATCAGTCTGTTCATTTTTTTTATAGAACAATAATATTCCATCATCTTCTTCTACCCTAACTTATTCAGGCATTCCTCAACTGATGGACATCTACTCATTTTCCAAGTCTTGTCACAGGATGATTATATTGTCAAAAGGGGATGACGACTTCTACAGTAATGTCCCTTACATTCTCCTTTTCTCTTCAAGACCCAGCTCAGGTCCTGCTTCCTCTATGAGGTTTTCCTTGATTCCCTGAGCTAAAGAGTGATCTTTCCCTCCTCAAATTCCTTCTAGCTCTTTGATGTTTTCCTCGCATTTCTCCTCTTGTGTTTTATATTACAATTAATGGCTTATATTCAATGGCAATGTGGATAAAGGACTGGCCTAAAGCCAAGAACACATGGTGGCTGTGTCACTTAACCACCTTCTTGTGGTTGTTTAGCTCATCTGCCAAGACATTTTTGCCAGGGTGTGGCCACTGCACAAGCTATAGCTTCTTGGAACCACAGGTAGGAATTGGGTGAAAGATGGGCTTATTTGGCTGGACAGTGGATCCATATGATTTCACCCTCTCAGGACCACATACCTTATTCTTACATTTGGCATCCTTTCCTAGGGTTCATAGACTCTTAGGATTATAGATGTAGAGCTGGAAGAGACCTTGTCTCAAAGGTCTTAGAGCAACAATGTCAAACTGAAAGAGAGGTGGGAATAGAAATAAGAGCCCCTGCAGGCTGCATATCAACTTAGAAAACTACACCTGTTTATATATATTTTTATTAATACATCAGCATCTTAAAATGATATAGGAATTGCATTTTAATCTGGTTCAGGTGACACCCAAAGTGTTGCGAGTCCCTGCCATGTTTAATAATTCTTCCTTAGAGGAAATGAACTCAGAGTTCCCTGTGTATTTGATATTACATCTTCATCAGAGAAATTTGCTTCAAAGATTTTCCTAGTTCATTATTTACTCTCTGCTTCTATCTACATTAATTGAGCTTGTACAACAACTTTTCTATTAACTTTATGTAAACAAAACTGCCCATTTTCCCTCTGTTGATTCTCTTGCTCATTCAAGAAACCTTCTTTGCTCAGTCAGAACTCTTCTTTACATTATTATGAGAAGTATCTCCTTTCTGGCTCGCCTCTCACCTGGCTGCATACCTTAGTTCTTTTCTGACTGAATTCTCCACCATGCCCCAGGAGGCTCATTATTGAGATAACCTCTTCATCCTATAAAATCTCATCAGCCTTACTACTCCAACTGCCATACACCTCTCAGATTGAAGGTGGGGCCGGGAACTCCAAACTTCAATTTAAGGAGAAACTTCACTCCAGACACCTCATTTTTCTTGGTTGCACTGCCTTGGGACTTCCTTCTGTGTTAGTTACCTTCATCTCCCACTCCTCCCCCACTTTCAACTTCCTTCTATGTGTTGCCTTCCCCCATTAGATTAAGGCAGGAATTATCTTTCATATTTATGGCCTCATTGTTTAGCATAGTGCCTAGTACATCATAAGTACTTAATACATGCTTTTTGATTGATTATGACTTTTATATCTGTCATATATCCATTTGAAGCTTATTGTAACATAATATGAGAGATATTCATCTGAATTTAATTTACCCCAGACTATTCTTGTTTTCTCAGCAATTTCTGTCAAACAGTGAGTCCTTACTTCAGTGGTCAGAGTTCTTGGATTTATCAAACACTAGGCTATTATTGCTTCTGAGTCTTGCATACTTAATCTGTCCATTAATCAACTTTTCTATTTCTTAAAGCCAGTTTTGATGAATTCTGCTTTGGGATGTATTTTGAGATGTGAAAATGTAGGTCTATTACTTTCCCACTATTTGATAATCTTTACCTTTTGTTCCTCCAAATGATTTTCATTATTATTTTGTTTAGTTCTATAAAATGACCCTTTGATAGGTTTGACTGGCATGAATGACATGAAATCTATTGCTATTATTATTATACTAGAATGACCTGCCCATGAGCAACTAATATCTCTCCAGTTGTCCTCCTCTGTTTCTAGTTTTTTTTGTTGTTTTAGTTTAATTTTTAGTTTTATTTATGTATTTCTTATATGTGTCTTAGAAAATGCTTCACAATTTTTTGAAAAATATTGACTTTTCAATCAGACTCCCAAGAAACTATTTTAATGACCTAGAGAAAATAACAACAAAATTCATATGGAAGAACAAAAGGTCGAGAATTTCAAGGGAATTAATGAAAAAAAAATCAAATGAAGGTGGCCTAGCTGTACCTGATCTAGAACTACATTAAAGCAGCAGTCACCAAAACCATTTGGTATTGGCTAAGAAATAGACTAGTTGATCAGTGGCATAGGTTAGGATTACAGGGCAAGATAGTGAATAAAAATAGCAATCTAGTGTTTGACAAACCCAAAGATCCCAACTTTGGGGATAAGAATTCATTATTTGACAAAAACTGTTGGGAAAACTGGAAATTAGTGTGGCAGAAACTAGGCATGGACCCACATTTAACACCACAAACTAAGATAAGATCAAAATGGGTCCAAGATTTAGGCATAAAGAGGGAGATCATAAATAAATTAGAGGAACAGAGGATAGTTTACCTCTCAGACTTATGGAGGAGGAAGGAATTTGTGAGCAAAGGAGAATTAAAGATCATTATTGATCACAAAATAGAAAATTTTGATTATATCAAATTAAAAAGTATTTGTACAAACAAAACTTAATGCAAACAAGATCAGAATGGAAGTAATAAACTGGGAAAACATTTTTACAGTTAAAGGTTCTGATAAAGGCCTCATCTCCAAAATATATAGAGAACTGACTTTAATTTATAAGAAATCAAGCCATTCTCCAATTGATAAATGGTCAAAGGATAGGAACAATTTTCAGATGATGAAATTGAAACTATTTCCACTCATATGAAAGAATGTTCCAAATCACTACTGATCAGAGAAATGCAAATTAAGACAACTCTGAGATACCACTACACACCTGTCAGATTGGCTAAGATGACAGGAACAAATAATGACAAATGTTGGAGGGGCTGTGGGAAAACTGGGACACTGATGCATTGTTGGTGGAGTTGTGAAAGAATCCAACCATTCTGGAGAGCAATCTGGAATTATGCCCAAAAAGTTATCAAACTGTGCATACCCTTTGATCCAGCCGTACTACTACTGGGCTTATATCCCAAAGAAATACTAAAGAAGGGAAAGGGACCTGTATGTGCCAAAATGTTTGTGGCAGCTCTTTTCGTAGTGGCTATAAACTGGAAAATGGTTCTCCATCAATTGGAGAATGGTTGGGTAAATTATGGTATATGAAGGTTATGGAATATTATTGCTCTGTAAGAAATGACCAGCAGGAGGAATACAGAGAGGCTTGGAGAGACTTACATCAACTGATGCTGAGTGAAATGAGCAGGACCAGGAGATCACTGTACACTTCAACAATGATACTGTATGAGTTTGTATTCTGATGGAAGTGGAAATCTTCAACATAAAGAAGATCCAACTCACTTCCAGTTGATCAATGATGGACAGACTCAGCTACATCCAGAGAAGAAACACTGGGAAATGAGTGTGAATTGTTTGCTTTTTTGTTTTTCTTCCCAGGTTATTTTTACCTTCTGAATCCAATTCTTCCTATGCAATAAGAGAACTGTTAGATTCTGCACACATATATTGTATATATCCTAGATACTATAGTATAGGATATACTATAACATATTTAACATGTATAAGACTGCTTGCCATCTAGGGCAGGGGGTAGAGGGAAGGAAGGGAAAAGTATGAACAGAAGTGAGTATAAGGGATAATGTTGTAAAAAAATTACCCATGAATATGTTCTGTCAATAAAAAATTATAATAAAAATATTGACTTTTCTTACAACATAGGTTTATTTCACCTTATATGATATTGGGTTATTATATAACATAATATTATATAATTATATAATTTTATATATATAATAATATAATAACCCAATATACATTAATATTATAATTACATAGTCACAAATAATAATTGTTAGCAATTAAGTTAGTTTTATCAATGTAGCTAGTCAAGCAGGTGAATTTGTTCACTTTTAGGTATTTTATTATCAAAAGATAAACAATTCAACAATCACGTAATTGGTCATATCAGTGAGCAAAGTGGCTTTCAGTAGGTGTTATGCTTGTGGGTAGATACCACATACAATGCAGAAATAAAGCAATTATCTTAGATTTCATTTCACAGAAAGTTCTCAGTATGAATTTATTCCTCTTTCTTTATGGAATTCTAATTCATGGGTGGTATTGTGGCTTAATTTCATATTCATATTTAAATTATTTGTGTTTTTGTAAAATGAATGGAAAGAAAAGCAATAAAGGCTATTTGGTTGACTTGTACAATACAGGAAGGTGAATCATTTATGATAAAACAGGAAGAGTGGGTTGAGACCAGATTTTGAAAGGCTTTAAATGTCAAAGAGAAGATTTTAAATTTGCTCTTAGAAGTAATAGGTTTTCATCAAAGGTGAAATCAACAGCCATGAATGAATGGCAATGAATTCAATATGGGGAAGTGACAGACAGTGAGATCTAGACATCTAGATTATGAGCCTGGAAATCTGCAAGGAAGGTGGTCAATAGTAATAGAGAAGTTTTGGAAGGGGAGGAAGATAACATTAGTACAAATTAGAAATTCTCATGTATCTATCTTAGGGGTTATCTATATCCTTAACTGCTTTCATTCTTCCTTACTTGGCTGCTTGGTTTAGTGTGTTCATTGCTCATGTACCTCCAACAAGAGACTGGGCGAAAGGAAATGCTGTTCATCTGGTCATTAGCATGGAGGGTCCCATAAAGCTGGGATGGAGATGGGGGCTAAAATGAATGGCTACGTCTTTAGAAATCATTTTGGTTTTTCCTATAAACCAAAGTCATGTCAAAAACTAGTATAAGGAAATGTCTCATTTGGCTGGGCAGTGGGTCCATATGGTTTTACTCTCTCAGGGCCACATATTATCTTAGTACATATGAAAGAATTTGGGTCACCTTGTGTATTTTACTAGCACTTGTGCTAATAAAATGAACTTTTCACTTCTAAAATAATCATAGTAGTATTATGCCAATTTTAGGACCATTTCATTGATGTCCTCAGAAAAGCCATTATCATAATTGTGATGAAGCATATAATGGCTAAAGGATAAAAATTGCAGAACTTTTCTGGAATGCATTCCCTTCTCACCTCTACATCTCAGAAAGTTTCCTTCTAAATTTAGTTCAAATGCTTACCTCCCACATGACCTGTGGATACAGGTGTTTTTCCTCCCTACTTACCAAATTTTGCATATTCTTAGAATTGCAATGCTGTCTTCCTCAATAGAATGTAAGCTTCTTGAAAACAGGGACTGTATCATTTTTGTCGTTGTATACCCAGTACCTAACATAGTACTTGGAATATGGTAAAAGTACTTTATAAATGTTTGTTGATTAATTAATAGTAACTAAATTCTGTTATTTCATTAAAGAATATTAATTTTTAAAGGATAAAAAGTAGTTCGACATATTTATAAAAAATCAATGTAAAAATGATTGATTCCCTGGAAAAGTTTTATTTGGTCAAAGGATCAAAGATTTAGATCAGAAGAGCTTTTAGAAGTTATCCAGTCTAACCTCCTCATTTTGTTGGTGAAGAAAAACAGGCTCAGAGAAATCGTGACATGGTCACTGAGTGATACAGATTTAATTCTTGGTTCTTTAGGTCAAAATCAAAAACTCCACTTTCATCATTACTAAGTCACAAGGTGCTATCATGCATGATTTGTGCCTTTCTTTTCCTTCCACTAGTAAATTTTCAAAGCTAGTGTAGAAAGGATTTCCTCTTATCTTCGTGACTTCCCAGACAAATGGAAGGTGATTGCCTCCTTTCCAATCCTTTTTAGTTACCTTTGAAATTGCATCCATTCATCTCTATATGTTGGATTCCTTTTCAGGCTCTCTTACAATCTCCCACTTCTCCTGACTTGGCACAAAAATCCATCCCAGGGTAGGGTATATATGTATATATGTAGGGGAAAGTGGAGAACTAGAAAGAACAATAGAGCTTATAGAAAATGTGTGTGTGTATTACATGGTGGTAACATCAATCAGCTGTTGGATCATTTCAGCATGAGTGCCATGGAAGGGCAGACCATCCACTTCCATTCCCACATTGCCAGTTACTCCACTCCGGACTTGGTGTTGTACCAGGATTTTCATCATCTTTTCTTCCTGGAAAAAATGGAGGGTAGAGAAAAATTTTTAAACAATAATTTGATAATGAGCCATATTTACATAGTATTTTAAAACTTAGCAGAATTTTTCTTTATTACAATCTTATGAAGTTGGTAGTACAAATGTTATCCTCATTTTACAGATGAAGAATATTAAGTTCAGAGAAATTAAATTATTCATATAAGTTCAGACAACTAATAACTGTCAATTAAGTCAAAAAATAATTGAAATGCTTTTGCATGAACAAAATCAATGCAATGATTAGGAAAATAACTTTTGTATTAAATATCTCTGAAAAGTGTATGATATCCAAGATTTATGCAAATATAAATATAAGTATACATTTTATTTATGTGCACATATGTGTATATATACACACACACACACACACACACACACACACATATATATATATATATATATATTTCTGAGATTCCACAAAAGATAATTGGTTAAAGAATATGAACACAGTTCTCAAAATAAGAATTGAAAACTGTTAACAACACATGAATAAACTCATTGATAATAAAATAAATGCAACTGCAAACAATTCTGAGGTTTCATCTCATAAGCAGCAAGTTGGCAAAGATGATAAAAGACGGCCAATATTGTGGGGTCTGAGGGGAGAGGAGCACACTGATATACTAATGATGAATTTTTAATTGGTCTAACCATTCGGGAAAACAATTTGGAACTATGCCAAAAGAAGAATCTGGGTGAGGGATGATGATAGACTGAACAAAGTTGGTGATTGTATGAATAGAGAAGAAATGACAATTGGGAAAGTGGTTATGATGGGAAAAATTATAAGGTTTGACAAGTTAATGGATATGGGGACTAAGGGAAAATGCAAAGTTGGACGTTATTGCTAGGGTTATGGCAGAAAATAAGTAAGTTAGAATGGTTCTGAGAGGACAGATGGTTAGTTCTGTTTTGGGCATGATGAGTTTGAGATGTGTTTAGGACATTGCAGTTAGGAATATGTGATGCAGGACAAAGAATGGAGCTGGATGTGTAGATCCAATATTCAACTGCATAGAGATGAGAACTAATAAGATCACTGAACCGGAGGTGGTAAAGAGAGAAAGCCCAGCCAGGACAGAGTCTTGGGGAACACCCATGGCTGGGGAGGGTAGAACACAGATAATGAGCCAACAAAAGAAATTGCGGGGGAGGGGAAAAATCATGAGAGTAATGAAAACCCAGGGAAGAGAGAGTATTCAGGACAAAAGGGTAATCATCAATGGCATCAGATTTTTCAGAGGGGTCAAGAAGGATGAGGAACTAAAATAAAATTCTGGCAATTAAGAGCTCACTGGTAACTTAGGAGAGAGCAGTTTCAGTTCAGTAATGAGTTTGGAAGACAAGAGGAGGAGGTTGAGAAGTAAATGAAAGGTGAAGAAAATGAAGGTAATTATGAGGACAGGACACAAGAAAGAATGGTATAGGAACAAAGGTACCCACAGAGATGCTCCCTTGTTAAGAAGAATCACATATTAATCAAAGACTAGATTAAAAAAAGGAGGGAATGAAGGATAATGTTAAGGGATTCTGAGATATAAAAAAGGGGAGAAGAGGGAGCTTGTGATAGATGACCTCTATTTTCTTTTTTTTAAAGTTTTTTGATTCTCTGTTTTTAACCACAGTGTCATAATAGAATAATATTATTATAATGTAATAATAGTTAATCATTGATATATATATGCTTAAATTTATGTATATTTATAAATACAGTTGAGCAAAATTAATCAATGTATTGATCATGTCTGAAAATATATATTTCATTTTGTTATATACTGTAGCATTTTCTGATAAAGTAGGAGGTATGTTTTATTATCATCTATCTTCTGAAGTCATGATTACTTTGGTAACCATCTTGATGAGAGTTCAGAAGTTTTTCAGTGTTAATGTCCTTTCCATGATTGTGGCTGTCATGAAAATTATTCTCCTGGTTCTTTTTGCTTCACTTTCTCTCATTTAAGAGAAGCCTTCATTTTTTCACTCAAGTAGGAGGAGTCTTATACTAAAAAAGTTGTAGATTCAAATCCCAGTTCTACCACTTGCAGATGAATGACTCTGGACCTTTACCCTCTCTGGCCCTAATTTCTTTGTTTTTGTTTTTTGTTTTTTCAGTTCTTCATTTTTAAATGAGGAGGTGGACTAGATGGCTTCACAATCCTGACCAGCCCCTAAATCCAGGGTCTTATGGTAGGATAGAAGGTGGCATGGGAAGCTTGTATAAAACATTTAAAAGTTTACAAAATGCCTTCATCAAGTCTAGGAAATAATTTGTTCAAATAATGAGCTGGCTGATTTCAGAAAAGCCTGGAGAGACTTACATAACTGATGCTGCGTGAAATGAACAGAACCAAGAGAACATTGTACACAGCAACAGCAAGATAAAATGATGAACAACTCTGATAGACTTGGCTCTTTTTAACAATGAGGTGATGTAGGTCAAAGCCAATAAACTTGTCATGGAGAGAGCCATCTGTATCCAGAGAGAGAACTATGGAGATTGAATATGGACAAAGCATAGTGTTTTCATCTTTTTGTTGGTGTTTGCTTTTTTTCCCCCTTTTGGTCTGATTTTTCTTGAGCAGCATGATAAATATGGAAATGTTTAAAAGAATTATACATATTTAACCTATATCTAATTGCTTGCTGTCTTGGGGAAGGGGAAAGAAGGGAGAGAGGGAAAAAATGAATGTTGAAAACTATCTTTGTGTGTATTTGGAAAAATAAAATGCTATTTAAAAAAGAGAAATAATTGTTCACTTGGTTCACTTGGTGGATGAGATAACCAGATCAGAGAATTAAAATGACTTATTTTTGATCACATAATTAGTAAAAAGCATAATCAGGACTCAAACCTGGTGTCCAGGCTCTCAAACTAATTTTCAATGCAGCACCCCTATTAGATCTTATTATCCTACCTATCTCCTCTGATGTTTGCTATAGTCTAGCTAATCTGAACTACTCGATCTCCTGTAATTTCTGACCTCTGCACTTTTGCCCAAGTTGTTCCACATATATGACATATTCTCAGATCTCTTACATTTTGTTATATACTTTAGCATTTTCTGATAAAGTAGGAGGTATGTTTTCCTTCTTACTCTTTAGAATTCAAAGAAAACTGGGTCTCTAATAAGTTCAAATCTTGCCTCTGATGCTTATTTTCTATGTGACATTGAGCCTTAGTTTTCTCATCTGTAAAATACAAATCTGTAGAATAAAATTCTAAAATGATCTTCAGGAAGCCTTCCATGAAAACCATCATCCCTCAAGTCTTTTCCTATATAGCACGCTGTTTTGCACCTCTCTAAGATAATAATCATATATTATTTTCTTTTTTAGTTGCCAATGGAAGTGACTTTTCCCCTCCCAGATTATATATTCCATGAGTCTTGTCTAAACTTGTTTATCCCTAGAGTAGAGAGAGTGCCTGGTCTGGAATCAGAATGATCCATCTTCCTGAATTCAGATCTGTCCCCAGACACTGACTGACCCTGGACAAGTCACATAACTCTATTTGCCTCAGTTTGCTCATCTATAGGATGAGCTGAAGAAAGAAATGGCAAACGCTCCAGTGGCTTAGCCAAGAATACTCCAAATGGGGTCACAAAGAATCAATCATGACAAAGATGGCTGAAAACAACAGTGTCCTATAGTACACTGAACTCAGAAGACAATTATTTGCTAAATTGTCTCCAACTCACAGCCAACTAACCCTCTGGCTTTTCATTAGTTTTTCGTGACCAAAGCTCGAGAAACTTGGCTCAAGAAGGTCCGTGATGAGTTTCTATTATTGTTTCTGTGAAACTTTCAAAGGATGTGGTACCCTGGCCATCTCAGCTCCTTCCCACAATTGGGGACTTGCCTAGAATCTGTTTCCTGTTCATTGTTTTAATTTCTATCCTTTATTTTCAATTGCGTCACATTTTTTTTTTTTTAATTAGAAAACACTTTTGTAACAACAGAGCAAATTCCTTACCAATTCTTTGCCTTCCTTTGTGGGACACATCCGACATGGCCCTGAAATACCTTGTGATGTGCCATGGAGTTCTCAAGGAACAATTGGTAGCTTAATGATTCACCATAAATATGCATGCAAATTATTTCTAAGATCACAGGTTCAGATAATTTAGGGATCATATAAGGTAACACAGAGATTGTCTGACTCCTGTGTTTCATAGATGAGAAAACTGAGACCAAAGAGTGAAGCTCATTACTTAAAATTACCCAGGAATTAAATAGAAGAGATGGGATTTGAACACAAGTCTCCTAACTTAAAATCTAGTTTTCTCAGCAGCTGCCTCTCAGTGAAACATGGAAGGGACCTCAGAACATGGAGCATTAGAACATACAATATTAAAGCCGAACAGACTTTTACAACGTGGAGAGTTAGAGGTGGAAATAAGCTTAGGGGGTCACTCAGGAAGCCTTTCCTAGGCTCCTCTCTGTGGCTTGTGGTCTCGTTAGGTAGCGGACTCTCTGGGGACAGGGACTGCCTTTTACCTTCCTATCTCCAGTGTTTAGCTCAGTACTTGGCCCAGGGCGGTGTTCAGTAAATGCTTGCTAACGGAGAACACACCCAAGTCTCTTCATAGAAACTGAGGCATGGGGGGTGGGGGGGGAATCGACTTTACTGAGGTCTCACGGCTGGGACTAGTTCAGTCTTGGTAGAGATACTGATCAAAGTGATGGCTGGGCTGGGGAGTTGGGGTGAGGTGGCTCTATTTGGGAGCATACAGTCTTCCTGTAAATATACTTTTTATCTAGATAGTCTTATTCCCACATAGCGGAATTGTCTCTCCCAGAATGTGCCAGGTGGGGATGCAGTCAGCAAATGTTGGCTGGGAGTCTGGCCAAAGTACACCCCTCAGCTGCAACTGGTGGGGAGGGGGCAGGACAGGAAGGGAAGGCCCTTCATCAATGTTATAAACAGAATCTTGCCGTCCTTCCCGGTTTGTTTTTTTTTAAACTAATGGGTTGAGATTAGGGAAGTTCATGAAATGTTCCAGGTTGTTTACAGAAAGTTAGGCTTCCAAATAGCCTTTTTCTCCCTCCACAACTTGTAACAAATCTTCTCCCTCACCCCCACCCATTCCTTTGCAGTGACTCTCTCAGAGACCAGGAATAGCCTGCAAGGTTTGGGGGTGTGATGCAGATGGGAGGTGGATGGTGAGTAAGAGACCTCCGCTCCGGAGTTCAGTAGGCAAACTATCTCCCCCTCCCACACACCATGGACTTCACCCATGGACAATACTCAGGAATCAGGGAAGGTGTGAAACAGGGCATAGAGTGGGAGCAAAAATAAGTATCTTCATTTTTTTTTTTTTCTGAGGCAATTGGGATAGTGACTTGCCCAGGTTCCCATAGCTAGGAAGTGTTAAGTGTTTGAGAGCAGATTTGAACTCGGGTCCTCCTGACTTTAGGGCTGGTACTTATTCACTCTACTACCGAGCTGCCCCCAGTATCTTCATTTTCGAGAAAGAATATCATTTGCTGAGTGAAGTGAGTAGAACCAGGAGAACATTGTACATAGAAATAGTAAGATTACATGATGATCATTTCTGATAGGCGTGGCTCTCTTCAACAATGAGATGATTCAGGCCAGTTTCAATGATCTTGGGATGATGAGAGCCATCTGTACTCAGAGAGAGGACCGTGGGAACTGAGTGTGGATCATAACGTAACTTTCTCACTTTTTCTTGCTGTTTGTTTGCATTTTGTTTTCTTTCTCATTTTTCCTTTTTGGTCTGATTTTTCTTGTGCAGCATAATTGTGATTATATGTATAAAAGAATTTCATGTGTTTAACATATATTGGATTACTTGCCATTTAGGGAATGGAGTTGGGGGAAGGGGTGGAGAAAAACATTTGGAACACAAGGTTTTGCAAGAGCGAATGTTGAAAATTATCAATGCATATGTTTTGAAAATAAAAAATCTTTTATAAAAACAAAAGAAAGAACTTCATTAAGAGGGTAAGCCTAAGGACAAATGTGGGAATTAACTGAGGGAGAAAAAAAAATCAACACTGGAAATGAAATTTCAAAGGGACAAATTCAAATTCAATATAAGGGGAAATTTGTTAGCACTCTCCATAAGTGGGAGAAGGGGGTCACTCAGGAGTTCCTGGGTTATCTGTCCCCAGATCCCACTTTTTTCCAGAAGGTTCTCAAGTTGGAGACTAAGTATTCTCTTGTCAGAAATGTTATAAAAGAAATTTCTGTTTAGATAGAAGTTAGATCAGATACCCTCTCAGGTCCCTAAACCAAGCTGTGGGCAACGAGCAGGTCTCAGATCTGGTGGTGAGTTAGAATGGACAGCCGAGAACAATTTGTTCCAGTGGCTGTGAAGGTGGCTGAGTGCTTAGAGCTTAGTCAGACACTAGAGATGGCCATCCCCTGTCACCTTGACTTTTGTCTTGCTCCTGGACTTGGATGATTCAGGAAGAGGAGTCAGATGAGCTTGTGCCTGACTGATTTCTAAGGCAGATGCGAGTCAGGACCTCACCCTGGGATGTCATTGTCTGCTCTGAAATCCACTGACAAACAAGTCCAACAGGCTGCGAAGGATGGGGGAGAATGAACAGCCGTGTAGTGTGTGTAAAGTCAAAAAGAGGAGACGAGGCTCTAGAATGGTAGGTGAGAGCCAGACAGAGAAATAGTTTGTACTTTGTGGGGTGGGCAGTGGAGAGCCAGAGGAAGATCGATAATAGTCCGGAGAGCAGTGCCAGAGTCACCCTGTAGATGCCCAATTGTAGGGCTGCAAAGGCAGAGACCATTGAGCTCATCCCCTTGGTGACAGGGCAGAGAGTCAAAGCCAGGTCTTTTCACTCTAAGCCTAGCACTCATTCCATTTTTATAATAATAGTTTTTTATTTTAAAAATACATGCAAAGATAGTTTTCAACATTCACCTTTGCAAAATCTTGTATTCCAAGTTTTTCTCCCTTCCTTCCCCCTACCTCCTCCCCTAGACAGTAAATAATCAAATGTATGATAAACAAGTGCAATTTTGCTATACCTCTTTCTTTCTTCCTTCCTTCCTTCCTTCCTTCCTTCCTTCCTTCCCTCCCTCCCTCCTTCCTTGCTTCCTCCTTCCTTCCTTCCTTCCTTCCTTCCTTCCTTCCTTCCTTCCTTCCTTCCTTCCTTCCTTCCTTCCTTCCTTCCTTCCTCCCTCCCTCCCTCCCTCCCTCCCTCCCTCCCTCCCTCCCTCCCTCCCTCCCTCCCTCCTTCCTTCCTTCCTTCCTTCCTTCCTTCCTTCCTTCCTTCCTTCCTTCCTTCCTTCCTTCCTTTCTTTCTTTCTTCCTTCCTTCCTTCCTTCCTTTCTTTCTTTCTTTCTTTCTTTCTTTCTTTCTTTCTTTCTTTCTTTCTTTCTTTCTTTCTTTCTTTCTTTCTTTCTTTCTTTCTTTCTTTCTTTCTTTCTTTCTTTCTTTCTTTCTTTCTTTCTTCCTTTCTTCCTTTCTTCTTTTCTGAGGCTCACACAGCTAGGATGCTATCTGAGTGTCTGAGACCAAATTTAAAGTCAGGTCCTCCTGACTTCAGGGTTGGTGTTCTATCCATTGTACCCTGCCCCTGCCATACCTATTTCTACATTTATTATTTTGTATAAGAAAAATAAGATCAAAAAAGAGAAAGAAAATGAAAAAGAAAACAAAATGCAAGCAAAAAAAAAAAACAATAAAAAAGTGAAAATACTATTTTGTGATCCACCCTTAATCCTCACAATCCCCTCTCTGGATGTAGATGGGTTTCAGCAGCATGAGTCTATGGGAATTGTCTTGAATAACCTCATTTTTTAAAAGAGCCATGTCTATTAGAATTGATTACTGTGTAATCTTGCTATTACTGTATACAATGTTCTCTTGGTTCTACTCACTTTACTCAGCATCAGCTCATGTAAATCTCTCCAGCCAGCACTCATTCTACATGGTTTGCACCATGCGAACTCCCATGTTGTATTCATTACCAATGTGCAAGGGTATAGCTCAAGCAGGAAGGGATCCAATCTTCTCTTGGCTTCTGCTTGAGTAGAAGTTTCCAGGCTCTGGAATCAATCTGCTTAGTTTCCGCTCCTTTGATGTGGCTGCTAGAGACTAGATGATAACTCCCAATCCCCTTGGTCCTATTCTATCCCAACAGAGAGCAACAAATTCTTTCTTACCCTCATAGGTCAATAACACAAGAAGGACTTTTTTGTTTGTCTTTTAATTGTTTCAGATTCTTCATGATTCCATTTAGGGATTTTTTTTTTTTTTGGCAAAGATACTAGAGTACTTTGCCATTTCTTTCTCCAGCTCATTTTACAGAGTTAAGTGTAGGATCACACAGCTAGCAAATATCTGAGGTTGGATTTGAACTCAGATTTTCCTGACTCCAGCCCAGATACTCTTATTTACTGTACCCTCGTCCCTGATTTTTTTTTTCTTAATTCATGTTTGATTTCACAAACTATGGATCACTTTTAAAAAGAACCTTTCAAATGAGGAATTTTTACAAGTACACATCTGAAAACACATTGTGTGTTTGTAATTTGAGAATAAAGTATGATGGGGCACCTAGGTGGGGCAGTGGATCGAGCACCAGCCCTGAAGTCAGGAGGACCCGAGTTCAAATCTGACCTCAGACATGTAACACTTCCTAGCTGTGTGACCCTGGGCAAGTCACTTAACCCCAGCCTCAGGGAAAAAAAAAACATGATGCAGGAAAAAGATGTAGTTTTGAATCTGTTACTTTTTGGCAGTAGGTAGCATGATGGATAGAGTGATGGGCCTGGAGGCAGAAGGACCTGACTTCAAATATAGCCTCGACACTGGAGAAGTCACTTCACCCTGATTACCTCAGTTTCCTTATCTGGAAAACGAGCGGGAGAAGAACATGGAAAATTATCCCAGTATCTTTGCCAAAAAAAAACTCCAAATGGGGTCAAGAATCAAACACAATTATTAACAACAATAATAATGCCCTATGGTCCTCTGACACGACGCATTTGGGCCTCATTTCACTCTATAAAAGTGAAAGAGTTGAATTAGATGTAGCCAGCACCAATATTCAATGACTCTGACAGCTAATTACTTATTCATTTATTAGGTGAGACAATTAGAGTGACTTGTCCAGAGTTACCTAGCTAGGAAATGTCAGCTGTTTGAGGACAGATTTGAACTGCTTCTAAAGGCTAGTTTATGCCATCTAGTGGGGTCACTGACAGTTAATTTTGGAGACCAGAAGCTTGGCCTGAGTAATTAGCTTTTTTAGGCATAGTACAACCTATTAAGGTTCAGATGGAGAGGTGACACCAGTAAAGTCAAAGATTTGGACTGAAATATGAAAGAATATTATTAGGGACTTAAGGGAAAAGGGGAGAAGGCCTTCATTTTATAGCTGAAGAGAGTGATATCTGAAAGGATAATAAAAATAGCATTTGTATTTATAATTCGTTAAGGTTTGCAGAGTTTTATTTATGTTATCTCATTTGATAATTAATTTGCCCAAGGTCACACAGGCAATAGTTGTGCAAGTGCTGCAGGACTGGGTGCTGAGACAGAGACTGATCATGTGGATACCAAAGGAAATGAGGGATCAAACCAAAGTTTTGGAAGGACCAAGGAAATGAATTGGGATACATTTGCTGCCTTCCCTTAAGTTTCCAGTGCTAAGATTTCTTCTATTGGTTATAATTTGTTTTTGTTGAGTTGGTGGAGGGGTAGAGAAAAAAATACCTGTTCTGTTGCTAATAGGACTTGGGCATAAAACCCATTACTTTTTTATATCCTTTATGATAAATTTGTTTCATGTTCAAACATTTATTAGATTGTTTGTAAAGAGGACTAAATACTTCTAAGAAAGAGCTTAAAAGCAAGACTGATTCAAAAACTTCTGGAGAAACTTTTTGGATGAGAGCAAACCAGAGCCGATCTAATTGTCATTAGAAATTCCTCAACATTGAATCCTCTGTGTCAGGCTTTGGTGGATACTTAAGTGTCCACTAAAGAAATGATCAAGGTCACAGAGGGCAGTTTCCTGACACTAGCCTTAATCACTGACCAAAGAGCAAGGTCTGGCATAATAGGGAAGCCTCCTAACAGCACTCTGCTTTCGTTCCTTCATCTTCAGTCATTTACAGGAAACCCCATCTCCTAGCCTTAAGTAGACCTGTGTGGGCATTGATGCCAGGTCAGGAAGGGACACTCAATTTCTCCTAGGAGCTGCTTTGAGATCTCTTTTTGGTTCCCCAAGTCAGCATCTCTATTAACTAGCAGTCATCCCACAAGCATTTTTAAAGAACCTACTATGTTCCAGGCACTGTGTTAAATGCACAGGGATAAAAAGAAAGGCCAACATAAATAAATGAAAGACCCTGCCCTTACTTTCCAAAGGAAGGAAACAAAACAAAATAAATAGGAATATATACATGTTAACTAAATGATCCTCTGGTCCAGGGCTGCACTGCCTTTTCTCTCTGTAGGATCCATGGTCTTTGGGGTAGAAAAGAATTTTTTATCTGACTCCCAGAGAGTTTTTACTTATAAATGGGAAATTTCAAACTGGTCCAATTCTTCCCTGAGGCTTTAAAAAAACAAAATTGACTTGGTCAATAACAATCATATCTCTTGTACCTAGAATATTCACCTCATCAATGCATTTATTACATAATATTTTTTACTATAGTAACCTGTGTTGATGTTTTATCCCCCTCCCAGACTATAAATTCAAGAATCATTGGACATAATCATTTCTTAATTAAGCTATTTCTCCTCAAATGTTTAGCATAGTGTTCCATACTTAGTAGTCACTTAATACATACTTGTTGAATTGATTTGCCTTATATTTTACTCCCCTCCGTGATCCAGTGATACTGGCCTTTTTGCTATTATTTACCCAAAACATGAGCTCTCAAATCTATAGTTTCAGTGATTTTCCTCCATACTTGAACTCTCTCTTCATCTCTTTCTCTTGGCTTCCCTGACTTACCTTTTCATTTAAGTTTCATTTAAGTCTTAGTATATATATCCTGTTTGTATATGGATTTTTGCATGTCATCTTCCCAATAGATATTTTTGTCTCTCTTGTATCTTGTACCAGTTTTTGGTAAAAATAGTCTTTTAGGCAAATGTACATTTGGCATTTGAATAATGTGGCCAGCTCGCCAGAGTTGTGCTCTCTGCAGTAGACTTTGAATGCTCTGCAGTTTAGCTTGAGAGAGGCCAGTGTCCAGTAGCTTTGGAATCAGCTGTGAGCCATGGGAGACGCTGGCACAGGGCTGCCCAACATGGCAAACCAGCATCAAAGAAAGAGCCGTGTGCTGGATGCGTAAAACAGAATTGTGGTGGCTCAAAAGAAATGAGGCATATGCAGATGTAGACAACTTCCCTTCAATTGTTCACACATGCTATTCGTCCCCCTGTGGTAGAACCTTCTCAGCTTGGATTGGTCTGAATAGTCAGACATACTAAACCTTCACTCCAACATAGGGATGCCATTTTGGTCCTCTGAGAACAAAGAACAACCAGTGTTTAGCACATAACCTGGCCCATGAGAGGTGCTTAATAAATGTTTGTTGACTAGAATTGTTGACTTCTCTCTGTTCTTCTGACCTTAACCAGAACCTAAGCCTATTATATACTTTAGTAAAGCTCAGTGTTTTTTGTTTTATTTCAGCTAAATCTCATTTGGGGATTTGGGACTAGACTTAGGAAGACTCATCAAATCTGACCTCAGACATTTAGTGACCTGAGCAAGTTACTTAACCCCATTTGATTCAATTCTATCTGTAAAATGGACTGGAGAAGGAAATGGAAAACCATTTCAGTATTTTTGCCAAGAAAACCTCAAAATGGAGTCCCAAAGAGTTGGACTCGACTAAAATGACTCAAGAACAACAACAAAGTCTTATTTGTGATCTCTTAGTAGGCAACACACTTCCCTAGTTATTATCGGCCCCCTACTATAAAATCAGAAGCTTGATTGCTTCTTCTTTTAAAGATCAAGCTCCCTTCTGACATACCTACAAAGTTCTTTTTTCCCCCTCTTGACCTCCAGTTCTCAGTTTATTTACAGAACAGAGGTGATTGATTGACATTCCTTATGTCCAATGACTGGTCTAGCTTTTCTTGGCTCAAGTGATCAGTTCCACCAATTTCCCCAGATTTTCCTCCTCTTCACCTCTTCCCAGGGGTGCCTAATCACTTTAGCTAGATAATATCAAAAAAATCTGAAAACATTCATGAACAATAACACATAATTTCCCAAAACAGAAGGGGAAACCCATTTCTGCACAGAGAGAAAAGCAGGGAGCTAGGGGCCCGGATGGAAAACCATAATGGTGAATTTCCGGCCTTGACTGGTTTAAATCAGACTAGGGTATTTCCTTGCTCTGATTAATTCTTTCTTCTGTGAGTCAGAAATCATATGCAAGAAAACCCCAAACACTTCCCCACCCCAACTCCCCACAGCCAGGAAGTTTGAAGTGGAGTGGCAAGATTACACTAAATTTGGAGCCACAGAATTTGGGTAAGAATCCCAGTTCTTACACTTACTCCCTATTGTGGTCCTGGCCAGGCCAATGGTCTCTCTTAACCTTAACTTTAGAATTAGAGCTCATCAGTTGTAAATGCCTTTTCTATTCTCAGTAGTACAAGGATCCACAACTACTATGAAGGACTTACCATACTCAGAGAAGGAACTGATTGTGTCTGAATATAGATTGAAGTATACTCTCTTTTTTTTTTCTTTTCTCTTTTTCTTTTTTCTTGAGGATTTTTTGTTTTTTAGAGTGAGAAATCTGTTTTCTTTCATAACATGACTTTTATGGAAATGTTTTGAGTAATTTCACATGTGGTTTCTTAATGGAATTGGGGGTGGGGATAAGGGAGAAAATCTGGAACTCAGAAATTTTAATAACAAATGTAAAATATTGTTTTAAATGTAACTGGGGGACAATATTAAATAAATAAAAAGAGTTATAAAAAAAAAGAGAGATCATTTGATATACATGAGTTCTTAACTTGGGATCCATGGAACCGTGTGTGGATAAGTTTCAGAGGGTCAGTGAACTTAGATGGGAAAAATAGTTTCATTAATCTCTAAGTGAAATTTTACATTTCCTTTCATTATACAATTTTTTTTTTAAAAAGGAGATTATGTTGTTTAGTCATTTTATTCCTGTCTGACTCTTTATGTCCCCATTTGGGATTTTCTTGGCAAAAATGCTGGAGTATCTCCTTTTTTTTTTTTTTTTTTTTTAACAGATATGGAAATTGAGCAAACATGGTTAAGTGACTTTCTCAGAGTCATACAGAAAGGTTTCACTGCCAAAGGGTTCCTGGCATCAAAAAAATGAAAAGAAAGGAGCTAAAACGTTAAGAATCCCTGGCCTAGCAACCTAAATGGCCTCTAAATTCCCACTGTATTTTCAATCTTATGATCCTATCTATATTCAAAAATATATTTCACCTTTGAGGATAGTCTCCAAATTAGCTTTCTACTAGGAACTTTGTAGATAGGTAGGTGGCGTGGAATCTGGAGGACCTGAGTTCAAATGTGGTTTTCAACACTTATTAGCTATGTGATCCTGGACAAAGTCACTTACTCTTGTTTGCCTCAGTTTCCTCATCTATAAAATGAGCTAGAGAAGGAAATGGCAAACCGCTCCAGTATCTTTGCAGAGAAAACTTCAGATGGGTCACAAAGAGTTGGATGCAACATTGACAAAACAGTAACGAGGGACTGTATACCATTTCTTTAATTCAAGATGTTTAGTAGTCGGTTAATACAAGCTAAAAACTTGCAAAATAGCTATTAGCTTAGTGACACGTGTAACATTGTGTTCATCTTGTCTGAACGGGCAGAGAAATATAGCAGCTGGTTTGGTCCAAGTTAGCCTTTAACAGTATAAGCACTCTCTTAGCAAGTATACACTGGCCTCCCAGCCTTCCAGCCTGATCCTTTCTGGACAAACCATCAGACTAATCTTTCTAAAATCACTTCATTATTCACCATTCATCCAAGTATCATTAGGCACCTGGAGGTAGGTTAACATTGCACAAGCAGTCCAGGATTTGGAATCAGATATACCTAGCTTAAGTTCCAGATCTGCTCTCTTAATTCCAGTAAATCAATGGTCAAGTCACTTGCACTCTTTGACCCTCAGTTCCCCTATCTGTCACAAGAGAGCTAGATAAGATAACTTCTAAATATATTTATATTTATAAACATATATATATTTATATAACTTCTTATAACTCTAAAATCCTATAAGATGCCAACAATCAGGGGGATCAGGGGAGTCAAGGGAAAAAAGCATAATCTGGGGATAATACGATGGCAGGAAATACAGAATTAGTAATTTTAACTGTAAATGTAAATGGGATGAACGATCCCATCAAACGGAGACGGATAGTAGATTGGATCAAAAAGCAGAACCCTACAATATGTTGCCTACAGGAAACACACTTAAAGCAGGGAGATACATACAGAGTAAAGGTAAAAGGTTGGAACAGAGCCTATTATGCTTCAGGTAAAGCCAAAAAAGCAGGGGTAGCTATCCTTATCTCAGATCAAGCAAAAGCAGAAGTAGATCTCGTTAAAAAAGATAAGGAAGGAAACTATATCCTGCTGAAAGGTAGCATAAATAATGAAGCCATATCAATACTAAACATATATGCACCAAGTGGTATAGCATCTAACTTTCTAAAGGAAAAGTTAAGAGAACTGCAAGAAGAAATAGACAGTAAAACTATAATAGTGGGAGATTTCAACCTTGCACTCTCAGATTTAGACAAATCAAACCACAAAACAAACAAGAAAGAAATTAAAAAAGTAAATAGAACATTAGAAAAACTAGGTATGATAGACCTTTGGAGAAAACTGAATGGCAATAGGAAGGAATATACTTTCTTCTCTGCAGTTCATGGATCCTATACAAAAATTGACCATATACTAGGACATAAAGATCTCAAAATTAAATGTAGGAAGGCAGAAATAATAAATGCCTTCTTCTCAGATCACAATGCAATAAAAGCTACATTCAGTAAAAAGTTAGGGGTAAATAGACCAAAAAGTAATTGGAAACTGAATAATCTCATCTTAAAGAATGACTGGGTGAAAGAGCAAATTATAGAAACAATTAACAATTTCACCCAAGATAATGATAATGATGAGACATCATATCAAAATCTTTGGGATGCAGCTAAAGCGGTAATAAGGGGAAATTTTATATCTTTAGAGGCTTATTTGAAGAAAATTGAGAAAGAGAAGATTAACGAATTGGGCTTACAACTTAAAAGGCTAGAAAAAGACCAAATTATAAACCCCCAACCAAAAATTAAACTCGAAATACAAAAATTAAAAGGAGAAATCAATAAAATTGAAAGTAAAAAAACTATTGAATTAATAAATAAAACCAAGAGTTGGTTTTATGAAAAAGCCAATAAAATAGATAAACCTTTGGTAAATTTGATCAAAAAAAAGAAAGAGGAAAATCAAATTGATAGTCTTACAAATGAAAAGGGGGATCTTTCCACCAATGAAGAGGAAATTAGAGAAATAATAAGGAGTTACTTTGCCCAACTTTATGCCAATAAATTTGATAACTTAAGTGAAATGGATGACTTCCTCCAAAAATATAGGCTCCCTAGATTAACAGAGGAGGAGATAAATTGCTTAAATAGTCCCATTTCAGAAAAAGAAATAGAACAAGCTATTAATCAACTCCCCAGGAAAAAATCCCCAGGGCCAGATGGATTCACATGTGAATTCTACCAAACATTTAAAGAACAATTAGCCCCAATGTTATATAAATTATTTGAAAAAATAGGGGATGAAGGAGTCCTACCAAATTCCTTTTATGACACAGACATGGTACTGATACCTAAACCTGGTAGATCGAAAACTGAGAAAGAAAATTATAGACCAATCTCCTTAATGAATATTGATGCTAAAATCTTAAATAAGATATTAGCAAAAAGACTTCAGAAAATCATCTCCAAGATAATACACTATGATCAAGTAGGATTTATTCCAGGAATGCAGGGCTGGTTTAATATTAGGAAAACTATTAATATAATTGACCATATTAATAATCAAATTAATAAGAACCATATGATCATCTCAATAGATGCAGAAAAAGCATTTGACAAAATCCAACATCCATTCCTACTAAAAACTCTTGAGAGTATAGGAATAAATGGATTATTCCTTAGAATAATCAGGAGTATATATTTAAGACTGTCAGTAAGCATAATATGCAATAGAAATAAACTGCAACCTTTCCCAGTAAGATCAGGAGTGAAACAAGGTTGCCCACTATCACCATTACTATTCAATATAGTACTAGAAACGCTAGCCTCGGCAATAAGAGCCGAGAAAGAGATTCAAGGAATTAGAGTAGGAAATGAGGAAATTAAACTATCACTTTTTGCAGATGACATGATGGTATACTTAGAGAACCCCAAAGACTCTGCTAAAAAGCTACTAGAAATAATTCAAAATTTCAGCAAAGTGGCAGGATACAAAATAAATCCACATAAATCCTCGGCATTTTTATATATCACTAACAAAATGCAACAGCAAGAGATACAAAGAGAAATTCCATTCCAAACAAATGTTGATAGTATAAAATATTTGGGAATCCATCTACCAAAGAAAAGTCAGGAATTATATGAGAAAAATTACAAAACACTTGCCACAAAAATAAAATCAGATTTAAATAATTGGAAAGACATTCAGTGCTCTTGGATAGGCCGAGCGAATATAATAAAGATGACAATACTCCCCAAACTAATCTATTTATTTAGTGCTATACCAATCAGACTCCCAAGAAACTATTTTAATGACCTAGAAAAAATAACAACAAAATTCATATGGAAGAATAAAAGGTCAAGAATTGCAAGGGAACTAATGAAAAAAAACTCAGAGGAAGGTGGTCTAAGTGTACCTGATCTAAAGCTATATTATATAGCAGCAGTCACCAAAACCATTTGGTATTGGCTAAGAAATAGACCGGTAGATCAGTGGAACAGATTAGATACAAAGGACAAAAAAGGGTACATCTATAGCAATCTAATCTTTGACAAACCCAAAGATTCCAACATTAGGGATAAAAATTCATTATTCGGAAAAAACTGTTGGGAAAACTGGAAATTAGTATGGCAGAAATTAGATATGGATCCACACTTAACACCATATACCAAGATAAGATCAAAATGGGTCCATGATTTAGGCATAAAGAGGGAGATAATAAATAGATTAGAGGAACAGAGGATAATCTACCTCTCAGACTTGTGGAGGAGGAAGGAATTTATGACCAGAGGAGAACTAGAGATCATTATTGATCACAAAATAGAAGATTTTGATTACATCAAACTAAAAAGTTTCTGTACAAATAATACTAATGCAAACAAGATTAGAAGGGAAGTAACAAATTGGGAAAATATTTTTAAAAACAAAGGTTCTGACAAAGGTCTCATTTCCAAAATATATAGAGAACTGACCATAATTTATAAGAAACCAAACCATTCTCCAATTGATAAATGGTCAAAGGATATGAACAGACAATTCTCAGAGGAAGAAATTGAAACTATATCCACTCACATGAAAGAGTGTTCCAAATCACTACTGATCAGAGAAATGCAAATTAAGACCACTCTGAGATACCACTACACACCTGTCAGATTGGCTAAGATGACAGGAACAAATGATGATGAATGTTGGAGGGGATGTGGGGAAATTGGGACACTAATACATTGCTGGTGGAGTTGTGAAAGAATCCAGCCATTCTGGAGAGCAATCTGGAATTATGCCCAAAAAGTTATCAAACTGTGCATACCCTTTGACCCAGCAGCGCTACTACTGGGATTATATCCCAAAGAAATACTAAAGAGCGGAAAGAGACATATATGTGCCAAAATGTTTGTGGCAGCTCTTTTTGTTGTAGCTAGAAACTGGAAGATGAATGGATGTCCATCAGTTGGAGAATGGTTGGGTAAATTGTGGTATATGAAGGTTATGGAATATTATTGCTCTGTAAGAAATGACCAGCAGGAGGAATACAGAGAGGCCTGGAGAGACTTAAATCAACTGATGCTGAGTGAAATGAGCAGAACCAGAAGATCACTGTATACTTCAACAACGATACTGTATGAGGATGTATTCTGATGGAAGTGGAAATCTTCAACATAAAGAAGATCCAACTCACTTCCAGTTGATCAATGATGGACAGAGGTAGATACACCCAGAGAAGAAACACTGGGAGGGGAATGTAAATTGTTAGCACTAATATCTGTCTGCCCAGGTTACATGTACCTTCGGATTCTAATGTTTATTGTGCAACAAGAAAATGATATTCACACACATGTATTGTACTTAGACTATATTGTAACACATGTAAAATGTATGGTATTGCCTGTCGTCGGGGGGAGGGAATAAGGGAGGGGGGGTAATTTGGAAAAATGAATACAAGGGATAATATTATAAAATATATATATATATATAATAAAAAAAAAAAAAAGAAAAAAAAAAAAAAGATGCCAACAATCACCCAACTATGATGCACGGGGCAGGCAAGCCAGACTAACTGAGGCATCAGGCCTCCTGAGAGAGACTGGAGGAGGCACCTGTCAGGTAAATCAAACACTACCACCATCTTGACCAGCACTTTCCCTTAGGAATAGCAATGAACCTTGGGATGCAGTCTGATGACCATTCCTGCAACAGCAACAGCTACATCTACTAAAGACTGAAAAAAATAGCTCTTGTCATAAAAGTCCTGAAAGTCCATGGAATTTTTAAATGTGACTTGCAGCTGAAATCTTCCATATGTGTTGTATCCCCTGTTAGAGTATGGGCTAAGAGGAAAGAATGTCTCACTTTTCTATTTGTATCTTCAGCATTTGTTTTGCTTTGCACATAGAAAGTGCTTTGCATACAGTAAGTACTGAATAAATGCTTTACTCATTCACTCATTCGTTTATACATACATACTTAAACACAGTTAAATTGGCACTCCTGTGTTCTAATTATTTTTGTCCAGTTGCTTTTCAGTCTTATCTGATCCTTTGTGACCCTCTTTGGAGTTTTCTTGGCAAAGATACAGTTCATTTTACAGGAGAGGAAACTGAAGTAGACAGAGTTAAGTGACTTACTGAGGGTCACACAGTAGCTGTCTGTGGCTAACTATAATTCCAGAAATGACACTTCCAGATTCCAGACCCCACCTATCCACTGTCCCACCTATCTGCCTGCTAAATCTGCCTGGAAAAATTTAAACAAGTATAAGTCTTGCAGCTTTCTGTCCTCATGAATTTCTATACTGGTTGGGAGGTTAAACCGAATGTAAGTTCATATTTACAGCAAGGGCAGCTCTTGATCAAATGAAATGATAACAGGATTATAGAATCTTAAGATGTAACCTCCTAACCAATGGAGGAAGCCCTTCTAGTATAACTTGATGGGTTAGTATAACTTGATGGATCTAGTCTCTGTTGCCAAGTTTTCTTTCAATAGGTGGGTCAGTAATTCTTAAGGTATGGTCATAAAACTCCACTAGGATTAGCCTGAACAAATTTTTGACAAACTACACTCACAACTTTTTTAATTTAATTAATTTTTTTTTCTCAGTTACATATAAAATAATTTTTACTCATTTGTTTTTAAAACTTTGAGATCCATATTTTCTCCCTTCCTACCTCCCCACATAAAGAAGACACATGTGAAGTTATGCAAATATTTCCACAGAAGTCATATTGCAATAGAAAACATGAATTCTCCCCCCCCCAAAAAAAAAACAACCCTTAAGAAATAAAGTTTAAAAAAAGTATGCTTCAATTTATATTCAGACACAATCAGTTCTTTCTCTGTGTAGGGATAGCATTTTTCATAATAAATCCTTCAGAATAGTTGTGGATCATTGTTTTAGTAAGAATAGCAAAATCATCCACAATTGATCATCCCTTTTGTACACAGTATATTTTGCTTTGCTTGAGTTCATGGAGGACTTTCCAGGTTTTTCTGAGAGCACCCTGCTCATCATTTCTTACAGAACAATAGCATTCCATCATAGTCACCACAATTTATTTAGACATTCCCCAATTAATGAGTATCTCCTCAATTTCTACCTCTTTGCCTTGAGAAAAGAGCTGCTATAAATATTTTTGCACATATAGGTCTTTTTCCTTTAAAAAAAATCTTTTGGGATATGTCACTAGTAGCGATATTGTTAAGTCAAAGAGTATGTATGATTTTATAGCCCTTTGGGCATAAATTATCTTTTGATCATTTATCAATTGGGAATGGCATATATAAATATGTGTATATATATGAATTTGACTCAGTTCCCTATGTACTTGAGAGATAAGGCTTTCATGTTGTGCCACAGTTCTCTTTTATTATCCTGACTCAGTTTCCCTAAATTGTCCTGCCTCAGTTGCTAATTGTTCTGGTCAATGCTGCAACACTACCCCTCCCTCCTAATCATCAGAATATTTGATAAGGATAAAAGACCTTCTATCTTAGACATCATGACCCCAACCCTTCCCTACTTATCAGAAAGCCTCTCCCAGTCCCAGAATGTCCAGTGCCTCCCCCCACCCAGTCAGAGTCCCATTCCCGCTCTTAGCACTCTGACTCCACCCCTGCCTCTGTCTATCCCCTGTATCTGAGATAAGTGTATATATGTCATTGAGAACTCACATTGGCTGCTGGATTCTTGGAGTCCCATTCAGCCCTGGGACCAAACCACGAATCCATTTGGTCCCAGTAAGTGTCTCCCTTTCAAATAAAATAGTAAAAACTCTCTAACTTCTATCTTGCCTCAGTTTCTCTGGCATTATATCATCAGAGAAACTTGTTTCAAAATTCTTATTATAATACTATTGCTAGCTGAATTTCCATCCATTTAATTCTGTTCTCCCTCTCTTTTCATCCCATCTTTCCTCAAAAGTGTATTGCTTCCAATCTCTCCTTCCCCCAATATAACCTCTTTTCTATAACTCATCCCCCTTCCCCTCCCCCAACTTGTATCCCTTTCCTCTCCTACTTTCCTGTAGGGTAAGATAGATTTCTATATCCATACTGAATGTGCCATTTCTTCTTTGAGCTAATAATGATGAGAGTAAGCTTGACTCCCTCCCTCCCTTCCCCTTCTTTCCCTCAATTGTAAAAGCTTTTTCTTGAAAAGGTATTTACACACATATATTGTATCTAGGTTATTATTGTAACACATGTAAAAGTGTATGGGATTACCTGCCATTGGGGGGAGGGAGTAGAGGGAGGGAGGGGATAATTTGGAAAAATGAATAAAAAAAAAAAACTTTTTCTTGCCTCTTATATGGCAGATAATTTATGCCATTCTACCTTTTCCTTTTTATTTCTCTCAGTTTTTCCTCAAAGTACATCCCATCAAAGTCATCCTCTGTATCCTCTATGTAGATTCCTTCTTATTACCCTAATAATGAGTTGTGACAACTCACTGTGAGTGACTACAAGCACTCTTTTCTGCCCTGGAACTGTGATCCTGTGTCCTGGATCTCTATATGGATAAAGCAACGGAGTCCCACTTCGGTGACAATAAAGAGAACTCCTCTGTTCAACCCTTACTGTCTGTGAGCTGAGACCTCCAGGAACTGCTGCAACTAACTGCTTTTGCCAATTCAATAGCTTCCAAGGCCTTTTCATGATTTGCTGGGGCCAGGGTTGTGCTGCCCTCCCACCAGCATTTCCTGCTGACCTTCTAAATTGTCTTCAGCTGGAAAATTGTTCAACACCATCTTTCTGTGGGTCCTGAAACTCTAAAAATTATTTAGAGCCATTATTTAAAATATTTGGAGGGGTTTGGGGGAGAACTCAAGCAAACTTTTGCTGCCTTTACTCTGCCATCTTGAGTCTAAGTAGTAGACCCATCTATCAATTAATTAATGATTGATAGATTTTATTCTGAACTTTCACCCAGAGTCACACAACCACTAAGTAAGGCTGAATTTTTATTCAGGTTTTCCTGACTCTAGGCCTCTGCTCTATCCACCTAGCTGCCCAACAGTCAGATTCTTACTTATATTTGTGATTCTGGGAAAGTCATTCAAACTCTCTCAGCCTCAGTTTCCTCATCTGTAAAATGAGGATTAAAAAGTAGTACCTACTTCACAGGATTGTTATGAGGATCAAATGAAATGATATACATAAAGTGCTTCATAAATCTTAATGTCATATAATTGCCAGCTATCACTATCATTAATAATAAATTTAATTTTTATGAATATTAGTAATAATTCTCCTGTTTCCAAATGACAATACTTGAAGACAACTTTTCTAGTCCTCCAATGTCTTTACTTCTCCATCCCTCATTTCCTCTCCCATTTATTTATCATATAACTTGACTTCCATGCATATGTGCCAATTGGTCACTATTCCTCCTAATGTGTAATGCCAATAACACAATGATACCCTCTAAAAACTCTCTATAGTGGTTAAGAAGAGATCAACACGTGATAGTATCCCCTTTGCTTAAAAACATGCAATAACTCTCTTTCTTTTCCATCAAATCAAGTTAAAACTCCTCATTTCCAGGTTCTCTACAATTTGTCCCATCATTCCTTTAAACAAAATCATCACAACAACCCCTCTACTATGTTCTCCTAACTCTTCCTCTCTTCCCTTCTGTCCATCCTGTGTAGTTACATAAGTACCTCCCTACCTCATACTCTTTACAATCTCTACTTTGAAATTTGGATTTGGATTTCTGCTCCTGGTAGAAATGTCCTTCTCTCTTCTCTTTTGTTCATCTTTTAAGACTCAGCTTAAATGTTTGTAAAACTTTCCATTGTGAAGCTAGCTTACATTGCTCTCTCCTTTATCTTCTTTGCTAAAGAACTTACTGTCACCTACTCCTCCTCATCCCTACACACCTTAACACTTGTTTTGTGTTCACCTTTCATCATTTTTTGTGTTAGTTTTCATTCCACACTTTTAATACATACTATCAAATGGCATAAAAGAGTATCTCCAGATTATATGGGTGGCTCCAATATAGATGATTTATCAAAGGACAGGGACACCCAGATTGAAACCGGATTTCACCCAGATTGAAAAGATATAGATAGACTGCTATTTGTACCAATACAGAGAATACTTCCAACAGTGAGATCATGGATCAGTGAATTAGTTATTATTAATAATGTCATTTTCATCTTTTCAATGGTGCTCAGACAAAAGCAATTCTGACATTCTCCTATTATTCTTTTACATTTAATGTTTTGGAGACTATATTGTATAGGTAGATAAAATAATTGCTTTTTGTAATTTAATAAAAGTATTATGATGTAAGTTCATCTTCTATAAACTCACTGAAAGGTTCTTTGGGACAATTCCAGTAGCAGATAGGATGATGTGGATAATATATGCCTCATCTTATTCCCCCATGGTTTTGATTTCATTAAGCTTTTCATTACACATAGTGTAGAGATTATGAGTATTTGGAATGTGTGGCAGACAGTTGCATATGGACATTGTATTGGGCCTAGAGTTGAATGAGGAGAAAATTAGGATAAACTGCCTTCAGGAAATTACCAAGCACCTTTAATGATCCTAAGCTTCACTTTGGAAACAAAGGTTCATTTTTTCAATGCCAATATTGTATTATACAAAGACTTGTAAGGAAATATCATCCACAAGGTGATGGAGGGGAGTATATATGGTGGTTGTGACCAGAAATCTTAAAGAGGAACAGAACTAAAAAACTAACTGGAAATTTAGGAGCAGTATGACAGGAAGAGGAGATAGGCTCAGAGAGAGAGGGATGACAAAATGAACAGCCAGAATCTGCCGTGGTATCTTTGGGATATCAAGAGAATGGGATTAAGGCAAGTTGAGAGGACCCTATGTGGTAACCTTATGAAAGGTCATATTCAAAAGTCTCCAAGTTTGGATCCGCATGGAAGTATTATAATCTCTATTACTGGAGAGTGAACCAAATGAAAAAGAGCTTTCCCCTCCTTCCCTCCATTTGAGCATTAGGCAGTCCATTACCTTTATGACAGATGGGAGAGCCTGAGCCCAGGCTGGTGCTTTTGATGAGGTGGTGGGTAACCCAACAGCTTTCTGTAGGTAGCGCCCATGTATGTCGCTCATGTTCAGTAAATACAGCGCACAGGCCAGAGCATAGCCTCCCCAGTTAGAAACACCTGAAATAGAAAACACATTCTAAATCACAGCACAAAAAAAAACTAGAGGGCTTGTTTCATTTCCTAGTCTTTAGGTAGAATCGCCCCTAAACCATCCAGAAAGAAGAGGTTCAATCTTGTCGCCGAGCTCCAGAAGGAGGGATTTCACAATATCCCTTTTGACTAATTTTAAAGTGGAAGGATACTTGACTTGATGGCAAAAGATTTTGTGTCCTAACTCAGTGACTTACTAGTTGGGTTAAATTGGACAAATCATTTCACCCTTCTCACCCTGCAACCCTTCTTCTGTAAAATAGGATAATAGACCTATATTATCTACCTTACAAGACTGTTACAGGTACAGGAGTCAGTGCTTTTAAACCATGAAGCTTTATATAAATGTGAATATATCATTATATAATTATATGTAGCAGTTATATATGATCATATAATAATAAAATTTATATTACATGTACCCAAAATTATTGTTATATATAATATAATATTATTATAATATTAATTTATTCAACTAATAAAATGTCTATTAAATATATTTGTTATTACATAATAATTATATAGAATATTAATTATTATATGATATAATCATTATGGCAAACCACTGTACCTCATTCTTTCATCCAATGATACTGGATTTCTGGCTGTTCTGTGAAAAAACTTGAGGTAGTTGGGTGGTGCAGTGGGTAGTGCACTGGCCCTGGAATCAGGAGGACCTGAATTCAAATCAAACCTCAGATCCTTGACACTAAATAGTTATATGACCCCAGGCAAGTCACTTAACTCTGATTTCCTTGCCAAAACAAAACAAAACAAAACAAAACAAAACAAAAAAAAAAAAAAAAAAAAAAAAAACAAACAAAAAACAAAGCAAAACTGAACTCAAGATGCTCCCTCTCTCAGCTCAGGACGTTTTCTTTGCCTTTCCCCTCTCTCCAGAGAGGCCAGGAATGCCCTTCCTCCTCTACTTAGACTATTGACCTCCCAGCTTACCTTTTAAGTTCCAAATAAAAATCCACATCCTATGGGAAGCCTTCCTTAACTCTTTTTGATTCTAGTGTCTTCCCATTGCTAATTGCTTCTTATTTATACTATATATCCTTTTATCTTTTTTGTGCTTAGCACAGTGTCTGGCATAATAGTAGGTATTTAATAAAAGCTTGATGATTGATTGACTATATAATTTGTTTGTACATTTTTTTTGCAATTGTTCATTAGATTGTAAGCTCCTCAAGGGCAGGGATCATCTTTTGCATTCTTTGTATTCCTAGCATTTAACATAGTTCCTTAAACATAGTCGGTGCTTTATAAATGACTCATTATATAATTTGTTTGTATGTATTTTTTAACATTATTTCTCTCCTTAAAATTGTAAGCATCTTGAGGGAAGGAAGTGCTTGTCTTCATATCCTTAGCATTTAACCCAATGCCTGGTATGTAGTAGGTGCTTAATGAATGCTTGTCATTGACTGACTTTGTGGGCATCTTACCAGCTATGACAGCAAAATCAGCTTCTACATCACAGGCTATGACATCCCCATTCTTGATGTACTTCTTCACAGATGTTTTGACTTTTCCCATCCCAAGTTCATTCCCTCCATCACCAATACCTACATCAGAAGGGGAAATGGATAAGCAGATCAGTTACATGACAGAAAGAAGGAAGGTCATTTCTTATATAAAACAATAAAAACAACAATATTATGCCTGTCAGTTGTGATAAATGAGATATTTAGGAGAAACTTAGGTGATCCAGAGATAGAAGAAACTACACTGGCAGTTTCTTTTTCTGGGAGTTTCTCATATCACTGAAATCACAGGTCCAGTTTTTTATCTCTACTTGAATATATATAGTTTCCTTCACAGATATAAAATGCTTGCTGATTGAGTGATTCCTTTAAGTCCCAGTCTTTTAAGCTAAGTGATCTAATGAATTACACACTAGTTCTGAAGTCTCAAATCTTGCCTCAGACATTTATTAATCACTGTGTGATCCTGGGCAAATAATTTAACCTTTGTCCCAACTATAGAATGGGGGTAATAATTTCCCAGTGCCATTGTGAGAATAAAATGAATACTATTTGTAAAGCACTGTGCAAATCTTATAGCACTACACAAATGCTGGCAGTTGTTTCAGTGTAATGGGTGCTGGGCCTGGAATCAAGAAGCCCTGAGTTCAAATTTGACTTCAGACATTTACTAGCAGTGTGATACTAGGCAAGTCCTTAACCCCTATTTGTCTCAGTTTCCTTATCTATAAAATAATAATAACAATATCTACGAATCTGAGTCATTGTGAGTATCAAATGAGATACAAATTATAAAGCACTTGCTTAGCACACATTTCCATAATAATTTATAAAGTATTTTCCTCACAATAATCCTGAAAATTAGGTAACCCAGGTATTTTTATAGAAGCTGATGCTAGCCTAGCACTTTAGCAAGAAGCCCTTGGATCATTGTTATGGACCCACAAAGGGGTTATGAATCACTCAGAGGTACTATACCATGCTGCTTTTTTGTTCTTATAAAGAGGAAACCTTTACAAGGCCACATGTCTAATAATGAAAGAATTCAGACTCAGGTCTCCCAAATCCAATTGTAGAGCTCTCTTCTAGGCCACTTTTGTTGTTGTTCTTAAACAAATGTTTAAGTTATATCTAACTTTTCATGAGCCCATTAGGGTTTTCTCGGCAAAGACACTGGATTGGTTTGCTCTTTCCTTTTTCGACTCATTTTACAAATGAGAAAACTGAGGCAAATGGGGTTAAGTGGCCTGCCCAGGGTCACAGATTTGACCTCAGAAGGGTGAGTCCGTCCGGGAGCTCTGTGACTATGCCGCCACTTGTCCATCTCCTCCCACACCACACTTGATTACTTAGCCACCATCCTAGGTGCCAATCACCTTACCCAACCCTGGAAACACAAATGTCCTCCAGCCCAGGAGGCCAGGTGCTGGAGAGGAAGAAGCAATTATGAGAAGGGAATGCTGCCCTCTATTTCTGGAGCAGCCTTTCTGGGAACTTCAAAGGCAATTTGCAGTTATTGTCTAATCATCTCAGAGGCATCTAATTGTCTCATTGAAACCTCAGAGGCAGCTGAGAGGACTAATGAGTCTGGGAAATGCTTTGGAGTCTTCAGACGCAGTTGTAAATGAATATAAGAAGATGAGTCTAATTTTCCCATTGCGCCAAGAGACTGTATCTCTTTGGGAGTTGTATTAACCCTTTCAAACTTAACCCAGTTATTTATTAACCTTGTCATGTCTTCCAGAGAATCTAAAGTTCTATTGTTGTTATTTAGTTGTGACTGACTTTCCACGACCCCACGGAACATGCTGTCCATGGGGTTTTCTTGGCAAAGGTACTGGAGGGTTTGCCATTTCCTTCTCCAGAAGATTAAGACAAATAGAGGGTAAGTGTCCGGATCACATAGCTAGTAAGTGTCAATACTACACTACTACTATTACTCCTACTTCTACTACCCCTCTACCACTACAACAGTCTTCCTGACTCCAGGCCCAGGGCTCTATCCACTAAGCCGCTTTACTAATTTTACTAATTTGCTACTAGATAGTCAATCGTGGAAGCTGACAATCTTTTCCCCAATAATATAAAGCCACACTAAAATGACCAATACTGTATTATAAATATGACCAAGATTGATCAAGCAGTTGGAACCTCTTTTATCTAGTTTCCTGAAGGATCACAGTGCTAGGTCCTTGAAAAGACAATAACGACCATCTGGTATAACCCTCACTTTACAGGAGAACCAGAAAGATGTACTTTCACTGGTATAATTCCCTATACCAATGAAACTGATCCAGTTCCTATCACCCTCTTTTATAAAAATCTCTAAAAACACAAGGTTACAAAATCACAGAGATGCTTAATGGCCTATACAAGATCACAAAACTACTTAATGGCAAAGTCAGGACTAGAGGCCAGTGTTCTTGCCATCTGTATGTGCTCATGGATCTTTCATCTCTCCTTACTAGACTGTAAGCTCATTGAGGGCAGAGATTGTGTTTCATCTTTGAACCTTCCCCAATTCAGTGTTCTGTGCACAGTAAGTGCTTAGTAAATGTTCATTTAATTAGACACAGTATGATGATAGGGAAAAGTACATACTGTTCTTAATTGCAGATCCATGAATATGGCTGCTCTTCTCTCTCATCCATTTTTTCTTTTCCTCTATGACCCTTGTCTTTATTTCCCCCTAAATTCTACACAGAGAATCTATAATTCTATGATCCTCCATGATTAGCATAGTATAATGGAACAAATACTGATTTCAAGTCAGAGGACCTATATTCAAATTCCTTACCCACTTGTTAGCTCCGTGGCCTTGGGCCACATAACTTCTATGGAATTCAGTTTCCTTTTCTGTAAAACGAAGAGGTCAAACTAGATGTCTTCTTTCCAGTTCTATATATCTATGAGCCTCTTAACAGCATATGGATACCAAGGGAATACTTAGGCTAATATAATGTTTGAGTGCCTGCATACTTCTCTAGTCATACATTTCCTAAATGATAGGTTTTATACTATTCATTGTGTATAATTCTTCTTTAATAATCTAGAACAAACTAAAGCAATCATGGAGCTCTGAATTAGTTTATCATTTTGGAGAAAATCAATAAATAGTTTAGAGAGAAATGGTAGAGATGGAAGAAAAGGAGAGGAGAGGGGAAAAAGAGGAAAGCAGAGGAGTAAGGAGGGGATGGGAGAGGAGAGAGAAGAATAGAAAAGAAAAGAAGGAAGAGAGGGGCAGAGAAGAGGGGGGGAAAGGAGAGAAGTGAGGAAAGAGGACAAAAAAAGCTGAAGTGAAGGGAAAGGAGAGCAGAGAAGCTAAGGGAAAATTTAAGGAGAGGAGGGAAGGGAAGAGAAGAATGGGACAGAGAGGAAAAGAGAAAGAAGAAGTGATAAATAAGAGAAAGGAGAGAACAAATGGAGACAGATGGAAATAGAGAATAGCAGTAGTAGTAATAATGTAGTAAAATAGTAGTAATGGTAGTAGCAACAGCAATAGATATAAGTAGAGAAATTCTAATAGTGATAGTAGTAATATATGAATAATATATATATATATATATATATATATATATTACTGCAATAGCAGTAATAGATATAGTAGTAGTAGTAGCAACAGCAGTAGTAGATGTTGTAGTAGTAGTAATAGTAGAAAAATTCTAATAGTGATAGTAGTAATATAGTAGTAGAGAAATTGTAGTAATAGTAGTAATAGCAAGAGCAGTAATAGTAGTAGTAGTAGAGAAATTCTAATAGTGATAGTAGTAGTATAGTAGTAGAGAAATTGTAGTAATAGTAATAGTTGTAGAGAATATATAGTAATAATAATAGTATGGTAGTAGTAGTGGTGGTAGTATAGTAGTAGTAGAGAAATTGTTATAGTAGTAACTACTATAGAGTTAGTAGTGTTATAGTAGTAGAAGCATAATAGGAGTAGGAGAAATAGTATAGCAGTAGAAGAGGAGGAGGAGAAGTTGTAGTAGTAGCTCTAATCCTAGTCATAGTGGAAGCAATCCTCAAAGCCAGGAAGTTCTGAATTTAAGTCTTGCTTCTGAGTTATTGACTGTAATTGCAGGTAAGGCAATTACACCTTACACTTTTCAATGCTCTAAAGCAATTCTTCCACATTGTGTAAATTACAGAGAAGGTGCCAACCAGCATTGGTAAGAGGGGGCTTTCTTATCTGTCAGTTCCCTATACCAGTGAAATATATCCAATATATAAATGCAAGGACAAATTGGAACCAGAACAAAACAAAAATATCTCCTTGATTGGAAGAATGGCTAAATAAACTGTAGAATTATAAAGGAATATTATAATAGCATGAGAACATAACAAATATGAGGAATTCAGGGAAACATGGTCACACTTATGAGCGAATTGATAAAAAGCAGAGAAAGCATTAGAAGGAAAATATGTGCTATTACAATTTAAATGAAAATTTTACAAAAAGTCACAAGAATTCAGATGAAATGCAGTAATCAATATTGGTTCCAGTATGCAAATTATGAGACCACTTTCCCATCTCTCATTAAAAAGATGAGTAAATTCAAGTGCAGAATGCCATATACTGTTGATTGTATAGATAGGTGGTACAATAGATAAAGTGTTATAGTTATAGTTAGGAAAACCTGATTTCAAATTCTGTCTCATATACTAACTAGTTATGTGACTCTAAGTAAATCATTTAAAATCTGTCAGCCTTAGTTTCTTCACCTATAAAATGGGGATGATAATATCTAATTCCCAGGGTTTTGTAAAGATCAAATGAGCTAAAAAAAATGAAAAAGGCTTTACATATCTTAAAGCTCAATATAAATTCTAGTTATAGTTGTTATTATTACTACTTAACTATTTTCTGTGTTACAAAGGAAAAATACACAGAATGGGCATATCAGAAATTACAATGGCATAAAAACACCAAAAGATATTTATTGATATCTTTTTTAAAAAATATGCCCTAGCCTGATTATCCCTATCTTGCCTTTTGGGTGACCAGTGTTTTGATTCTTTGGAGACTAGTATTTCATGTTTTATAATCACATAATATCATTAGAAGAATATTGGTGTTTGAAAGATGAGGTTTTATTGCATGATTTTGTATATACTTTGTACTTGTTTATCTAAGTGTCGTAAACATTAGGATGGTAACATCTTGCAATCAGGGAATATTTATTTTTTGCTTGTTGGTTTATATTCCCTTGAACAAAATAGCTCACTAAATGTTTGGTGAATTGAGGTGAAGAGAGAAGTTTGGAGCTATCCAAAGCACCAAATAATTCTCCAAATACAATCCAGTTTTCTCTTCTTTCTCCTATTTAATTTGGCTCATTGTTCACCTGTAGGATTTGTCCAGAGTACTGATGGAATGGCAGCATTAGGTGTCAGTTTATCCTATATCCATAGCCTGAACAAGAGGTATCCTTCATCTACTTGGTTTTCCTTTATGCTTAGTTAGATTAAACTCTTTTGAATGCTTGTGGATATCATTTAGAAGGATGATTTTGTTGGAAGCACATGTAAGCACATTGAAACAATAGAGAAATTACGAGGGCCCTACATAAGGATAACATATACACATTCCTGAGACATTCGTTTTAAAAAACAAACAAAACATGGTATATAATCTTAACAATATTATTGTGCTGTATTAAATAACAAATATGATGAATACAGAAAAGCAAGAAAAAGGTAAAATAAACAGTCCAGAATACAATAAAAACACAAATTACAACAATATAAATTGAAAGAAAAAACACACCCAAAAAAAGCTCAAGTGAATTGGTAAAATTACAAAGAATGAGTATGATCTGAAAGAAGAGATAGAAGACATTCCTATTCATCCACTGCAGAGATGGGAGGAATATGAGTGTTGTACATTGCTCATATTTTCAGACTTCAATATATTGTCCTATTTTGTTGATTTTTCCTATTCTGAAGTAGTTATTTTCCTGATTTCAGTTCTAATCTGGGCTCTGACACTAAATATCTGGGTAATCTCAGAAAATTGCTTTTCATCTCAGAGTATATTTCCTTATGTGCACAATAAGAATTACACCTGCCCTACCTATCTCACATGTTATATAAGAATAAAATGAGATAATACATTACAGGAATTCTTAACCTGGGATCTATTAACTTGGCTTTAAATATATATATATATATATATATATATATATATATATAACTATTTAAATATAGTTGATTCCTTTGAATAATCCTCCATATTTTTGTTATATGCATTTAGAAAAAAATATTATTCTGAGAAAGGGTCCATGACACAAAAAAGACACTTTGTAAACAATAAATCTATAAAGAAGTAAACTATTACTAAGAGTTCAAATTTTGATTTGGGGCAACTAGTTGGTATAGTGGATAAGCACTCAGCCTGTGGTCAGGAAGTTTTGACTCTAATTCTGGCTTTGGGTATTAACTAAGCTGTATGATTCTGGGTAAGTCACTTAACCCCTTTTTGCCTTAGCTGCTCATCCATAACATGGAAACACATTAGAACAGGAAATAGCAAATCACTCTTTATCTTTCCCAAGGAAATCTCATGGATAAAGTCCATGGGTCATAGTCAGATACGACAGAACAGCAACAAATTTTGGTTGAGCATTTAACCGACAGTCGGATTCCATACTGAGACCCTGTCCTCTAAATCCTAGTTTTTCATGCTCTCTTACCAGTTGATGAGATTCCAGGGATCTTCTGTGCAGCAAGGAAGAGATCATCAATGGGGTCAACTAGATGCTTAATATTAATTTTTCGAGCATTGTAGTAATTGCCATCAGCTGCCCTCCCTGAGCGTTCTATAGCCACCAAGTGATCAAATCTGGAGAAAGGAAAGAAAAGAAGCAGGTTATGGGCGATATCCTTCAGGGAACAAGCTGCTAGTGTAAATATATAGGGATAGAGATTGGTGCTATGATTTCATTAAGTATTAGGAACCAATAAATAAGGAAACTCTTTGAAACAATGCAGGTCAGCACTTTCTGTGTAATTTATAACCTTAGAGAATTGTGTGGGGCATTGAGAGGTTAAATGATTTCTCTAAGGTCATATAACCATCATGTGCCAGTGATTGGACATGAATCCAGTCTTTCTAATTCCAATCCCCCAAACCTGCTGTCTTTCTACTCTAGCACACTAATATACACATGCACAGGTGTATGTCACGTATGTAAATATGAATGTGTGTTTGTGTGTATATATGTGTATGCATGAAGTTGTTTTTAAATACAAATCATTTAGAATTATAGAATATTAATAATAATAATGGCAAAAACAAGAATAACAATAGTCAACATTTATATAGTACTTACTATGTGTCAGGCATTGTGCTAAACTTTTTACAATTATCATCTCATTTGAACTTCATGACAACCCTGAGAGGTAGATCCTATTATTAAGCCCATTTTATAGATAAGGAAATTAAAGTTCATATATGGAAGTGACTTGTTCAAAGTTATACAACGAGTGGGAGGGTGATCCCACTTAATCAATAGAAGTATATTAGAGACCGGAAACCAGTCCACAGAAATTCTGCTTCAGTCCTGACTCTGACTGCAATTTCTCTTTCATTGTGGCTTCACACCAGGGGACTGCCATTGCCTTTTGGGCTCATTCCTCCTCATGCTCTCTGCCCCCAGAGTTGTGCCAGATATTTACTCCTCATTTTTAATGACCAGAGACAACTAGATAGCTCAGTGAATAGAGCGTGGGTCTGGATTCAGGAATTTAAATCCAGCCTCAGACTCGTACTAGCTGTGTGACCCTGAGCAAGACACATAACCTCTGTTCCTCAGTTTCTATCAAAATGGGCTAGAGAAGGCAAACCACTCCAGCATCTTTGCCAAGAAAATCCCAAATGGAGTCACAAAGAGTGAGACACAATTGAACAGTAACATTAAAAATATGTGATAGTGGAATTAAACCTCATCTGGTTCTGTACTCTTCCAATTTTTAGCAATAATGACCATTTGGGGTCCCCTGTTTGTGCTCTGGCCTAGCTAGGATGCTAATACTCTCTGGAGTGGTATAAATCTAAGTAGTCCTATTGCCTTTTCTACTTCTTTCCCCTTTGGACCTGAATTAACCTTCCTTTGAAGGATACTTTTATTCATTAACCCCTCCCCCCCTTTATAAGACACAAGCAAACAAGACCTAAAAGGATTTTTTACTTCTATCATTGATTTTTAGTCATTTTTCAGTTGTTTCTGACTCTTCATGACCCCATTTGGGTTTTTCTTGGCAGGAGATAAAGGAATGGCTTGCCTTTTTCCTTCTCCTTCATTTTACAGATTAAAAAATTAAGGCCAAACATGGTTAAGTAACTTTCCCAGAATCACAAAATTAGTAGATGTCTGAGGCCAGATTTGAATTCAGGAAGTAAGTCTTCCTGCCTCCAGGCTCAACATTCTGCAATATAGTACCATCTAGCTGCCTGCTTTTACTTTTATAGGGCTGAATAGGACCGAGGGATTATCTGTTAAGTAGGAAAGATGCTTATGACTTGTTGGAAAATATTAGATCCTTTCACTCTCCTTTGCCAATTCTTAATCTGGAGGATTGAAGGCTTGATGACCACGATAGAGAGAAAAAGGAAGATGCATTGTGAGTGTGAGGAATCCATGTATTTAAATATATAACATGTGGCTTCAGAGAATAGGTATGGATGAATAGGAAGCTGTAAGGCAGAACAGACAGAAAATGAATAGGATGGTGGTAAAAATTCTGGATTTGGAGTCAGTGCACCTGAATTCAGATCATGACAGATCACTTAATTTTGTTGGTTTTCAATTTTCTCAACTGTAAAATGAAAAGATTTGTTCAGACCACATCGAAGGCCTCCCATCTCTAGATTCATAACCTATGATCTCATCATGAGTTCCCTTCTCAGCTCTGCTACTTATTATGATGTTGGGAAAATCTCCTAAACTATTGGCCTCAGTGATCCTATCTATAAAATGGCAGGTAGATGAGGTTGCTTAAAAGATCCCTTCCAGCTCCAAATCTAGAATTCCATGGTTCTAACATCCCTATGTCATGTGCCAATAAGAAACAAGATGAAGAAAACTTGAGAAGCTCTGAAGTAGAATATGGGATGGCTCAGATTAAAAAGACCAGGCCAAAACCTTTTTTAAAAAATTAGTTTTATTTGCTATCTCCCATGAAACTTAATTTTTACATAATTAGATAAAACAAAGAATAAACGCCATCTTTAAAGATTTTGACTCAGAATGTTCTGTTCCAGTTCTGTTGCAAAAAGTGTCAAGAGACAGGTCCATGTTCTTTTGATGAGCTGGAATTTTATAGCACCAAATATTGCTTGAAAGGAGTATTCAAGGGCTCAGGAAACTTTATGTTATGCAGGGATGTTAATAGAAAGGTAACATGTACTTCCATTTGTGTTTTGTTAAACTGAGTAGAAGCAACTGGCAGTTTTCACCTGGCTTTTTGTTTCCCCCTGGGTCTATTGTGTTTAAAATGAGAAATGAGTTTAAAATAAGAATCCCTATTCAGATCAATAAATCCTTCCCTTCCTGAAGGAATACACAGTACTGTTCCCTGTGTCTGAACCTTCCCACAGAAGAAGAATTAAATTACATACTGTGCAGAGGTGTATTGATTTTTCAGGCCAGAAGGGGCCACTTAGCTATGGAAAGAAGCAATTAACTAATTGGTACCTTCTGGTCTGGAAAAATTAATGCATTTTCCCAAAGAAAGCAATTCACTCTTTTGCCATTACAGAATGTAGCCTGCTACCCTTTTCTTACCAAATACAGAAATGCCTTTTTTTCTGGTTTTCTTGGGGAATAAAGAATTTTCCAATAACTGAACTATGTGGTTGAAAATTTTTCTAAAATGTACTATATACTTATCTTTCATATTAAACAGAAGTTATAGATCATAGTGTAGCCTTCTAATCATTCTGGGTCATTTGTAAGAAACACACAGAACTAGGTTCTTCAATAATCTCTTTAGGGTACTGAATTATATAAGGCTGTTTGCCTCACACTGAAAGGCTCCTGACTGCTGTGATTTTTATATTTCTGCTATTTCCTTCCTTTCAGTCAGATTGTCAGCTGTCACTTTTCCCTACAATCCTCATTCTTGCTTTTAATGGTATTCTCTCTCCCACTTCCGCCAAGAATTCACCCATCTCATGTGGGACTGAGGAACCAAATAATCAGTCATATTAGGAATACATATATATATACATAGAAACACCCACTCATACATGTCAATGTATGATACAAATGTGCATATACATATATGTAAACCTGTCTAAAATACATATATACACGTTTGGCCTGTATGTTTGTGTGCACAAACAATTAATGAAAGGGTGGGCATATTAATGGACAGGTGGGCTAAGTCTCAGCTCCTCCTGCTGAGAACAGGGCTTGATCATGTGGTTCAGCTGCCTCCAGCACTCTGGACAGAGGAATCTATCTCTACACAGACTGGATGGTTTTCACCTTCACGAGTACTCCAATGGAGTGCTAGATGTGTTGCTTTGGGGCTGGAATTTACCTAGATTAGATTCTTCTCACATTCTAAACAAAAACAAGTTCTCCTATAAGAGTGCTAGTATGCACTAGTAGAATGCTTTTCCCTCATGTGGGAACTCTTGATACTAATAAATTCACAGGTCCAATCTATCTCCCCATTCCCCCTACTCTGTAGTCTCTATTCTTAAAGGATGAGGTTGCCACTAGTCTGCCAAATTAAAAAAAAAAATAGAAGACCTAGCTTTGTTCTTTACCAATAAGATTGAAGATGACTTCAATGAGCCTCTTAATCTTCCCTCCTGCACAACTCAAAACCTCATCATGTTTTCACATATTTTGCCTATTCAGTCAATCAAGAAGCATTTCCTTATACATCACCTACTATGTGCTCAGCACTAGAAATATAATGAAATACTCTCTCTTAAAAGAAACTCACATTCTAATAGAGAAAAAAATTTTGTAGGTAGATGCAAAATAAATATAAATAGTCTAAATACTAATGAAGATAAATACAAGGTAGTTTTGAAGAGGGGGCATTAATAATTGCGGGGATCAGAAAAGACTTTCATACAGAAGATGGTATTTGACCTACATCTGAAATAGACTCTGAAATAAAGCTAAGGAGGAATAATCATATTTCTTTCTTTCTACTGGTTCCTTTCCTGATGCCCATAAATATACTCAGATCTCCACATCCCAACTTTACTTAATCCTGCTGTCTCTTTAAGCTAGCTACAATGCTCCTTCCTATAATAGCCTGTTCTTGGCTCCTTGCAATTGCCACCAATTTCTTAGTGTTCATTTTTCTTGACTTTTTTTGGCAGAACTTAACATAGCTGACCAACTTCTTCTTTCCTGAAAGCAATCTTTTCTCATTCTCCTCTAATCTTCCTTCAGAAGATCTCCCTCTCCCTCTCCCTCCTCCTCCTCCTCCTCCTCCTCCTCCTCCTCCTCCTCCTCCTCCTCCTCCTCCTCCTCCTCCTCCTCCTCCTCCTCCTCCTCCTCCTCCTCCTCCTCCTCCTCCTCCTCCTCCTCCTTCTTCTTCTTCTTCTTCTTCTTCTTCTTCTTCTTCTTCTTCTTCTTCTTCTTCTCTCTCTCTCTCTCTCTCTCTCTCTCTCTCTCTCTCTCTCTCTCTCTCTCTCTGTCTCTCTCTCTCTCTCTGTCTCTCTCTCTGTCTCTTTCTCTCTCTCTCTCTCTCTCTCACTTTCTCCTCTCTCTCGGCTCTGAGAGAGGAAAAGAGAGAAGGGGGTGGAAAGGAGAAAGGGAGAGAGGAAGGAAGATAACAGGAATGAAAGAGAGAAACAGTATGCTTTGATTTGTATTCAGGATGATATTCTTTCTTTCTCTGGAGATACACAGCATTTTTCATCATGGTTACTTTGGGATTACATTGGATCATTGTATTACTGAGAAGTCAGTCACAGGGTGTCCATCATATAATATTGCTGTTACTGTCTATAATGTTCTCCTAGTTTTTGCTCACTTTACTTTGTATCATTCATATAAGTTTTTCCAAGGTTTTGGAAATTACCCTGTTCATCATTTATATATATCATTTCTTATTTCTTATAATATTACACATGATAATCATATGCCACAACTTGTTCAGCCATTCCCCATTTGATGGGCATCCCCTCAATTTCTAATTTTTTGCCACCACAAAGAGAGTTGTTATAAATATTTTGTATAAATAGACCTAGTAGTTATAAGTGGTATTATGCATAGTTTTATAGAACTTTGGACATTGTTCCAAACTGCTCTCCAGAATGGTTGGATCAGTGTACAATTCTATCAATAGTGTATTAGTATCCCAGTTTTCCCACATCTTGACATATTAGCCAGTCTTTTGGGTGTGAGCTGGTACTTCAGAGTTGTTTTAATTTGCATTTCTCAAATCAATAATAATAGTATGGATAGCTCTGATTTCTTTGTCTAAAACTTCCCATTCATATCCTTTAACTTTATCAAGTGGGGAATGATTTTTTTCTTATAAGTTCTTATATAGTTTTCTATATATTTGAGAAATGAGGCCTTTATTAGACACACTTGATGTAAATTTCCCCCCACTTTTCTGCTTTCCTTCTAATTTTGGTTACATTAGTTTTATATGTACAAAAACTTTTAAAATTTTACATAATTAAAATTATTAACTTTACATTTCATAATGCTCTTTATATCTTCTTTAGTCCTAAATTCTTCCTTTTTCGTAGACCTGTGGGATAAACTATTTCACGCTCTCCTAATTTGCTTATGGTACCACCTTTATGTGTAAATAATTGCCATTTTGACCTTATCTTAGTATTTGATATGAGATGTTGTTGTATATCTATTTCCTGTTATATTGTTTTCTAATTTTCCCAGAAGTGTTTGTCAAATAATGAATTTTTGTTCTAAAAGCTTGGATCTTTGGGTTTATAACATAATATATTTTTAACAAATATTCGAGTAAATATTTTTAATGAATGAGTGAATGAGCAGATAGAATGTTATCCTTACCTTGGGGGAAAAAGCCACAAAACTCTGAACTTTTCAACATGATACATACCTTGGTGACTTGGGATCCCCATCCTTACACAAGAACATGAGAGCTGATCCTGCTTCATCACCTTGGTAATTTAATAGAGGTATTGTTGTCTTCAGAACACCTAAAACAAACAAAAAAAATCAGATGAGACTATCTTCCAGAATTGCATCTGGGAAGGAAATAATCATTTATATAACACATACTATGTGCCAAGCATTGTGCTAAGTGCTTTTAGAAATATCATTTCATTCCCCTAACATCCATGTTAGACAGGTATTATTGTGATCTTCATTTTATAGTTGAAGAAACTGAAATAAACAGAGATTAAGTGGCTTGCCCAAGTTTCACATAGCTAATAGGCGACCCATGCTGAATTTGAACTCAAGTTTTCCTTACTCCAGGGCCAGTGTTCTATCCACTGTGCTTCGAACTACAATCTTGGAAATCATCATTATCATCATCATCATCATCATCATCATCATCATCATCATCATCATCAATGTATACATGTAGCAGCTTAGAAGTAAGACTCAAGACCAGGTGAGCTAATATTTAAGTAGGCTATATTGGAAAAGAAAATTGATTTCTTTTAGTCTGTGATAGGAAGGCTAGTTGGGAGATTCACTTTCATTGATTATGATAAATGTTTTAGGCATCTCAGCCATGCTAATGCCATTTCTTCTGCTTACAATCCCTTCTTCTCATCTTGGACTATGGAAATCTTTTCTATTCAAGATCCAGCTTGCTACTCTTCCATGAGGCTTTTCTGACCCTTTGGTCCCACTTTAAAACCCCCAACTGGAAATAGCTTTCCTCCTTTATCATAAACCATTTGCTTATGACATTTTTTCTCATTCTGTATTTTACTAGAAATTACATTCAAACTTAGTCTTATTGGAATATATTAAATTTAATATACAAAAAGGGCAACCATATCATGAGGCAGGTAACCTTAGTTGGAGATGTGAAATTAGAAGTTCGAGTATTGAGATATTTGTGAATTTATCTTATGTTTTTTGTTACAATGTAAACTCCTGAGAGTAGGGACTATGTCTTATTCACTTTTTGTCCCAGGAGTCCAGTCAATAAATGTTTGTTGTATTAAATTGTGAAGACAATATATTTTCCTATATTTTCCGTATCTTTTCTGTTAAATTGACTTGAGGAGACAGAATATATCATCTCTATGTCTTCAGCAATTTGGAAAATTTATATTTTTACAAAGCTTACAAAGGTCTCAAGATGACCCTATCCACAAAGTTATGTCAAATCAAGTCAAGTCAATCAATAAGGATTTATTAATACTTTGTAGAGATTATATAGTATAATCCTCAGCTGCAACGAAAGATGCTTTTAGTGGTATGGCTCAAGATAAAGTTGACCTTTGTGCTATATTGCTGTTGGATTTTTTTAAAAGATCTTTTTAAAAATCTAATGTTGTTTCAAGAAAATTTAATTCAAAAACATTTATTGAGTATTGATTGGATTGTAAAGTTGTAGCAAATACTGGATGATAGAAAATTTATCTAAGACATTGTCTCTTCTTTCATGGAGCTTACAGACTCTAAGGATATATAACATGTATGCAAATGACCAGTAATATGGTAAGTGAATCAAGGAAGTCCTACCAGTGTCAGAGGACAGAGGAAGAATAGCCATCTCTAAAGGGAAATTAAGAAAGGCTTCAGTTAAAAGGATGGATAGGAATAATCAACTACCTTGTGAATCCCACAGAAGTTAATAATCATCCTTTTGTTTAGCTGAAAGCTTTGATTTTTGCAGCCTGAATCTCAAACCCTTTCCAGTTACTTTCAGAGATCATTCTTTGTGTAGGTAATAATCTGAATGAAAGTAAAAGTAATAATTAGAGACCCCTTTGTGGTTCAGTGGATAGAGGACTGGACCTAGAGTCAGGAAGATCTGAATTCAAATTCTGCCTTACTAGCTGTTTATGATTATGGACCAAGTCTCTTAATCTGTTTGTTTCAGTTTTCTCAATTGTAAAATGATAATAATAATAACAACACTTTCATCCCAAGGTAGTTATGAGAATAAAAGTAGTTACTATCTGTAAAGCATTTGACAAACTTTAACATTTTATATTAAGGCTGGTCATTATTAAATACACTATTATATATAGGATATGATGAAACTAATCCACTTAGGCTGGAAGAATTGGTCCAGAATATTCATATAGGGTGAAGTTGGAGACCAGGATGATCCCAGAATATAGAAAGTCCAGAATGACAGCATAACAGAATGGATTTCATTTGGTAGGCAAAGAAGGAAAAATCAACTGATTTTCTAAAGACAAAAATGATGGCCTGATCAATGCCTAGGAGTAATCCTTCTAACTCTGCTTTGGTGGGCTCACAGAAAGGAAAGAGCCATTGGTCCTATGCTTTGAGTTGATCCTTTACATAAAGCTTTGGAAAATCAATCACTTATATAGAGTACTTACTATGTATCAGACACTGTGCTAATTGCTCACGATCCATAGAAAAGCAGTCAATAGTTTAAGACTATGGTGGAGCGAAAAAGCGGGTGGGAGAATTGGGTTCAGCCTTTTATAGGAAGTGATTTAGGATGAAGCTGGGACACACATTTAGGAAGAAGTAATGGGGAGAGAGGAAGGACTTAGGATGCATTTGTATTTTCCCTTTTCACCCACTGGATGAAATGAAAAATGAAGACTGGATGTGCCCTTTGGAGATCCAAATCCAGTGCACTTAGATGTGTAAATAACTGTGAGCAGACAAGCTGCAACAATGGGGCCGAATATGAAGAACTAGTCCTCAGAAAATGAAGCTCAGTGGATGATTCTAAGAGCCTTTCTGCTACAGTAGCAGCAGCAGGAGGTTTAAAATCTTACAATATGAACTGTGTCTCTTAAGCTTCTGGTTAGTGAAGCCCACATCACTGATGCCTCCACTATTTTACAAAAGTTAAGAATTCCTGTGACTTGGAAAGGCTTGAGAACTCTGATCAGTGCAATTATCAATCACAATTTCAGAGGACTGATGATTAAGTGTGCTACTCAACTCCTGACAGAAAGGTGAGGAACTAAAAGTTCAGAATGAAGCATATATTTCTGGACATAACCAATGTGGGCATTTGTTTTTCATGACTATGCATATTTGTTACAAGGGTTTTGGTTTTGTTCTTTAAATTTTGGGAAAGAGGCAAGATTTTCAAACTATATTACAAAACAGTAATTATCAAAACAATCTGGCACTGGCTAGGAAATAGAGTAGTAACTCAGAGGAATAGATTAATAGTAAACTACTACTAGTCCTAAATTATTCTTAGGAATAAAAAGGTAGTTTAAAAAAAGAGTAGTAAACAACTACGATAATCTAATTTTTGATAAACCCAAGATACAAGCTTTTGCGATAAAAACTCACCATAAGACAAATATTGCTGAGAAAACTAAAAAATAGTTTGGTAGAAACTCTCCATAGATCAAGATTTCACACCACATACTATAAACAACGTCAAAATGGGTAAATGATTTAGACATAAAGGATAATATCATAAGCAAATTAGATGGGAAGAGGGAAAAAAAGAATCTATGTTGTAATAATTTCCATGGCCTGGTTTTTTTTTTCTTCCTTTATCTCTTTTGAATTAAAAACCTTATCAAAACAGGAAATACACTGAATCCACTTTACCTCCAAAATTCAGAATTTGTGACTAAATCTATAGAGGGAAATTTCCTTTATTTATCATAGAGCAACTCAACAATGAGGTATGCCTTTGACTAGATTAATTTTCTAAAAAGACAGAACTTCCCCCAAAGGAGGAATACCAACATTAATAATTTTATCATTCATTTTGGCAAATAATTCAAAAACTAATTGAAACCTGCATACTTTTAAAAATTGTTCTTGAATTTCTTTGTCTTTGGAAAATTTATTCATCTTGTGTTTCATTACTAAAAAAGATGTATTAGAAATTGCTTGGGTCAGAGGGCTTTTTTGATAAGAAGAAGAATTCTGTTTAATGCAATTTCTGTCAAGGCAAAAATGTTTGTATATTAATAAGTTATGTCCTTAGCGGATTTTAGTTAAAAGGTAACTAGGTAACCTAGTGAAAAGGGTGATAGACTTTGGCTCAGAAAAATGTGAGTTTCACTCCTGCTTCCAAAATATTGATTAGCTGTGTGACCTTGAACAAATAACAACCTCCTTCAGCCTCTGTTTCCTCTTCTCTAAAATAAATTTAACATAGCACTTACAGGGTTATTGCAAGGATAAAATGAGATAAGATATAAAAAAATAATATGCAAACTTGAAAGCATTAGGAACAATACTTATTAAAACATAGAATGTAGATTGTTTTTCCTCCCAAGTAGAGGGACTTGCCTAGAGATTTAGAAGGTCTGAGAATGCTTGGGCATGGGAAAAGCTGTAGGAATCCAGGGCATGTGAGAGTTGATTAAATACCTTTAGTCTTTTCCTGCTTAAGCATAAAGAACTATGTACAGGTAAGCCATGATTATATGATCAATTTCATCATGCATACTTTGGTGTTTAAAGTCTAAAACATAGCAATGAAGCAAGGCCAGCAGAATATCCCAGGGGTGGGGATGCCACAAGCCATGAGTCAGTTACATAAATCCACTTGTATCACACTTTGAGACTCATCAGATGAGTGTTGCTGCCCACAAAAAGGGCAATGCTGGGAAACAGAGGTAGCTAGCCAGCTCTCTTAAGAACGTAGAGAACATAGTGTTACCACTGAGCACCCTCTGGGTTGGGCTGGAGAACCAACACTTGGCCCATATGACTGAAAACAGTCAGGCACTTGGCCAGTAGCACTCCCTGGTAATTAAATAAGGGAGATTAGCCTGACAGCAGAGTAAAGGATGGTTTGGAGGAGGGAGAAAAGAGGAAAGAGAAAAGCCATTAGGAAATTATTGCAATCACAAGAGGACCTATATTAGAGTAGGGGCCGGGGGAGCAGAGGGCAAGAAGAGATCCCAGAGATATTATAAAGTTGATATGACATGGTAATTGGTTTGACATGATAAGAGAGAAAAGGAAGCATCAAAGGATGAACATTTTGAAGACTGGGTGAATGGTAGTGATAATAACAGGAATGATGGCGTCAGGAGAAGTAGGTTGAAAAGTCAAGATAGTAACTTTGGTTTGGACCATGTGTAGTCTGAGGTTTTAAGTGAGGCATTCAGCTGTAGACATTCTATAGGCAATTGAAGATATGGGAGCAGAACTCTGGAGATGGAAAGACTGGATATACAGATGGTAATAATAACAAGACTATTACTGATATCTAGCATTTATATAGTGTTTTAAGTTTTCCAAAGTCATTTACAAATATTATCTCATTTTATGTCATAATAATCCAAGGAGATGAGTGTTAGGTTCTTACTAAGTGCTAATGATTTCCAGAAATAAATAGGAGATATCCAATGGATGTGTCCAGTGTTAGACTTAACTACCAATCAACTGCAACCTCTATATGACATTTTAAGGGGAGACAGTGCTTTAAATTCACCACGCCAGCTTACAAAAGAAGCTCAAGAGGCTTTGAGAGAAGTTGAACTGGCTTTATCCAATGTGGTTGAAAGAGTCACTCAAAAACCCTTGGAAATATCAGTTTTTGCTACAAGAGGCACCCACAGCAGTCCTTCATCAAGGAGACAGAGTGATTGAGTGGGTGAACCTCCAAGCACAACCAGAACAAAGCCTTACTACTTACCCAGTGCTTGTGGCTAGAATTTTATTAAAGGATATTAAGAGAATAATACAATTATCTGGGATAAGTCCTGAAAAAATATACACATTCTATATTAATGCACAAATTAATGTATGCTGTGAGATCATCCCAGAATGGCAAATTTTATTGGCCACAGCTCCAAATTTTGCACATGGGTCTCCATTAAAGATAACCCGGCTACTACATAATTGGCAATGGATTTTTGAAGAAAAGGTTTCTAAGGTTCCTCTTAAAGGACCCACAATCTTTACAGATGCCTCCAAAGAAAATATTTGTATTGTATACTCTCATGATTTAACCATAAAGAAAGTAGTCAGGACTCCTTTTCAGTCCACTCAACAGAATGAATTGTTTGCTATCATGCTAGCTCTTATATGTTACCCAGGAGACATAAATATAATTACTGATTCAGCCTATTCAGTAGGTGTAGTACAAAGAATTGCCACAGCCCAAATAAAATTTGCAGCCTCTAATATTTATCAGCTCTTTAAGGAACTTCAAGAGCAAGTGAGAAAACATCCAGGCAAGATTTATATCTTGTATGTCCACTCACATAGTGGACTTTCAGGTCCTATTTTTGATGGAAATTCAAAGGCAGACAGCCTTTTAACTATGTTAGCCAGTACTCCTTTATTTCAGGAAGCACAAGAATCTCATTCTAAATATCATCAGCCTGCCCGAGCTTTACATTTACAATTTGGAATCACAAGAGAGGAAGCTAGGAGCATAGTAAAAAGCTGTACAGCTTGCTTTCCTTTCCACACTCCTACACTCCCTCTAGGGAAGAATCCTCGAGGTTTGAGACCCAATGAAATCTGGCAAATGGATGTGACCCATTATAAATCTTTTGGTCGTCTATCTTTTATCCACATCATGGTAGACACCTTTTCAGGATTCACATTTGCAATGCCAGCAGCAAAAGAGACAGCCCGAGTGGTCACTGAATTCCTTATACAAGCATTTGCAATTATGGGTGTGCCACAAGCAATAAAAACAGACAATGGACCTGCATATTCTTCTAAACATTTTACGCACTTTTGTGCACAGTATAAGATTTTACATACTACTGGAATACCTTTTAATCTGCAAGGTCAAGCAATAGTAGAGAGAAGAAACAGAGACATTAAGACACTCCTCCAAAAACAAAAGAAAGGGGGAGCCACAAGTAACCCTAGAGAACTTCTAAATTTAGTTCTCTATACCATTAATTTTCTAATTTTTGACAAAGATCCACTGGCTCCGGCAGACAGGTTTTATAACCCACCAGAAGGGCAGTGTCCAGTGCGAGCAGCTCCACTGTCTTTAGATAATCACCAGGTGATGTGGAGAGACCCAGAAAGTGGTGAATGGAAGGGACCAGATAGGTTAACTGCCTGGGGGAGAGGGTTTGCTTGTATTTCTTCAGATGGAGAATGAATCAGATGGGTGCCAATGAGTCGTATTTGCCTTGTCTATCAGAAAGAGACAGAAAAAGAGAAAGACCTCAAAACAAAGGAGAAAATCTAAGAAACAGCTGACACTGAAAGAGCATGGCTAATAAGAAGACTGTTAAAGAACTTTAAAACTAGCAGGAATCATTGGATTTCCTAACACAAGATGAGACTAATGGACAATGGACTTGTGGACATTTATAAATTCTCAATTTATGATTATTTGATCGTGTTATTTATTACATACTTCTAGCATGTATTATGTTACTATGTTACTATGTTACTATGTGTTTATGTAATCTATGTAATTATGTGTAATACGTCTCATATTGATGGATTTATGTTTCAAGGTCATGACCACCCTATGTTCTAAATCAAAAGAAAGGGGGAGATGTTAGGTTCTTACTAAATGCTAATGAGATAATGAGATATTGGGTTCTTACTAAGTGCTAAGTCAGTACTTGACAATTTTCTAGTTCCGGCCTTTCCTGGGAGTTTTACCCCTTTGAACTTCTGGGAAGGAGCTTGCATGCTTAGGAGGAGCAAGTTCATTGGTTGAAGTATTTTTTCCCAGAAGCCCCGAGTTATTCCATGCCCATTCTCTGGGAGGATAAAAGAGGGCGGCACTCTGGAGGAGGAGAACTCTCTACTCTAGGTCAGAGTTGGTGGCAGTTGAGACAGCAGATCTCCTCCCAGAGAGCAATCAGCAGTCTCTGGAGACAAAAGAACTTCATAGATGAGGACTATTATTATCCTTATTTTATAGATGAGTAAGTTGAAATAAACATTAAGTGACTTACCCAAACTTGTCCATGCAGTTAGTTAATACGTGTCTGAAGTCAGTCAGGTCTTCCTGATTCCTTGTCCAATACTGTGCCACCTGGCAACCTCTCTCCCTCTGTCCCTCTTCTTTCTCCTCTTTTAATATACATATGCACATATACATACATACATACCTGTGTGCATGTATTTATACATATATATGACTTATCTGCATATAAATCATTATTGAAATCATAGAGATTACCAAGGACAAAGAATAAAAAGAGAAAATTTGAAAGATATAACTTTAGGAAATACCATCTTATAGGGAATGGGAAGAAAACATAGTCACAAAGAAAAGCTGATTAGAGCAATAGTTAGAGAATCAGGAATATGTTATTTCGGAAGTCAAGGGAGAAGATCCCCATTAATTTTCTTCCATTAAGAGAAAGTGGCCCCACCTACCTCTCAGATTAGCTAAAATGACAGAAAAAGACAATGATAAATGTTGGAGGGGATGCAGGGAAAGTGGGGCATTAATGCATTGTTGGTGGAGTTGTGAACTAATCCAACCATTCTGGAGAGCAATTTGGCACTAAGCCCAAAGGGCTATAAAACTATGCAAACTCTTTGATTCAGAATGTCATTAATGAGTCTATATCCCAGAGAGATCATAGAGAAGGGGGAAAGACATATATTTGTAGCAACTTTTTTGTGGTGGCAAAGAATTGGAAAATGAGTAGATGCCCATCAGTTGAGCATCAAATAATTAAAATTCCAGGGACAGATATTTTTTGGTCAGGGGAGACCTGAGCCTGTCTGAAGACAGTTGGGGAGTTTGGTAGCAGAGGTATAGGCAGCATTTTTTACATAAGTTGGGTTGGTTTTTCTTTATGGGCCAACAAGGCCCATAAACCTTGGGGTTTAGTTTGTCTAAGGGACCACTGGAAGGATTTCCTTATGAAGAGTTGGCATGTGGTAGTTTATTGGCATTCTCACAGCCTTATAGGATATCTTTCCAACCAATACTCCTATGGCAAATGTAAAGGCACAGGAGACCATCATCCATTTGAATTAATAATCATATATTTTAAAACATTTTATTGTAAATAAATTTATTTCACTGAAGATTATGGCCTATGAGTGTTTCATGCCATTCTAATTTCATACTTATGTGAACTATCCTGATCTAGGCTAGGCCCAGAAGAAGAAGAAGTAAGCAATGAAAAGGGAGAAAATGAAGATAAATGTAAGAAAGGGGATATTGCAAGGTCTTCAGGAAGGCAGAAGGAGATGAATCAAAGGTGCATATAACCATAACAAGGAGATCACTTCTTCTTCTGAGACAGGATTGGGAGAGATGAGAATGGATAGTGATGCTGAAGAATGTTGAGGGAATTCTCTTAGAATGCCTTCAATTTTTTCAATTAAGGAAGCTATACCATTAAGCTTGAGGGTGAAGGAGTGCTTCAGACAATGAGAAGAGGGATTCTGGAAAATGAGTGACAGAGTAAAGAAGAGTAAAACAACAGAACAGCAATAAGGTTCCAGATTATATAATCAACCAAAATTTATGTTGAGTGGGCATTATGATAAGTGGATGAATACCCTCATTCTCATCCAGATGGAATTTTCGCTCAGCACTACCTCACAATCTAGATTTTCTCCAGATAATTAAGTTATTTATATTCAAGTCACAGTCTTTTGAAAGACATAATGGTCTTCATCTTTTCTTGCCAAATTTAATGAAAGCTTTCCAAAATGCACTATATCAAATCATCCATTCAAGTCACAAGCTGGGCTAGATGGGGATCAGAATTTATGTACAGTGGGAGTCCACAGCTTGAGATTCAGGAGATTGAGTACAGTGAATCAAGGTGACACTAGGAACATGGTCAGCAAAATAATAATAATAATAATCAATCAAGACAGCTGTAAGAATTGGAGTCAAAATCTTTTTTGCTTACTTCCTAAATCTACAAGCCTAAAAAAGAGTCACCATATTTCAAATATGGAAGAATCTATTAAGATCAAATGATTTAATGGAGAAGGAAACCAAGTACCAAAGTGGTAGTGATTGGCTTTGACCTTGAGTCAGTGGTATAGCTAGCAGAAGCTGACATAAGATGGTTTGCATAGAGTGTAGCAGACTGCTGTCTGACACTGAACCTCTGTCTGCCTCAGTTTCTTTATCTGGAAAATAAAAAGGCTGGACTCAATGGCCTCTCAAGTTCCTTTAAGTTGTGTGTTCTATGTAACAAATCTATTGCTTCTCTAGAGTCTCTGTGATTTTAAACCAATGACTTTGTGGTACTAAGGCCTTTTAATTATTAGAGTAAAAATATAAAAACTTCTTTGAGAGAGTAAATTGTTGGGGACAGAAAAGCTAAAGGAGCAGGTTATAGGAAAAAAGATTAGAATACGTATTCTCTTCTCCAGAACACCACTGGGAATCAGGAGGTAATGAGGTAGACAATGGGAGTGACCTCAAGCTGACAACATATTTACCTATTTCTAGATACTTTAATAAACCAATAAGCATCCCCACTCCAGCTCAAGATGCCCAAGAGAGGCAGTTAGTTGACCCAATGGATAGAGAGCTGGGTCTGGAATCAGGAAAACCTGAATTTAAATCTAGCCTCAGATACTGTGTGACCCTGGGCAGGTCACTTAACCTGTTTGTTTCAGTTTCCCCATTTGTAAAATGAACTGGAGGAGGGAATGGTAAACCATTCCAATATTTTTCAGTTGTGCTGGACTCTTAGTGACTCCATGGACAACATTGGCGGGCTATGATCCATAAGGTCATGAAGAGTCAGACAAAACTTAATGACAGAATAACAACCCACCAAAAGGGCAGAGTTGGGAGACAAGGATTGTCTATCAATTAGTAGTCACTTAATAATGTTTGTAGTTTTGAACAAAATTGAATTCAGAAGTCTTCTACAGCCTAAGGCTAATCTAGAGAGCTGAGAATAATATTGGAAAAATATGTAATTCATGGCTACATGCTTTGATTCAACTCACCTTGATCGATGGAGTCTTCAATAATCTTTCTATGCAGGTTCATGGCTCTTTCATCAACAACAATGGCAACCTCCTTTTCTAAAGCTTGCAAAATGGCAGCCATTGCAATGGCTCCGGGGGGACCATCAGTCTCTTCAGGTGGGTCATGAGTGAAATGGGTAGGGAACCCAGTGGTGATGAGCACTGAACGAGCATGGGACAGGGACAGAGAAGCCTTCAGCAGTTCATCTTTGTTGAACAGATGCTTTATTCCTCGGTTACCTAAAATTACAAAAGCTTTGTCTTACAAATATTTTTAAAAGAAAGAAAAAAGGGTTAATTGCTTATGTGTGTTGAGTAATATTTTTCTTTGCTTTAAAATTATTTTTGGCATAAATATCAAAGAAGAACAATATCAAAAGGAAAGACAATGGCACTGATGAGTTGAAGTTATTCACAGCTGGAATCACATCCTGCTAAGACTCTTACTAAATTGACAGGGTTGTTTAGTCTGAATTCAATCATCTCCTAGTAAAACTTTGATCTTTATGGAAAAGGAGATGCAAATGTAAAGCAAATCTTCATGCAAAGCAAGGACTAATGACAATAATAATAATAATAATAATAATAATAATAATAATAATAATAACTGAACATTAGATGTAACACCTTTAAGATCTATACTGTATTTTCTCATTAAAAAAATTAGGATATAGATAGTACTAATAGTGGTATATTACTTTGAGACATGGTTTATTGATTTTGGGGGCTGATTTCTGATTTTATTTATAGAGGGAAGTTTGCTGAGGAATTCCCTCATCCAGCATGGGTTAGCACCAGATCTACAATTCAGAATTTCAGAGAGTACCACACTTTATAGATGAAAAAACTGAAGCTAAAGGCAAGGCTCATATATAGCTAATATGCAAATAAATTATCTCTTACTATAAAACCAGGCTCCATACTTGAGACCCAAGTATAAACACTGGATCGTTAAAACATAGTGGATTTAGTGCTGAATTTTGAAACAGGAAGTCCTGTGTTTCAACTAGAAACTAGCTCTGTGACCCTGGACAAGTGAATTAAGCTACCAGCCTCAGAATCTGTAAAATGTCGATAATACCTGTAGCACTTTCCCCACAAGGTTACAATAGTAACACTCAAATGAGATAGTATATATAAAAGCCCTTTTCAAATTTTAAAGCACTACATATATGTGTGTGTGTACATACATACATACATATATGTATGTATGTATGTATATATATATATATATATATGCCAGTTACTAGTACTAGTATTATTACTTTTAATGTTCAATATTCATTTTTTCTAATATCAGCTTACTTAAAATCATATGAAACTTAAAGGACTTGCTATTTCCTAGAATTAAAGAAGCCCTCCAGCAAAAATATTACTTTGTTTCCCAGGTTTACTTATAAGCCTATTTTTCTAAAGCTTTATGTTTCAGACTGAAAAGATGATACTATCCAGTCACCTGTTTTTTATCTGCAACAGGAGAGAAAGCAGGAATGTGTTCCATACCCAAATGTTTTCTCTTTGGAAAGAATTATATAACACTTTCCTATCCAGCAGCCTTGTATGGGAGCCAATGTTAACATTAGTGGTCCTTGTCTCTTATCACACACACACAGCACACACACACACACACACGGGAGGAGAAAGCCTGGGAGAGTTCTGGTAATTGAGAACATTTCAACTATTTGTACAAGCCATTTTATATATGTGTATACATGCAAATACACACACATACATGACTAACTCTAAAACTCTTTATGGATATATAGAGGTCTCAGATTTCCACATTGTTTTTAAGTCTAAGAGCAATGTCCTATGATTTGGCAGGAGGCTAGTTTGTGACTGTATATCCAGTCATTACTGCTGGCACAGAAAAGCCAAAGATGTTTTATTTTAAGGTAATGCAGATAACTCAACCACCTCCACCATGGTTGGACTCTGCTACTGTTAGCCTTCCCCTGCATTGATAGTAAGAACTAACTAGGAAAGCGCTATTTTAAGATTTGCAAAATATTTTATATACATCATCTTATTCAAGTCTCATAACAACCCTGTGAATATAGATGCTTTTATTATCCTCATTTTAAAAATGAGGAAACTGAGATCTGAAAAAATCATCAATTTGTTGAAGGATTACCTAACTGATAAGTACCTAGTACAGGGCTTGAGTCCAGGTCTTTCTGTATTCAAGCCCAGTTCTTTAAATACTATAAGATTTATGGTCAGCCACACTCTAATCTATGATCTATTAGTACTTCTGGGAAGTTGAGTGTTCTCTCTACTTTCAGAAAGATGAAGCCATAGGAAATCATGAGCTTCACTCATTCCTTAAATACTTGTTGATGGATGGATGGATGGATGGATGGATGGATGGATGGATGGATAAAGTATGTAAGGTGAATACTGGTCAAAACTGGCCGCAAAGACAAGAAAATACCGAAGCCAAAGTAAATTAATATGATCTAGAAGGAGATAAATTTTTGCTCAAGCAGCCCCCTCCTCTGGAGCCCATCTCTTTTATGTGATTGTCTGTGTTATAATGAAAAAGAAATACCCTGGAAAACAAGACTCTTGGTTTCTAGCTTTGGCTCTATATTTTTATAGATTTTAGGATTCTATCAGGATTCTAGAGTTTGGAACTAGAAATGACTTCAGAGATCATCTAAGTCCAAATATCTCATTTTATAATTAATACTCAACCCCATACTTGATGTAATACATGTAAGGAGACTCGGCTCCCAAATGACTGAGAGACCTCAGAGTCCAAGACACTGAGATTATGAAAAAAAGTTGATGGCAGACTGAAAATGGAGAAGTCCAAGAAAAGTAGTTTCAAGATGTCAGAGACAGCTTTTAAATGCCTGCAAGGATGTCCAGAACCATTTACAAGTGGAGGAAGCTGTCCCCCTCCCTAATATGTCCCTTGACTTCTAGCACTTTCAACCCCAGAGACTCATATTTTTATTCTGAGCCTACTGTACATCTAGATTTAAAGATAAAAAGTATAATTGTGGTCCGATATTGATATCCTTCTTGGAGATAAATCAAGGGAAGAAGTGAGTGGTTAGCCACAGTCACCTTCTTCCTCCTCTCTAAGGCAGAAATCACAATCTTAGTTGGGGAGGGGGGAGGCTAGAGCTCAAATTAGGTACATGTGATTCAATCTTCTTTATATTTAGACAAGATTGGCACAAGTATATCTTACATATAAATGTGTTTTTTTTCCTCTGATTTGTAACATTTTTATTTAAATTTTTGAGTTTAAATTCCCTCCCTTCACTTTCCCTGAGATGGTAAGCAATCAGATATAGGTTATACATGTGCAATTATGTAAAACATTTCCATATTATTTTGTACAAGACGATTCAAAAAAAAAAAGAAAAAATTAAAGAAAGTGAAAAAATGTCATTCTTCAGTCTGTATTCAATCAATATTAATTCTTTCTCTGGAGGCAGATAACATGTTATATATGGTTGGATTATTGTGTTTCTGAGAAAATCTAAGTCATTCACAATTCTTCTTGAATAACATTGTTGTGTGTACAATGTTCTCCTGATTCTGTTTTCCCACATGCCCTCCAAAATACAACATTTTCCTTTTTGTCCTATAAGTCACTGATAGGTATGAGTTGTTTTAATTTACATTTCTCTGATCAATAGTAATTTAATGTTTAAATTTTTATGACTATAGATAATTTTGATTTCTTTGTCTGAAAACTGCATGTTATTTTCAACTTTTTTGTTTATTTTTCTTTCTTGTAGTTGTTCCCTTTTGTTTTAATTTTTCTTTCACAAAATAATTAATATGGAAATATGTTTTAAATGATCATACATATATCATATCTATATCAGAGGGAAGGGAGGAAGTAGGGGAGGTTGAGAGAAAAAAATTTGGAACTCAAAATCTTACAAAAGTGAATGTTGAAACCTATTTTTACATGTGATTGGAAAAATTAAATACCATTGAATTTAAAAAGATTTCTAATTTTGTGTCTAATTAAGGATTTTTAATTTTTTTTCTAGTTTTTTTTTAGTTTGCATTCCCAATTCATTGATTTTTTTAGTCTGCATTGCCCAATTCATTGATTTTACTTTATTGATATAAATACACACACACACACACACACACACACACACACACGCGCGCACACACACACACACACTTTTTTAATGAAATGATCAATTCTATGATTTGTTCTTTGTTTGACCCATTTGGTTTTTAGGCTTAGGTTATTTAATTTCCAGTTAATTTTAATCTCTTTCTCCATTGTCCGTTATTGATTGAAATTTTTATTGAATTAATCATTATTGTATAATCTAAAAAGAATAATTTATTATTTCTGCTTTTCAGCACTTGTAAGGTTTTCTGTTCTAATACAAGTCAATTTTTGTGCAGGTGCTATATACTAATGAGAAAAATATATATTAATTTCTACTTCTATTAAATTTTCTCCAGAAATCCATTGTATTTAATTTTTCTAGAATTTTATTTACTTCTTTCTTGTTTATTTCATGGTTAGATTTGTCTAAATTTGGTTAGATTTATCTAAATTGAGATATAAATTGAGGAAAATTGAGGTACCTCACTACTATTTCTTCTCATAACTCATTCAACCTCTCCTTCAAAAATTTAGATCTATACCATTTGGCATATATGTTTAATATTGGTATGACTTCATTATCTATTGTACTTTTCAGCAAGTACTTTTCCTTCTTCATCTTTTTAAAATTAGATCTATTTTTGCTTTTGCTTTGTCTGAGATCATGATTGCTATCCCTGCTTTCTTTGCTTCAACTAAAGTATAATTAGATTCTGTGTACATGTGTTTCTTGAGAACAACATATTATAGGAATCTGGTTTTTAATCCATTCTGCTGTCTACTTCTGTTTTATGGGAGAGTTCATTCCATTCATATTTATATTTATAATTGTATTTCCCTTCATACTATTTTTTTTTTGCTTATTTAACCCATCCCTTCTTATCTCCCACTCTTTCCCTCCTCACAAGTGTTTTACTTAAGATCACTACCTTCCCCACTATATCTTCCCTTTTACCAATTCTCCCTCCTCCTTTTATTTTCCCTGTCCCTTTTTATTTCCTTATAAAGATAGATTTTCCAACTGAATGTATATATTACTCCCTCTGAGCCAATTTTGATGAGAGTAAGGTTTAAGTTTTGCCTATTATCCCCTTATCTTCTCTTGAATAATAATAGCTCTATGTCAGATAAATTACCCCATTCAATCTCCCTCCCCCTTCTTCGTCCAATGTAATTTTTCTCATCCCTTTATTTTGTTTTGGGGATATCATACCATAAAAATCACATTATATTCACATCCTTTGTCTCTGTATATGCCTTCTTATTTCTCTAAGATTAATAATGTTGTTAACAATTATACATATTACCTTGCCATATAGAAATATAAATAGTTTAACTGTATTGAATTTCTTATGTTTTCTCTTTCTTGTTTTTTTTTAACCTTTTTATGTTTCCCTAGAGTCTTGTATTTGAAGATTATTATTTTTTATTCAGCACTGGTTTTTAAATTAGAAATGCTTGAAAGTCCTCTATTTCATTAAATATTTATTCCTTTCCCAGAAGATTATATTTTCTTTGCTGGATAGATGATTCTTGGTTGTAATCCTAATGCCTTTGCCTTCTGGTTTACCATATTGCAAGCCATTCAGTTCTTTAATGTGGAAGCAGCCAAATCCTGTGTAATCCTCTCTAGCTCCTTGATATTTGAATTTTGTTTTGTTTTGGTTTTTTTGGTTACTTCCAATACTTTCTCCTTGATCTGTGAACTCTGAGATTTAGCTATGATATTCCTGGAAGTTTTCATTTTGGGATCTTTTTCAGGTAGTGATTCTTTCAACCCTAACCTTCTGTTTTTAATATACCAAGGCAGTTTTCTTTAATATTTTCCTGAAAGATGTTGTCCAGGTTTTTTTAAAATCATGGCTTTTGGACCATACAATAATTTTTATTGTCTCTCCTAGGTGTATTTTCTAAACCAGCTGTTTGTCCACTGAGAAATTATACATTTTAAAAAAATTTTAAATTGTTTTATTATATCTTTATGCTTCATAGAACTATTAATTTCTACTTGTTCAATTCTAATTTTTAGGGAATTATTTTCTTCAGTGAGTTTTTGTGTTTTCTTTTTCATTTGGTCAATTCTATTTTTCAGGGAGTCATTTTCCTTACTAAATTCTTGTATATCTTTTCCCATGCTATAGACTGCTTATTTCATGATTCTCATTCTTTCCCCAATTTTTCTTCTACTTTTCTAATTGCTTTTAAAAATTCCTTTTAAGCTATTCCAGGAATTCTTTTTTGGCCTAAGACCAAAATACACTTTTCTTTGATGCTTTCCATATAGTCATTCTGGTACTATTGTCCTTTTCTAAGTTTATACCTTGATTCTCCCTCTCATCACAGTAACTTTCTATAATCAAGCTCTTTTGTTTGTTTTTTGCTCTTTTTTCTTGCCCTTTTTAGTGACTTGATATTTTTATATGAAACACATAATATTTTTAGGTGAAAGTTGAACTTTGGTCCTGCATTGTCCCAGGCCTTTTATGCTGGGGATCTGGGTCTTACTGATGGCTTTCACTGGCCTTCAAGCCTTAGCAATTTACTTTCTCCAGAGGAAAGACTCCCCTTCTGGTTTGTTTGGGGGATGGGGGAAAGGTCTCCTTGGGGGCTTCCCCTGGGGGTCAGGTTATGTTGCCTGTTCCAGAGGCTGTGCCTTGCTGTTGGGTTGCTATAGTAACAGAATCTTTCTGGTTGGCCCTGGAGGAGGGATCTTGTCGCTGGTCTGCCCCAGAGATAGGACCCTGCTCCTGGGTTGCTATAGAAACAGATCTGCTCTGCTAACAAGCCCTGGAGAAGCAATTTTATTGCTGACCTGACTAAGAGCTGGAGTCCTGCTGCTGTGTTGTTATGGAAATAGGGTCTCTGCTGGTAGGCCCCAGGGGCAGAATTGCACTGTTGGCTAGCCCCAAGGAGGGACTTCACTACTGGTCAGCAATGGGCTCCAGGCCTTGCTGGTGGCTTGTTGGAGGTGATGGGGTCAATGGGGTGGGGCCTTGCTGAGCTGTACAGATTGCTCAATTACCTGGGGGGCTACTGGTTTGCAGGCAGGTGGGGCTTTGCTGGTGGATTGCCCAGTCCTGGTGCCTTGCTGCAGACCCCTGCTGTGAGGCTGGACTTCAGTCCCCTTCGGTGCCAATGAGACAGACCTTTACTACCAGGCGGGTAGGTTGTTTCCCTGCTCTTCTGAGGTGTTTTTCTATTTGTTTGGAGGGGAATTTGAGAGGGCTTCAGAGGATTCTTTCATCACACTGAGATCTAAGCACCAGAAGTCCTGGATAGTCTCTAAAAATGGAGCTCAGAGAGGATGCTGTACAGGCCTGAGGCCTTAGAGACCGTAAGATTGGGGCATTAATGCAGTCTGTTGCTTACAAATCCAGAATTGCTATTTTCAGGATTGGATTTAAAGCTGAAAAAGATCTAGTATAAACTTCTCACTTTACAAATAATGAAACTGTCAACTACAGAAAGCCAAAAGGAAAAAAAAAAACACAAATGAATGCAATATACATTTTTAAAGTTTAACCTGAACTATTAACATTTTCTCCATCACTTAAGTCAATCAAAAACAACAAAAAACCCCAAATCGCTGTTTTATAGCTTTGAGGATTTAAGATGTGTAAATGCTTACACCAAAAATAAAAAAAATCTGCTGATTACAGCTGACTATATAACACATTTCTGGCCAAGGTCACACAAATAGTAACATCTAGGATTTAAATCCAGCATGTCTGTCTCCAAATCCAGAAGTCTATTTTTTTCTATCCAATAAAAGCTATTTTTTTTCAATCCAATAAAAAGTCACATGTCTACATTATTACTCCAGTAAAGATAAATAAGTACATTTAATTCCTCCCCTCCATCCATCTTCAGCTTCTTCATACATAAAATGAAAAGATTGGAATAGATCAAGCATTGTTAAACTTTTTTGTGTCATGGATCCTTTTGGTGGTTTGATGAAGTCTTTCAACCCTCTTTCAGTATATTTTTAAATTCATAAAACAAAATATACAAAGAAAACCAATGATATTGAAATGTTAATTAATTTTTAAAAACATAAAGGAAACCAGTTACATTGAAATATGCTAATCAATTTTTTTTTAAAGTTCACACCATAAAATTAAGCACCCTGGTCTCAATATGTATATATATGTATATATGGTCTCTAATTTCCTTCCCATGTGTCTATACTAATGCTACAGTAAAGATACAATAAATACATTTAATTCTTCCCCTCAACCAACTTCAGCTTCTTCATATACAAAATGAAAAATTTAGGATAGATCCGGAATTTCAAAGTTTTTTTGTGTCACAGACCCCTCTGGTGATTTGATGAAGCCCTTTGGCCCTTTTCCAGAATGTTTTTAAATTCATAAAACAAAATACACAAAGGAAACCAATTATACTGAAATATGTTAATCAATTTTTTTTAAAGTTCACAGACTACAAAGTTAAACACCCCTGAACTACATGATCTCTAACTTCCTTCCCAGATCTAGTATTATAGGTTCTAAATTCCTCATGGAATAAGTATATTAAACGTACTTAGCTCCCTCTGCTGGTCACATCTTAATTTAAGATGTAGAAAAGGACGTTCTATGAAGCTCTTCTGAGAGTTGAGCCTCTTGTAGGCCTCTCTCCATGAGCCTTCTCAAACAGGTAGTAACACACATAACCACCGGAGGAATCCTCGTCTGAAGTCCCAAGCAGGCCCTCCTGAATATATTGAAGAAGTCTAAGTTTGCCTACTCTTAGGCACCAGCATGTGGCCACAAAGATGGTGGCTGGCCCGATCATACCAATCCGACCAAGATAATTAATTGTTAGTTGTTCTGAAGTTTCCTAATGGGATGGAGTGCAGGTTTTAGTTTCAGGGGTTTAGTGGAAACTTGGGCAGGTAAGGTAAATATATATATATATATATTATAAAAATATATATGTTTAATATGTAACATAATTCAGTAATATATAACATATAATACATACATATATATATACATATATGTGTATATATATATATATATATATATATATATATATATATATATATAATTTATCTGACCTGGGAGTAAAAAAAGAGGTGCTGAGGAAGGAGAGGAAGAATAGTCTGCCTCATATTCAGAGGAGTCCAATCTATCCTAAGTTAAATCTATCCTTACCCCAATGCCCAGGGGTCTGAAAAGTCTGAGAGAGTTAGTTTGGGATAATGATTAAAAATGTGGCTTTGAGCAGGTGAATTTCAGAAAATCCTGGAAAGATTTACGTAAACTGATATTGAGTGAAGTGAGGAGAACCAGAACATTGTACATGGGAACAATAACATTGTACAATGGTCAATTTTGATCTCAGGAATCCAATGATCTAAGACAATTCTAAAAGAGTCATGATGGAAAATGCTCTCCACAGCTAGAAAAGGAACTATGAAGTCTAAATGCAGATCAAAGTATAATATTTTCATTTTTATTTGTTTTTTTCTTTATTGTGATTTTTGCTTTCACTCTGATTCTTTTTTTGCAATATGTTAATATGGAATTATGTTTAATATGACTATACATATATAACCTATATCATATTGTTTGCCATCTTGGGGAAGCAATGGAGGAAGGGAGAAAAAAATTGGAACTCAAAATCTTATTAAAGTAAATGTTGAAAACTATATACGTAATTAGAAAAAATAAAATACATAAAGTGGGGAAAAAAATATTTCTCTTAATCAGGAAATCTTAGGTTCAGGCCCTGTCTATGACACATACTGGCTATGTGAACCTGAGCAAGTCACTTCCTCTCAATGTTCCAGATACCTCTGAGGTATAAAGAAGGTACCAATCTACACTGGTAGAAGGAATTTCCTCAGTGGGCGTGCTCTAGAGGCATGAGGTAGCTCAAAAACTGTCTTTTCAATCACCTTCCCAGGATCTGCATTAAAAAGTTTCAGAAGATCCATAGTTCTTAGAGTCACAGAACTCCATTTAATCTAATCCCCTATATAGTCCTATATATAAAGAAGTGCAAGGCCTATTAATCTTAAAAGCCTGGGGATTATAATCAATCCTAAATACACACACACACACACACACACATATATATATATACATATAAATCCTATAAATACACATTGCAAATTTGTATGCAAATTCAAGAAAGAGACAAACATTTTATGAATTTTTCAAACTATTTATAAATACCTGTTCTGTATACACACTTGTATAAATATAAATAAAAAGAATAAAAAAATAAAAATTTGAAAACAAATGATTAACAAAAAGAAAAAAGGAAAAACTGAGTTTCTCCTTTCAGGGAGAAACTTCGTTAATCCCAAATGAGCTCCCAGATTACAAAATACTCCTCCCAAGGAAGGGATGAGAGCAATAGGCATCACTTGGACATCAAAATCAGGAAAATAATTTATACTTTAATAATAACATTGCAAAAATGAATGATTTTGAAAGACTTAAGACCTTTGGTTAACACAATGATCCAAACTCTAAATCAAGATTTCTAATAGGCCAATGATTTTGAATGCTGCCCATTTCCTGACAGAGAGGCTTTCTGACCCAAAGTGAAATACAAATTTTTGGGCATGATCAATGTGTGGATATGTTTTGTTTGACTATGGCTTTTTTTTTTTTCCTGAGAGGGGGCATTAAGGAGAGTGAGTAGGTACTTGTTATTTTTTAAATTTAATTAGGATAAGATGAAATTTTATTTACTTTTGCCAATTTTATGGGATTCAGGTTGTTCTTCAAAGTTGTTTTTAATATATTATATATAATAATACATTTAGATCACTTTTCAAACTTAAAAGTACTATATAAATGTTAGTTATTATTATTACTCTGTATTTAATTATCACTGAATTTATTGTTTTTATAATGATTTTTAACATTTGGCATACCCTTTAAAAATGTTCTTAGTCTTTGGCTATTATTTATTGTACAATTGGAATTACCAGTTAAATTTTTTATAATCCTTTATGTCTTTTAGACATCTACTTTTTATCTATCATACAAATCATGAATGCTTTTCATATATTTTGTCCTTAACAAATTTATTCTCTTTGTAGAACTGAAAAATAAGTCATTTCCCTTCTACAACTGAGCTAAACACTTTATTACATTTTTCAAAGAAAATGATAGATGTAAAAAAAAAATGTTTTAAGTCTCTCATCAGCTAATATTCATTCAAGCGTGTGGTTTAATTCCCTTTCCCATCCTGGAATACTATCAATTTTCTCAAGTGTATTTGTGAAATAATGAATTCTTTCTCTAGTTTTTATTTTCTGTAAGTTTATCAAATACTTTTTTATTTTTATATGTTTAATTGGATGTCTGGAGCATCATTTATCAATTTACTTCTCTCTTTTCCCAAGTACCAGATAGTTTTAATGATGACCAATTGTAATAGACCTTAAAATCTGAGAGAGTAAAACTGTTCACATCATCTTCTACTTTAATGAGAGACGTGGTATTCTTACTCAGTTTTTCATATTAATTTCATGATGATTTTTTTCTAGTTCTAAAATGAAGCCCCTTGGTATTTTGATTGTATATTAATATATACATATTAATTGTCCTTATTATACTTATCTGATCCATTTGTGAATATTTAGTTACTTAGATTTTCCTCTTTTTTTAGTCATTATAATTTTATAATTGTTCTTATGCAGATTTTTTTTTTTTTTTTGGTATTACTAGAGAGGTAAATTCCCAAATATTTTATAGTTCCTAGAGTTACATTAAAATGTTTCCCTTTTAAAAAAAATCTTTTTTCTACTATTAGGAATGATTGTGAGTTAACTTTATATTCTAAACTTGGCTTAAACCTATTCTTTTTTTGTAGAGGAAGTCAAATTTTATACATATATTATCATGCTATATCCAAATAATTGTATTTTGACTTCTTCCTCTGTAATGTTTATCTCTTTAATACCTTTTTCCTATACTATAATGATTTTGAAATTTTCTAATACTATCAGAATGAAAATACTAAAGTCATGAGAATGGGCATCTTTACTTTGTACTTCTTTTTATTGGGAATGTTTCCAATTATAGAAGCAGCTAGGTGGTTCGGTGAATAGATAGCAGGGCCTGGAACAGGAAGTTCAAATCCAGACTGAGACACTTATTAGCTGTATCATCCTGAGTAAGTCACTTTATCCAAATGGGATCACAAAGAGCCAGACATGACTGACTATGGCTCAACAATTCTAATTATATATTATGTTGACTCTTGGCTTATTGTTTTGAAGTAGAAATTTTCTATATTTATTCTTATTTAGAATTTTTTACCAAGAACAAAGAATGGATTTTATGAAAAGTTATGTTTGCAACTATTGCTGTAATAAATCACTTATTTTCAGGGAAGGAAACTTGAGGTTCAGGGTCACAGTCACTGGCAGAGGTGAGATTCATAGCAAGATTACAAATCTTTCAACTATAAATCTAGCACTCTCACTACGTTTAATTCCTTATTATTGAAGGCAAGAAAACTGAGACCTAGTAAAATTAAGTAATTTAAGTAAATTCCTATTCTGGAACTCTTTACGGTAAACCATTTAAGGCTCACCATGACAATGCAGCAGCAAACCATAGTCTGGCTATGGTTGCTTGGGCGATCTGACATGTCCTTGCCACCAGCTCATCTTCCCTACCTCCTATATAAGGATCCACCAGAATACCATTTAGTGGGAAGCAAAGTTAGCCACAACCTAGCCAGATGTTTAATATAAAAAAGTCATATTATGCACTAAGTATAACTTTTATTTTCAGTTTTAGTTTTCTAGGGTAACAAACACCTTCTTGATCTCAGGAAGTTTCTTTTTTTTTTTTTTTTTTTTTTTTGGAGGGAGGAAAGGGCGTGCTTGTTTTTCTTACCTGGATCTCTGGCAATTATGTTCTCCAGCTCTCTAATTTTCTGTACACTGGAAGATGAAGTAATGCTGTAATGCAGAGGATTTTGGGAAATGCAATGGACCGCTAAGACTTCCCCAGGATGACTCACTTGAATCCTTTTATCCTTCTGGTCAATAACAACAGCATACCCAGGAGAACTGGTAAAAGCCAGCGGTGACCCTGAAATAGACAAGAGGTGAAAGTATTTTCATTCAGTACTTGGGACAAGAGGGATTTCAATTCAGTATACATTCATTAGATATCGACTATATACAAAGTGTGTGTAAAGTAATGGGAATAAAAGACAAAAATGAAATCATTCTTACATTCTAGTTGTTTGCTTCTGTTGAAGGAAGAAAAGGAATACTTTTAAATGAGAAAAAAAGAGCTTTATTAAATAAGGGTAAGAGTAAGCCTAAAAGGTCATCTAGACTTTGGGTGGCTATATCTGAATGTGAAAGGTTGATATATTGATAGACAAATGAGTCTATGACCTTGCCACTTGGACTTAGCTTTTTGCAGGTGATGCTTTCTACCCATGCATATGAAAGAACAGAAGAGATAAAGAGTTCAAAACTTCAGAATCCTGAACCTCAGAGCCACTAAAGTGATACCCAACCATGTCACTCCTTATTCATTAAATCCCAGTGGTTCCCTAAAGAATATAAATATAAAGTGCTCTGTTTGGCATTCAAAGTCCTTCACAAGCTGGACCCCTACTTTTCTAGTCTTCTTCCATCTTATTCCCCAACATGTACTTTTCATGCAACACTGGTTTCTTGGTTCTTTTATGAACAAGACACTCCTTAACTGAGCTCTGGGCATTTTCACTGGCCATCTCCTCATCCCTAGAATACTCTCCCTCCTCACCTCTGCCTATTGATTCCTTGGCTTCCTTTAAGTCCCCCTTAAAATCCCATCTTTTATAGGAAGCTTTCCCAACCCACTTTAATTTTAGTAATTTCCCTGTGTTAAATATTTCTTATTTATTTTACATATAGCTAGTTTTGTATATATCTGTTTGGACATTGTTTCTCCCATTAGATTGTAAGTGCCTTGAAAGCAAGAACTATATTTTGCCCTTTTTGGGATACTCCAATGCTTAGCACAGTATCTGTCATATAATAGGTACTTGATAAATGTTTATTGATTGATGGATATTATGATGATAGTTCCTGAACAAATAGTCATTATATGATTTATAGTCTAGATTAAGGAGATTAAAATCAGCAGACATGAAGAACTCTCACTATGGGACAGGGTGAAATTCCTCAAAATCTGCTCTAGAGAGCTAGAGGCTTGAAGGTTTGAATTTCCTTTTGGACATGAGAGGTCCAGATAAGTTTTGCAGGAGAACAAAACAAGTGATTTCACAAAAGGAAGAAAAAAAGTCAGTTTTTTCTTTCCTTTTCTCTAAAGAATACTGCTGGTCCAAAGCAAAGATTTCTGCTTTTCAAAAATAATAGTTTAACAACAACAACCAAAAAACATATCTATGAACTAAGGGAGGGTCAGCTATATGACTCAGTGGATAGAGAACTGGGCCTGAATTCAAATCCTGCCTCAGACACTTACTAGTTGTGTGATCCTGTTTGCCTCAGTTTCTTCATCTATAAAATGAGCTACAGAACAAAATGGCAAACCGGTCCAGTATCTTTGCCAAGAAAATCCTAAACGGGGTCAAGAGGAATCAGACAGGATGGAATAACACAACAAATAAATATGCAGTTCCTACTCTCTCAAAAAGAAGAAAGAGCCAAGAATTTAGCTGATCCTCAAATTCTGGAAGCTGTGTCCAACAAGAATCATCTCGAGGACATTTTATGTTATCAAAGCAGCATCTGGTAAAGCAGTGTCCAGCTGAGACAGTGAAGACTATGTGTCCAGAGAAGACCAATGGGGAGCAAGCCTTGAGGGAACAACAGAATGCTACCACCAGAAGACATCATCGGTCCTACAACACCAGGCACATGAGTTACTGCCCTGACTACGTGTTCCCTATGTATATGCATCTCCAAGCAAATTCCCTATCACTTTTCTTCGCTGTTGATATATTAATTATGGGACAGTGAGTTCCAGGTTTATATAGAGGAAAGGTTTTTTGCCATTTAAAGGTCTCTGTCCTCCCATGGTGGTATACCCTCACAGAAAACCATGAACTTGGGATAGTTACTTCTGGAGAATCTGCCCTTCAAGTTAGGGGAGTCCCAAAACTCTGTACCAAGATATCCAATTTTGGGGTAAATATAAGAGAGAAATGGAGGATGCTGTCCATTGCTGATATGCTCAGAGAATTCTCTTGTTTGATTCATTCATAAAATTATAATCTAAAATGTTAAGAACTGGAAGTTCTCTGAGGAAGAGAACATTTAACCTAATCCACTCTTTTTACAGAATAGGGAGACCAGAAAAGTGATAGAACTTACTCTAATTCACACAGATATCTTTGGGAGAGCTAAAACTAGAACTCAGATCTCTTTGTTTCCAATGTAGTGTCTTTTCTGCTAGATTTCATAAGCATATTTGAATTTCATAGGCCTTATAGGAGCCAATTTCATTCAACACTTCAATACAGAAAAAGCTCTAGTAAAGACACAAAATGTAATTTAAACAAATTAACATTTTGCATTGGAACTAAAGTGAAAACAGAAGAACAGGTTTCATGAATTTGTTCATCACTAAGTCATTATGGGGCTCTTAGCAAGAAAGTCTAAAAACAGCCAATAAAGCCATTCTCAGCAATAGTGATCTAAGATGAGTACAAAGAAAAATGGTATGCATATTCAAATAATGAATTAATGGACTCTGAATGCAGATGAAAGCATATTTTTCACTTACTTTTTCCTTTTTCAATGTCTTTCTCACCCTTTTGATCTGCTTCTTTCACAACTGTGTAATATGGAAATGTTTTACATGATCTCACATGTATAAACCATATCAAACTGCCTACCATATTTAGAAGAGGGAAGAAAAAGGAGGGAAGGAGAAAAATTTGGAATTCAAAATCTTGTAAAAACGAATGTTAAAATTTTCCTTGATGTGTAACTGAGGGAAAAATAAAAATACCCTTTAATAATAAAATAAAAGAGTATATATCTTATTCAAAACAAGAAGAAAAGATAAAAGTAGAGTGGATAGATTAGCTTTGTATATTAGATATATTCAGATGAGATCCATAAACTTAAGGGAAAAGCATTGAGTGAGCACTCCCTGGTAGAAATATTAACAATACTGGTATGGTTTAGTCCATGAAGTCATGAAAACTCCAATGTGACTTAAGAGCTAAACAACAATTTATATACTACAGACCACTTGCCTGAAGGAGCAATCAGGTAATGAGTTTGGGAGACAAATCTTAAACCTGGTATGGAAATGTGGCTTTGTAGTCATGAAGATTCTGACTAATCTTACATCATAGGGAGGAAGGATAGCAGGAGAAAGGATTGTTCATCCAGATTCTCCAAGCCAACTCTTTTCCTGCCAGAAGCTAAGGAGTTCCTATATCTGTCACTCAGAAACCAAGAAGCTCCTATATCTGTGACTTACCTTAATGATAATCTCTTTTGTTTTTTTTAAGATGAGATTCTCCTATCTCATCTAGCTAGGGCCCCATTTCCATTACAACTTGGCACAAAATCTTTAATTTGCTCCATTTATGACCTGGGTTCATTCATTCCTCCTTAGGCAACTTAGTGTTTTGCCTTTCTTGGTGGCTTACCATATGGATACTCAACTTACTATAGATACTTAATCAACTGCCTTTACCTTATTGCAACTCAAAGACATCTGCTCACTTCAGCCTTCCTCAGCTTCAACTGAAATTATAGGTGTGTATCATCATAGCCAGCAATGATGATAATTTCGTTTTCAAAAGATATAGAAAACAATTTTTTGAGTTGTATAGCCCTTTCTTAGCAATTAAAATAGGAGGTATTTGTTGTATATCATGGGTAGTAGTTAACTATGCTAGAGACATTATATTCTAATAAAGATAATTTACAAATGCAAATTTCTCTCCCTTTTTGTTCATAAGTTGCAAAACTTATGAAAACTGAATATATGTACATAAGTCTACAAAGAGTACAAACTTATAATATGGTAAACACTTTACAGATTTTATTAGAAGGATCATCTGCCGACATGACCTTATATCCATCATCAATTTTTTTTTCAGTCACTAAGTATTTTGACACTAGTCTTCCTTCCTTTCATTATCCTAAACAAAAAAAGCATTTTTAATGAGTTGAAATTAAGGAAGGATTACACTTACCAGAAAAGAAGAGAAGAAAGTTTTATTAATTTTGAGGTTCTAGTATTCCTAAAGATCAGGAACTATATTTTTGTAAAGATTAGGTTGAGATCTCATTTAGAATATGAAGATGTACAGGTGGTATCCCTGTCTAGAGCTTCAATGCATTATAAACATTCCAGCTGCATAACTCATTGCATTGTCTAACCAGTTTCTTTACTGGCTTGATTGGGCACAATACAAAATAAAAAGCTCATATTTAATCCATTCTTCTGGAGCTCAATATAAGGAAATATTATCAGATGAATTCAACCCACAAAGAAGAATAGGTTACTGAAATAGGAACGGGAGGAAACTTGATTGGAAGTAACTCCCCATAATCCTGGAATTCATGATAATGAAGAGGAGCAAATTCAGATAGTCTGGCTTAAAAAGTAGATTTGGGAAAAGAATATTTCATAGTATTCAAAGAAAGGATAGCTGGGATTTAGCAGCCTAATATTTTGAGGGGACAGTTGGCCCAGCAAGGATAGGAGTTCTCAAGATTAAAATTCTGAAAATAAGCAATAATTGTGGGTGGAGCCAAGATGGCAGAGAGGAGACAGGACATTGCTTGAGCTCTCCCCAGCTTTCTTCAGAATCAATATTAGATCAAGTCTCTGAACAGATTTTGGAGTGACAGAACCCACAAACATTCAAAGCCTAATAATTTTCCAGTTTAAGTTATCTTGGAAGGACTTGTCTCATTGGGCAGTGGGGGGAATCTAGTAGGAGGCTCTTAGCCAAAATACAGCAGCATTTTGATTCAGAAGGCCAGTGGATTATCAAATCAGCTGTGAGACCTCCAATACAACTACAGAAGGCAAATTGTGAGCCTCCAAACCCCAGCATAATAGGCAGGACTCAGCCAGGCCCATCCAGCCAGTGGGAAAGTCTTCAACATTAGCAGCACCAGCACCCTCCTCGTGCAGGCAGTGCAAGGCCCCTGCCCGCCTGCAAAAGAGCCTGTGGCAATTTCTCTTGTGCTCTAGGAACAGAGCTCAACTTTTAAAAATGAACAAAAAGGCAAAAAGAAAGCTACTGGGGAGACAGGGAAGATCAGAACATAAACCCTAAAGAGGACATCAAAGGCAAAATGCCTTCAGGTGAAGCTTCAAAGGGGTACGTGAGCTGATCCACAGCTCAAAATACTCTTTTGAAAGAGTTAAAAAAAAGATCTTAAAAGAGACAGAAGAAAAATGGAGGAAAAGAAACAAGTGCTATGTAGAAGTATGAAAGTTTGGGGAAAAGAGTCAATACGTTGAAAAGAAACACAGAAATTGAAGAAAACAACTTAAAAAATAAATTTGGCAAAATGGAAAAAGAAAACAACTCCTTGAAATATTGGTGAAATAGGAAAAAATCCACTGAATAAAACAACTCTTTTAAAAGTACAATTGGCCAAGTGCAAAAGAAAATAATTCACTAAGAATTAGAATTGGACAAATGAAAGTGAATGACTCAATGAGAAATCAAGAATTAGTCAAATAAAACCCCCTAAAAGAAAAAATATATAAGAAAATGTAAAATACATCATTGGAAAAACAACTGACCTAGAAAATAGATCCAGGAGAGAAAATCTAAGAATTATTGGACTACTTGAAAGCTGTGTGAAAAAAGAGCCTGGATAACCTTTTTCAAGAAATCATAAAGAAAAACTGCCCTGATATCCTAGAACCAGAGAGTCATTGAAATAATCCACCAATCACCTCCTGAAAGAGATCCCAAAATGAAAACTTCAAGGAATATTGTAGCTAAAGTTCAGTATTATCAGATCAAGGAGAGAATAGTGCAAGAATTCTTGCAAGCAGAAAGAAACAAATACCAAGAAGCCAGAATCAGGATTATTGAGGATCTAGTAGCTTCCACATTAAAGGATCAAAGAACATGGAATATGATATTGCAGAGGACATAGAGCTTGGATTACAGCGAAGAATCAACTACCCAGCAAACCTGAGTATTATCTTTTAGGAGGAAAGATAAATATTCAATGAAATAGAGGGTTTTCAATAATTTTTTATGAAAAGATCAGAGCTGAACACAAAAAAATCTCATCTTCAAATACAAGACTCAGGAGAAACATAAAAAGGTAAAAAGGGAAGGAAAAAACTGTTTTTAAAGGTCAGAATGTATACATCTCTACATGGGAAGATGATATATGTAACTCTTGAGAACTTTATCTTTGTCAGGGTAGTTAGAAGGGATAGAAGGTGTAGGCATAAATTGACTTTAATGTGATGATATAATAAAAATTAGAAGGGGAAAACCTAACAAAGACCATGGCCATTAATTAAGCCAAATCATATCACCTTCTCTGGGAAAGAAGTCATAATGAGGTTATACTTACTGCAGCTGCTAACAGCTTCCAGACTTGTGACCTCAGAGGCCCAAAACACTGGGACATCTCCTGGCTGAAGTATCACAGGTTCCCCATAGTCTGGTTTGGAAAGATCTTCAATTCCCAATAGATCTAGAGAGGGCAGATGGAGAAAGCTGATATGTCATACAGACAAGGTACCTCTGAGCTGGTACAACTGAAATAGAGAAACACGAATATATAGACAGATATCTCAAAAAAATGAGGAATCTCTCTCTCTCCCCCCTCACACACACACACAAACCAGAAGCTTTTGGCATACAGTGATAGTTATTTTTTAAAAACCTCTTGAAATGAAAGAGAAGGAAGGAAGGAAGGATGGAAGATGGAGGAAAGAAAGAAGAAAGGAAGAAATAAGGAATAAAAAGGAGAGAGAAGGAAGAAAGTAGTAAAGAAATGAAGAGGCAAAGGAAAGAAAAAAAGAAGAAAGGAAGAAGGAAGGAAGGGAGGAAGGAAAGGAAGAAGGGAGGAAAAGAAAAGGAAGAAAAGAGAGAGGAAAAAAAGAAAAGCGCATCACAATTTAAAATTAATCTTCAAGACAATGCTGAGAGATAAGTTTAGTAGTTACTCTCCTTAACCAAAGCAGACTGAGGTTAAGTGACTTGTTAGGATCACATGCCTAGTGAGTGCGACTGTCACATACCTAATAAGTCCAAAACAGAACTCATTCTCTTTCCCCTAAACCCTACCCACCTCTTAGCTTCCCTATTATCGCAGTGGACAACACCATCCTCCCACTCCCTCAAGCTTACAACTTTGGAGTCATCCAGGACCGTTCACTTCCTCTCAAACCCCCAACTTTAGCCCAAGTACCATATCTGAGTTGTCACTGAAGTATGTCAGTTTCACCTTTGTAGCATTTCTCCTTTGACACTTCCATCACTCAGGTGTAGACCCCCATGTCAGACCTACATTATTATAATAACCTGCAGGTAATTAGCTTGCCTCCAGTCTCTCCCCACTCCAAACTGAGCTCCATTCAGCCATCAAAGTCCTACTCAGTAAACTCCAGGGACTCTCTAATACATCCAGGATCAAATAAAAAATGCTCTATTTGTCATTTAGATCCCTTCATGATCCACCACCTCCAACCTTCCAAGTCTTCTTATACCTTTTTCTCCTACCTGTAATCCTCCATTCCGTGACAGTGGCCTCCTGGCTGTTCCACAAACAAGACACTCTTAGCTCTCAGCATTTTTTCTTGCTGTGCCCCATTCCTGGAATGTTCCTTCTCCTCATCTTTGCCTATTGATTTCCCTGACTTCTTTCCTAACCCCTCTTAATTCTGGTGCCTTTCTTTCCTTTGTTAATTATTTCCTGTTTGTCCTTGAAGTTTGCTTTGAGATTTCTATTAGATTATAAACTTCTTAAGGGTAGGAGTGGCCTTTTGCCTCTTTTTATATTCCCTATACTTTACACAGTGTCTGGAACATAGGAAATGCTTAATAAATATCTATTGATTGATTATTTAAGACTAAATTTGAATTCAAATCTCCTTGAACCCTAGCCTAGCACTTAATCCACTGTGACAATAATTTCCATATAAGAGATCTATTATCTCTAATTTGCTCCTTTGGTTAGAACATAAGATCAGCAAAATTCAGTTCTTATCCTGACCTGTTAATAGTGTAAATCAAAACTTCTTCCTAACTACAGACTTTATTTCTGGGCCCTGTCTGGTTGCCTGATAGAGAAGATTCGTTAGATAAAAAGACAAGGCCGGAGAGTGTGAATCACTCTATGTACACCCATGTCCATTTGTAGAAACAGGACTTAGTGAATGTTCTGTTGATATATGCCAGGGTCATCAGTTTTGGGCAATGATAGTATGTTATTGTTCGTGTTTTTTCACAAAATGTAAAGGCAGCATGGTCTGGTGGTTAGAGATCCAGGCTTGACAACAGAAAGATTTCTGCATATGGCACTTACTAGTTGCAGGATCATGAGCAAGTAGCTCCAGTAACTAAGATTGTAAGTTATAGATGAGTTGCTTATTTATATTGGTGGAGGTATTTTTTGCCACCAAGAATCCCTTACAACAGAGATGTCACAGAAATCAACCCCTTTACCCCCTACCCCAAAATTTGTTTTCAATGGAGCTTTATCTAACTTCCTTTGCAGAATTTTACATCATTAGGCAAACTAAATTATACCAGGAACATCCTACATTCAGGGCTGATCTTTTTCATCTGAATTTAATAAGAACTTTATATCTACAAAATATCACCATTCCCACTCATGATCTTGGACTGTATTAAATGTCCAGAATAAGGGAACTTATGGTATCCTGCTCTATTGGGATGACCTTTAGGGTACTGTGTCCTTTTCTGGACACCGCATTTTGGAAAGGACATTGACAAGCTGGAGAAATCCTTTCTTAAACCCCCTCCAGCCCCCCAAATTCTACCACCCTTTCTCTCTCTTTCCCTCCTTCCCTCAATACTATCTTGTGTTCAACTCTTTTGTATTTTCCTATATATTTTTATTCTGTAGGAACTTTATGCAAATGTTGCTTCCAAATATAAGTGCACTGAATTGTTTCATTTCAATCCCATAAGAACTGAGATAGTTTCTTTTTGGTTTTAGTCTTTTTAAAAAAATATTGCACAGCCTCTAGCACAATGCTTGGCATATAGCAGGCATTTAATGTTTGCCTGCCTGCCTGCCTGCCTGCTTAGTTGATTGATTGATTGAAGTGCAAAGGAAAAATTACAGATTGATGAGTCTAAAATTATGCTGGATGAGGAGGGGCTGAAAAAACTGGGGATGTTTAGCCTGGATTTGAGAAAACTTTGAGGAGGGATGTGGGAGGGGGAAAGGGACAATTCTTAAAAGATTTGAAGGGTTGTCATGTTAGAAGAAGTATTAGACTTGTGGAATTAAGAATAATGAATGAGTAGGAGTTGCAGAAGGACAGATTTAGGCTATCAAGCCTATCTATCAAGAAAGAAAAGCTTAAGAATTAGAAGTGAGAGCAGTAGGTTCCTATCAGTTTGTGTGTGGGAGGGGGGGTCTTCAATTAGAAACCACTTTTCAGGGCCACAGAGAGGGTTCTTATATTGTTGTTGGTGCTCTGATTTTCGGGAGAGGTTGATGGGAAATGGGTCATGGAGATCACAGACTTAGCTAACAGGACACCAGCCTAACTGGAAAAAGAATAAGATTCCATGCCAAATTCTGCAAGCATCGTTCAGATAGATACCTTTGTCAAGCAAGCAGCAAGATACAGTAAGTGCTTATTCTGAGCCAGGCCTTAGGTTAAGTTCTGTTGTGAGGACCAAATCATCTGGAAGGTGATGCCATATGCAAATGAGGTACTAGGAATGCCAAGAAAAGCAAAAGACAATTCCTACTTTTCCTAACAAGATACTCTTCTTGTTCAGTTTCCTTTGTAGTTCAATCATTTTTCATTTGTGTCTGTCTTTTCATGAGGACTCAGAATCATTTAATGCTGTTTATTCCTTTCAGTCCCTTTGTGACCCCATTTGGGGTTTTCTTAGAAAAGACTATCAGAATTTGCCATTTCCTTCTCCAGTTTGTTTTACAGATTAGGAAACTAAGGTAAAAAGTCATTTGAGTTGCCCAGTGTTTGAGGCCAAATTTGTGCTCCAAGTCTAGCACTCTATCTACTGCACCACATGAAGACAAGAGAAACTGGAGAGAATCAGCAGAGGAAAAGCACTAGTCTCAAGGTGGGGAATCAGGAAAGTCTTCTTGCAGAAGTAGATTTGTGTTTTTTTGGTAATAAAAATATTTAATAAAGAGCATGTTAAATTAATAATTAAAACATTAAAAATTAATTGGAAAATTAAAATAATATTTAAAATGAATAGGCTAAAGAACAAATCAAAGAAGTAATGTCATGAAAAAATGAAAATGAGACAATATATCAAAACCTATGGCTACAGCAAATATATTATAGGGAAATTTATATTTCTAAATGCTTTTATCAATAAAATAAAGAGCAGTCCAGTGAATTGAGTATGCAATTTAAAAAATCTATAAGAAGAACAAATTAAAAATCCCCCAAACCATTAAATTAACGAGTTGATTTTATGGGGAAAAAAAACCAAATGAAATAATCCATTGGTTAATTTACATAAAAAAAGAAAAGAAAACCAAATCACTAGTATCAAAAATAAAATATGAGTATACCATTAACAAACATGAAAAGATAAGGAGTCATTTTGCCTAATTACATGCCAACAAATTAGATAATAGAGGATATTTACAAAAATATATATAAATTGCATAGATTAGCAGAAGAGGAAAATGAATATCTAAATAGAACTACTTTGTTTTATTTTTAATGGTATTTTATTTTTCCAAATACATGCACATCCACTTTTGCAAAACCTCATGTTCCAAATTTTTCTCCCCCTCTGCCCTTCCTTCCCCCTCCTTTAGATAGCAAACAATTCGATATAAGTTAAACATGTGCAATTTTTCTAAATATTATTTCCACACTGAAATAAGATTTTAGGTGAGACTTGAAGGAGCCAGGAGAAGTTAGGGAGAGCTCTGGGCTAACTTTGACCCATATTCCTTACCCCAAAAGTGCAATGACTTCAATGGGATGTTTTTGAGCCATGTGCTTCTTCTGCGCAATCTCAAACTGGGACAGCAGAATACTTGGACAGTGAAGACATATGTGGTCACTGACCTGGGCAGCCAATGTGAATGGGCTCTCCTGGTACACCTCTTGTTAGGTAAATGTCATGTAGTACAGCTTCTAATTTGTCCTCGGGAATGGGCGTCATAGTGACCACTAGAGGGCAGCAAAAGCTGCCAACAGTGGAACAAGGAACAGTTGTCTGGAAAAGTAGACCACATGAACATGTAATTAGTTGTAACTCCCGACTCTTTTTTTTCTTTTTTGCACCACTATCATTACCCACCCACTTCATTCCCTCCCCCCCAAAGCCTTTTTAAAAATAACAAACAAGTATAATAAAGCAAGATACTTTTAAAATTCAAGATAATGCAGTTTAAAAGGTTATTTGAGAAGTTATAAGACAACCTCTCAAATACTGGAAGTAAAAGCATAGGGGCTGGACATGAGATTTCAGGGATAAAAAAGAACTCATATGAGAAAACTCTCTTTACCAATTCAACATATTTTTTTTATTTAATTCATTTAATATTTCCCAATTACATGTAAATTTTAATATTTTTTTTTCTTTTTTAAATAAAATTTTATTTTTCCCTATTACGTGTTAAAAACAATTTTTTAAACTTTTTTTAAAAAAAGTTTTGAGTTCTAAATTCTTCTGTCCTTCCTTCTATTCCTCCCCTTCCTCCTCCCGGAGATATCCAATACAGATTATGCATGTGCAATCATTAACATTCATTGTTTTTTAAATTTGGAGTTCTAAATTCTCTATCTCCTCTCTCTTCCCCCTAGAGAAGGCAAGCAATATGATATCAATTATACATGCAAAGTCATGCACAATAGAGTTCCTTCTTTACTAATTTAAATAAGCATTTAGTTTTTGTTTGGCTAGGGTATTATCGGGCAGCTAGGCTGCACAATGGATTGAGTGCTGCTCCTGGGAATCAGGAAGATTCCTCTTCCTGAGTTCAAATTCAGGCTCAGAAATTTACTAATTAGTGTGACCCTGGCCAAATCACTTAACCTCAATTATCTCACAAAATCCCCTTAAAACATGAGTGAAAATAGCTGAACTATAAAAATGGGGTGTTATCCTTAAAGACTTTGTTATCCAACCTTCCTTTTTATGGGTGAGAAGAAAAATCATTTTATCTAAGGTTACATAACTCCTACCAGTAGCTGATGGGTCTTAAACTTGTATTCCTTGATTCTCAGGCTAATGATCTTTTTTGTTGTGATTGTTCTTTTTAAAATTTATTTTGATTTAATTTAATTTTTAAAAAAATACACATTGCTTTATGAATTATGTTGGGAGAGAGAAATCAGAACAAAAGAGAAAAACTTTGAAAAAGGAAAAAAAAAAACAACAGAAAAAAAAAGTGAACATAGCATGTGTTGATTTACATTCAATCTCCATAATTCTTTTTCTGGATGCAGATGGTGTTTTCTATCCAAAATTATTGGGATTGCCTTGGACAAGCTAGTGTTCTTTTAGCTTACCACAGTAAGTGCCTAATGTTAGCTCCCTGAAGTCAGGGACAGATTCATTTTGTCTTTGTGCCCTTAGGCCCCAAAATCTTCTGTTGGCTCTAGTAAATGCTTAGTAAATACTTTCTAAGTTAAAGCAGTCTATTACCACTTAGAACTCTAAGATTTGTGGCTTAAAAAAGATATTTTAATATGTTGGGGAAAGGAATAATATAAGTTAGGCTATCTTGAAAAATCAAAGATTGAATAAAATCCTGTGTCCATAATAATGTAGTACTCAGAGACTGCAAGTAAGCCCGTAGGGATTACAGTCACTCAAAGACTATATATTACATAGCCAAGAACTTGATACAGCCTTCCTGACAATGACTAAAACAGTGGCTAAAGGCCCAGTAGCCTTTTCATCATAAAATCTGAGGTGTTTACTTATTCAGATTCATTATCATTAGGGATTCTGTGCCCTGAACCTAGAATGAAATATACTTTTTTGTTTTAAATTCATATAGATGCCCTTTTGTTTTCTTTCTCAGTTTTTCTTTTTCTTCCTTTTTGATCTGATTTTTCTTGAGCAGCAAGATAATTGTATAAATATGTATACATATATTGAATTTAATGGGCATTTTAACATATTTAACATGTATGGGAATACCTGCCAGCTAGGGGAGGGGGAAGGGAGGAAGGAGGGGAAAATTAGGAACAAAAGGTTTTGCAAGGATCAATGTTGGAAAAATTATACATGCACATGCTTTGTAAATAAAAAGCTTTAATAAAAAAAATTTATAGAGATGCCCAAAGCCTTAAGAAGAAGAAAAATTGCCAAGAGTCTTGGCAATGCTTTTTATTTTTTTAATTTTTTTATTTAATAGTTTTTATTTATTAGATATATGCACGGGTAATTTTACAACATTGACAATTGCCAAATCTTTTGTTCTAATTTTTCCCCTCCTTCCCTCCCCGCCCCGCCCCCCGCAGATGGCAGGTTGACCAATATATGTTAAATATGTTAAAGTGCAAATTAAATACAATATATACATGTCCAAACAGTTGTTTTGCTGAACAAAAAGGATCGAACTTTGAAATAGTCTACAATTAGCCTGTGAAGGAAATCCAAAATGCAGGTGGACAAACTTAGAGGAATTGGGAATTCTATGTAATGGTTCATAGTCATCTCCCAGAGTTCTTTCACTGGGTGTAGCTGGTTCGGTTCATTACTGCTCTATTGGAATTGATTTGGTTCATCTCATTGTTGAAGATGGCCATGTCCATCAGAATTGATCATCATATAATATTGTCGTTGAAGTATATAATGATCTCCTAGTCCTTTGGCAATGCTTTTTGATTGCTTGATTACAGCTATGTGAATTTAAGAATCTTAATTCACATAGCTGTAATCAACCAATCAAAAGGTATTTATCAAGTATATGACAATGCAAAAATGGTCCCTACCCTCTAGGATCTCACATTCATGTGAGGAAAACAGCAGATAAATCACATTTTTTTTTGTTCAATCATGTCTGACTCTTCAATAATGCCATTTAGGCATTTCTTGGCAAAGATAACTGGAATGGTTTGCCATTATCTTCTCCAGTTCATTTTACAGATGAGGAACTGAGGTGAATAGGGTTAAGTGACTTGCCCAGTATCATATGAGTTGAATTCAGGAAAACTGATCTTCCTGACTCCAGGCCCACTGCTCATTTTGCCACTTACCTTTCCCAGTAAATAAGTAGGTATATAGAAGCTATAAACAAGAGAAGAAAGATCATCTCAACAGGAGAGTCACTAGCAGCTGTGAGAACCAGAAAAAGCCTCTAATCCAATCCAATAAACATTTATTAAGCACCTAATATGTGCCAGGTACCAGGCAGGTGCCAAAGATTAATAGAAAGAAAAACATTCCCTGTTCTCAAGGAGCTTGCAATCTAATGGGACAGAGGGCATGGAATGAGAAAGGGGATGGAATGGTCCGGGTAAGAAGCATCACTGATCCAAAGGCAGAAATGTGAGATGGAAGGTGGTGTCTGAAATAGCAAATGGGTTAGGGTAACTGGATTGTTAGTATGTGGAGGAGAGCAAATTATAAGAATCAATCAATAATCATTGTTATAGTTAAGCAAGAAGTACTTACTGCATGCCAGACACTGTGGGATACAAATTGGGGAAACAAAAAGAGGCAAAAGACAGATCTTGTCTTACCCTCAGGGAACTTACAGTTTGGAAAAGACTGGAGATGATAGCAAGGAAGCATATTAAGACGAATTTTAAATGCCAGACTAATGTCTTGGTCTTAACCAATTTTATTTTAATCAAATTTACAGAGGGAAGAGGGACTCTAGTCTAACTACACTGCTTCATCCCAAGAAAGACTCATAAAGAGTAGAACACAACTGATTTTTTTAAATGGCAGTAAAATAAAAAAAGTAAAGTAAAATCAATAAGTAGTAAATTAAATTGATTAAAGTAAAATTAATTAGTTAAAACACAAAAATGAAAGCAAGACAATTTTTTAAACCAGTTTTGCCACTTTCCTACCCAGATCCTACCTTGTATATGCTCACGTTTTCATGACTTTCTTTATTTCTTACTGGAATCCCCACTTTCTTCATGGCTTCTTTAGGTGAAATGCTGCAGTCCAAGTAGAACGTGACCATGTCTTTAAGCTGTTCCGAATAACCTTCTAGGCTTGCCAGGTTGTCAGTACAGGAACCAAACTCATATTTCTTGTACCGCAGACCACTGTTTCTGGTAAAACCATTAGACAATTGCAGTCATAGACTACTCTGCAACTGGCAGTGTCTAATTCTTTTTTTTTTCTTTGTCCTCAGATATGGACAACTTGACTCACACATGGTAAAATCACTTTTTTCTTTTATCTTTTTGAAAAAAAAAAAAGATGATTTTTTTTTATCCTATTATTTCATTGCCTCCAGGACCTCCTAGTGTAAAAACTCTCCTTGTCAATGTATATCAGTAAATCTTTTATAACTTATAATTTAGAAATTAAGCTGGAATATTTAAAGATCAAATGGTGTGCCCATGGGTATGTGGCTAATATATGTTTTTGATTCAATTTTTCCTGACTGCAAAGTTGTTCTTCTATTCACTATCCCATATAGCATCTCAGAACTTTTCAAAGATTCGAACTATAGATTTAAAGCTTTAAGGAAGGTTGAAACACCATTTAATCTGCCCCTCTCCATTTATAGATAAGAAATTGAGTGACAGTGAATTATTCAAGTTTATTACACAGATAGTAAGTGGCTGAGCTGGGATTTGAACCCAAATCCTCTGATAATTAATCAGTAGATTAATTATCCCAGTAAACCAGCATGACACTGAAACTCTGGAATGAAAATAGGAAGAACTGGTGTCTAGTTCTACTCTTGCAAATAATTAGCTATGTGGCCTTTTGTTTGCTGTTGCAGTTAAGTCATTTTCAGTTATGGCCGACTCTTCATGACTCCATTTGGAGTTTTCTTGGCAAAGATACTGAAGTGACTTGCCATTTCCTTCTCCAGCTCATTTTATAGATGAAGAAACTGAGGCAAACAGGATTAAGTGTTGCCCAGAATCATACAGCTAGGAAGCATCTGAGGTCAGTTTTGAACTCATGAAGATGAGTCTTCCCGACTCCAGGCCTGTCACTCCACTGTACCACCCGGCTGCCATTTAAAAAAAATATTTCAGTAGTGTTCTACTTTTCGTGAGCCTCTCTTGGGATGAAGCAACCTAGTTAAGACTAGGATCTTTCCTCCAGAAGGAAGACAGAGGAGACATAAACACATCTCGAATGACTGACCAATCTATAGGGTAAGTACTGAGGACCAAAAGAATTGTAGCAATGGACCCTGGGTCAATGCTAAGTAGTAGAGGGGATAAAATACTGGACCTGAGTCAAGAAGAACTGAATTCACATCCTGCCTTAGATACTTATCATGTAACCCTAAGGAAGCCACTTATCCTATATCTCAGTTTCTTCAACTATAAAATAGGGATAATAGCACCTACCTTTCAGGGTTGTTGTAAGGATTAAATGAGATTATATTTATAAATATAAATATTTATATTTATCCATATAAGTATTTAGGTTTTAAAATTATAAATAAGAATATTTGTAAAGTGCATAGCACAGTGCTTAATTAGCACTTGTTCTTCCTCCCTCTTACTTATCTTACTTATTACTGGTGTTCACAGTTCCCAGGGCCTATTTACCTTAGAGTGGATTTGTAAAAGGCCCTGGTTCCATTTGTTTATTTCTGAGAATAAAACATTATTTAACCTCAATGCCACTCAAGTCAACTTATAGTCCTAGTGGAGCTAACTAGTTCCCATTCATATTTTATATAGGTTTTTAATGTTTAATGGGACAAAAGGGACACGGGAGGCTTTGTTACAGGCTGGCAGTGTATTCCTCAAAAAACAATACAGCTTTCTAAATTCTTCATGACTATGGTCTGTGTCTCTCTTCCTTAAAACTAGAAGTAGAATATTATATTGTACCTCATTTTCCTCATCTATACAATGAGTTTGACTAGATTTTGTGTGTGATATGGATCCCTTGGACATTCTGGTGAAACTTGTGAACCCTTTTTCAGGGTAATCTTTTTAGATGCATAAAATGAAATATGTAGGATTTCAAAGGAAGTCAGTTCTACTCCGAAGATACAGGAACAGCTAGGTGGTGCAGTATATGTAGCACTAGCCCTGGAATCAGAAGGATCTAAATTCAAATCCAGCCTGGATTTGACAGTTACTTGCTATGTGATCTTAGACAAGCTGTTTAACTATGACTGCCTTGCCAAAATAAATTAATACATGAAATTTTTTTTCCTTCCCTCTAGAATATATCCATTCACCTTGGAAGGTGTCTAAAGGACTTAAAGTTAAGGACCACCAAACTGGATAAAATCTTGAAAAATCTCTTCCAACATGCTTGGACCAATTAGACAAGGTTCTCTCAGGGTTGGAGGAGGGATAACATGCTGATAAAACTGATTATATTTGGAATGACTGGTGAATAGCCACAAGTACAAGACCTGACTCCAAAGGAGTTTTATCAGCAATCTAGACTTATCTATTTATTCTAGCTTGTACATTTGTGAGATTTGCCAACCTCAGTTTGGCCTTCAGGTCATCCTGAGGCAGGGATTGGCTCTGTTGATTTACTTATTCAATGGCATACCTAAGGACCCAGGATAAAAGATGCTATCCACCTCCAGAAGGAGAACTGATGAATTCTGTAGGCAGAGTGAAGCATACTGGGGGGGAAAAAAACAAACACAAAAAAATCCAAACCACAACTTTGTTTATTTTTATTGTTTTATTTCATTTGTATTTTCTTTCTCAACATGGCTAATATAGAAATGTGATTTGTATGACTTCACATGTATAACTGATAGCAAATTGCATGCCTTCTCAAATGGGGTGAAAAGAGCTCAGAGCAGGAAGGAAGAAGAAAAATTGGAACTTAAAAAGTTTTTAAATGGGTATTAAAAAGTTTTACACATAATTGGGAAATATTGAATGAAATAAAAATAATTTTAAGAATTAAAAAATTAAAATGTTTTAAATTTAAAAAAAAAAAAAAGAACTATGGATTATCCAGTAGCTAAACTATTATTATCTAAATAGAACTGGCCTTCTAGGAGCAATTTTCTAGATAGCTTCTTTTCAATCAGCTGAACAAAAATGGAAACCCACTAGGTGGCAGTGAAGCCAACCAAAGAACACACATCCCCTTGTATTCTTTATGCACGAGTAATGTACTTTAGTTTGTATATTACTCAACAAACTCTTTAGTTAACTGAAAGGAGGCCTGGCTTATTTCTCTAATCCCTGAAGTCCTGCATCTAACATACAGCCTTTAAATTCTATGATTCTGAATATTTGTTGAATGAATGCATGAAAGAATGAACAGACTAACCTATGAACTAAAGGCATAATTTTAAATGAAGCATGAAAAGACTTAACTTTTCCTTCCCTTCTCCCTTTGGCCATCTTTTCTATATTTTTTTACTCTTTCTCCTAGGCACTAGTTCAAATCCTAATTATTAGTTCTGACAGAATCAAGAATATTTTAAAATAATTAGTAATTCAGTAATTAAGGCTGGAGAACTGAATTGTGAAGGTGGCAAGGTAGTACTGTTCCCAGTAGCCCAGAAGAGGGTATTAGTCTGCCTTTTATTCTGGCACAGTCTGTATTCAGCATGTATAAGGCTTCTCTCACCGTCAATATTTGGGATGAGCTTTCATGATCATGCTGTGCAAAATCTTATTAACTGATGGGCTCTCACATTTGATACCAGCATACACAATAGAACAGAGAAGGGTTCTTGTGTCACAAACACCACTGTTGCTGACCTTGGAATGAAGTCATTCTAGCCCAGCCCTTCAGGGTATTCTGTCTGTAGGGCTCCAAATCCATATAACAGGGACTCATAGAGACACCCAGGGAAAGACACTCAGGCATAAAACAGTTTTCTGGCCCAGTTCTGTAAGAAAGAAGTCATAACTGGCTCACTCGCTCTTCCTCTTTTTCAACAAAATAAGCTTTAGAATCATAGATTAAGGTCCAGTTTAGGGTTTACCAGCCCAGAGGCTTGCACTCTATTTCTCTTTTAATATATTGCCTTTAAGCAATATTTGAGTAGGAAAGAAGCAGGACATTTACCTGTAGCAACTGACAATAGCTACTACTGTCTGGATGCCCTAGTTTTGTGATAATAGTATTTCAGGGAAAGAAAGGGAGGATGCAGGTAGGATTTTATCATCTTAGAGGGCTGGGGCTATAGAACACGAACATTTCTGGTCACTGTGAGTTACTCCTAGGACACGCATGTGCCCCAAGAAAGTGTGGGACCGTGCTTCTAAGCTGCCTGAACACCAAAGGGCTGGGTGGTGATAAGATACACGTTTGTATTTTTGTTAACACTTTCTTCTCTAAGTCAAGTCTTTGTTGGGGACTGGAGGACCCTGGCTATCTGTACTTAAAAGACTCTATCAGTGGCTAGAGGACCCTATCAGTGATCAAAGGACTCTATCAGTGGTTGGAGAACCTGATCAGTGGTTAGAGGAGATTTTCATGAACAATAAGACTCATAATATTTTGTTACTTATAATTCCTTTCCCCAGTTATTCATAGTCTCTGCTGACTTTTTGAAGTTTTTTTTTTTTTTTTTAAGAAATGAATTGTCATGAAGGCAGGAATTACAGTTTACTCATCTTTTTACAGGGTGTTCCAAAAGTCTTAGTGTAACCTAAATCACTTGCTTAGTGCCCTACACACACAAAAAAGATGCTCAATAAATGATTGCCGAATGAATGAAGACACAGACATTTCCACCTTTATTCTGAGACAGATGGATGAGAAGCACAACAATTTCTCTCCAGGGACTTCTAACCTAATTCCAATATTCCTCATGTCTGTAATGGCCAAATGCTCCTAAGTGCCTTGGCTTATTGGGTATGATCAAACAAAAAGCTAGAATACAAACAGGAAGCTGGTAATACTTTTTCAAGGCCTCCATTTTGCCAAAAATACTACCCTTAAGAGTAGAGCATAGGTTTTCATTGATTATATCTTTTTTTTTCTTTAAAAAAAATTTTTTGAATGAACTAAAATCTAATTTACCTATCTCCTCCCACCAATTGAAAAAGAAAGAACAATAAGACCTTTGTAATAAATATACTACATCCAACTACAGAATTTGAATTGAAAATAGACTAGCTCTATGCTCCTACAAAACTGGACTTTTTACCACCATCCCCCAATCATGCCTACTTCTATAACTTTACTCACACTGTTTATTAGCCCTTGAATTTCCTACCCTTACCCAGCTCTTTGTCAATTGCGTTTCTACTCATACTTTGTTTTTTTTTTTACTGTAAGAGTAAGAATAAACAGTAAAAAGTAACTCTTGTAATTTTTTCTAATTAAATATAAAGATAGTTTTCAACATTCATTTTAATAAGATTGTCAGTTCCAAATTTTCTTCCTTTCTCAAGATGGCAATTAATCTGACATAGGTTATATATGTGCAATAATAAACATTTCCACATTAGTTGTGTTGTGAAAGAAGAAATAGAACAAAAGGTAAAAATTACACACACACACACACACACACATACACACACACACACACATACACACACACACACACACACACACACACATACACAAAAATTGTATGCTTCAATCTGTATTCAGACTCCATAGTTCTTTCTCTGGATGTGGATAGCATTTTCCACCATGAATCTTTTGGCATTATCTTAGCCTAACTATACTTTAAATCTGCCTCCATGAAATCTTGATTCTCCTCTTCATTTGGAAATAATCCTTAATCTGCAGAAATCACAAAATTCTCTTCTTGCTTCTCTCATATACTCAGTCAGCTTATAAGCAAATATCAAATACTTATTATGTATCTGAGAGTTTAGCTGTCAGATGTTCAACTTTAAAGAGAATGTTTAATATGGTCTTTATTTATTAAGGAATTTAACTTATTTAAACATTCAAATTATGATAAACTCTGGGCATTCAAAGAAAGGAAGAATTAGTCCTCAATATGCTTACATACTAATGGGGAAAGCAACATGCAAATATCTGTGTATATACATGATATACACAAAATAAATGGAAGATAATCTCAGGGGGTCTAAGAAGACCAGGAAAGGCCTTTTGATGGGATTGATCTAAATCTTAAAGGAATCTAGGGAAACTGAGGGGTGGATGTGAGGCAAGAAATCATCCCAGGTATGCTCAGACACCCAGTGCAAAGGCAGAAAGATGGAGGAGGAGTATGGTGTGTGAAGAACAGCAATTAGACCAGGAAGGCCGGACTATACATACAGTGTTAAAGAAGGGAGAGTCAAGCACAAGAAAACTGAATAGAAGAGGAGAGGTTATGAAATGTGATATACACAGAGGAGATGAGTTTGCGTTTGGTCTTAGAAGTAAAAGAGCCCCTGGAGATTACTGAGCAGGGGGCTGGAATAGTTCGGCCTGTGTTTTAGACAATTCACTTTGGCAATGGAACAGAGGATAGATTGAAATGGGAAGAGGAGGAGGGAGTCCAGTTAAAAGGTTATTGCAGTAGGCCAGGGGAGAAGTGAAGAGAGTCTATACTAACAGTGCAGCTAGATAAATGGTGAGGAGATGTACACAGGAGATGCAGTGAAGTTAGAAATGACCAGATATGTGGGGTAACTGAGAGTGGGGAGTGTAGGAGGACACTTTGGTGAATGAATGGGAGAATGATGAATAGTGCTTTTAACAGTAACAGCAAAGTTAGGAAGAATGGAAGGTTTTATAGAAAATATGAGTCCAGTTTTGGATAGACTGTGTCTCAAATGTGCAATCTGAAAATTCCAATCGGCAATTTGTCATTTAGTACTAGGACCTAGAAGTGAGACAAGAGTTGGATAGAGAGATCTGGGAATCATCTGAATAGAGATTAAATCCATGGGAATTCTTCATATCCTATTTGATATTATAGATATTTGTGCTCGTGTCATGTCCTATCACTAACCTGTAAGTTCCACAAAAGCAGGAAAATTGACTTACCTGAGATGTATCTTAAACCTAAGACAGTACCAGCAGTAACCAGACAACAGGTCTTATGAAATATTTACAGAACTGAATTGATCCTAGAATTTAGAATGGGATGAGAATTTAAGAGCCCCCTTGCTCTACCTCTCTGTTGATGTGAGGATTGCTCCTGTAGAAAAGATGAGGCCTGACTAGTATTCGTCTATCAGATCAACATTTTCAGTGCTGAGGAACCTCACCTGGCAGACCACTGCAGGATAGGGCAGCCTTGATCACTAGATCCTTCTTTATTCTATTGAGCTAAAAGAAATTTTTCTTCAATTGAGACTCACAAGATATTTTTTAAAAGGACCATAGAGAGCATCTAGTCCAGTGGGAAAACGTTCTGATTTTGGAGCCAGAGGACCTGGGTTCACATCTGCCTCTACTGCTAACTACTTGTGTGACCTTAAATAAATCATTAAGGTCCCTAGGCCTTGGGAAATAATATAATAATATTAACAATAATGATAACTAGCATTTGTTTTTCACTTTAAGGTTTGCCAGGTGTTTTATAAACATAATTTCATTTTATCCTGGCAACAACCTGGGGTGTAGGTGCTATAATGATGGCTATTTTACAGTTTAAGAAACTGAAACACACCTAGTTACTGAGCCTGGATTTGAATTTACTTGTCCCTAACTCCATGTTCTCTCCAGTTCTTCTGCTATAGGTCTCTACAACATGCAGCATCCAGGGCCAACTGTATCATCCCAAATGACGTGACACAGGAGTCTAGCATTAGCTGCAGTGTCTAATACAATTCTGTTTTCTCACCTCACCAAAGCCCCTCCCCTTCTCCGAGCACGTTCACCTGATGTCCATTCCAGCACTCAGAGCGGGCATCTTCCATTCTCCAGGTTTGCTTCTGTGGAGCAGGGGCAGAGGGCCACTGTTGGCCTGGCAGAACTTTTCAAAGTCCTCAGCAAAGGATTTGGGCAAGACCACCACACTCGCCCGGTTAGGTCCTGTTGTTTTTTTTTTTGAAGACCAGGAAAAAAAAAAAAAAAAAAAAAAAACACATTCAAATGTCATTGTTTGTATCAGATCTCACAAAAGAGGCTCTAAAAGTATAACGCAAACAATACAGGCAATGTACTGGATCCACATGTGATTGAGTTTAAGAAAAGAACATCTAAAATATAAAATTTCTTTGGGCAGAATAAGGAGGAAGACTGGATCTATAATTGCATTGGAAAAAGGGAACTCCTGGAGAAGAGATGATCCTATGAACGGTCCTCCTTCTATCACATGCTGCCTCCAGGGGGCAGCCTACTCTGCCCCAGTGCATCTTCTAGGCAACTACAATAATTATTGTTGTTTCAGTCTGATTCTTTGTGACCCATTTGGGGTTTCCTCGGCAAAGATACTAGTCATAAGCAGGAGTTAATAAGCTGAACTCCATTTTTTTGTTGTTTTTAAAAAAAAATTGGTAACTAATAATTGATTTCTTATTTAAGTCTGTATGTTTTATTTTATATATTTTTTAAAAAGGGGAACTAAAATAGTGAAGTGTAAGGGTCCACTAGAAAGGTCAGGCAAGGGCAATTGAGATGTAAGCAGGCCAATGGTCTCTCAGGTCCCCGGATGTGAATGGAGCTGAGTACTTAGGGACTTCTTTCATGGGCAGGATTTTCAGCCATGGAGGGAATCCTAAAATCTCAGTCTTAAATCTCGGTCAAGTTTGGGATGTAACCTTTATCATCGATTGGCTTGTCCACAAAGATCTCAAAGAGCAAGATAAATGAGTCTGTAGCCCAAAGAGGCTTCTTGGAAAAGCTCATAAAAGATTCCAAAAGGCAAAGGAGAAATAGAAGAAAAAATGGGAAAGGAAATGAGAAGTGTGCATCAGAGAGTCTAAGCTTGGAAAAGGAAGGAAAAAATTGTCTGGAGAAAACAACTCCTTAAACAAGAGAATTAACCAAATGAAAAAGAGATACTAAAGCTAACTGAGGAAAATCATACATTAAAAACTAGAACAGGGTAAATGGAAGTTAATGACTTAGTGAGACAGCAAGAATCAGTCAAATAAACTAAAAAGAATGAAAAAATGGAAGAAAATGTGAGATACCTCATTAGAAAAACATCCAATCAGGAAAATAGATCCAGAAGAGACAATTTAAAAGCTATTGGCCAAACTTAAGGCCATGACCAAAAAAAGAGTCTGGATAGCATTCTACAAGAGAACATTAAGGAAAACTGCCCCAATATCCTAGAAACAGAGGCATTTCAAGAATCCATTGATCACCTCTGGAAAGAAATCCCATAAGGAAAACCCCAAGGACCATTGTTACAAAACTCCAGAAATACAACCCCAAATTAAAAATACTGCCAGCTTCCAGACAAAAACAATTCAAATATCAAGGAGCACACTAAAGATTACCAGGATCTGACACCCAGGATCAGAGGGCCTGGAATACCATACTCTGGAAGGCAAAGGAACTGGGGTTACAACCAAGAATTAACTACTCAGCAAGATTCAGCATCATCTTTCATGAGAGGGGATGGAGCTTCAATGAAGTAAGAGACTTTCAATCATTTCTAATGAATAAAACAGAACTAATTGAAAATTTAATCTACAAACACAGGGTTCAAGAGAAGCACAGAAAGATAAACAGGGAAAATATATATTATTTAAAGGTTAAAATATTTATATCCCTAGATGGGAAAATTATATCTGTAACTCTTGAGAACTATATCTGTCACTGGGGCAGAGGTGGGACATCACATGGACTAAGGGTGTGATTGTGAATGGTCCCTGATGTAATGACATCAAAGAAAAAGACATTAAGGAATGAAAAAAAATCTGTACTGGAAAAAGAGGAAAAGGGAGGTATAATGGTTCACACCAAGAGGCTTAAAAGATCTATTACATTTGAGAGAAAAAAGGCAGGGGGATGAGCATTGTCTAAAGCTTGATTTCAACAGTTTTGGTCCTAAGAGGGAATAATTTAATCATTCAGTTGGATATAGAAATTTATTTAACCCTATAAAGAAGCAGGAGGAAAAAGAGGAAAGACGAAGGAGGGGCAGGATAGAGGAAAGGCAGAAACTCTAGGGGAAAAGGTAAAAGAAGGGGAGAAGGGTGATAGAAGAAAAGGTAGTGTAGACTAGGTTAAAAAAACGTGACTAAGGACAGGGTGGAAGGAGAGAACAAAAGTATATACAGAGGAGAATATTGGATAGAGGGAAATACAGAACTGGTAGTCATAACTGAATGTGAATGAGATGAACTCTCCCATAAAATGGAAATAGATAACAGAGAAGATTTAAAAAACAGAATTCTACCCTAAAATAAATAGATAAATAGATTTTTCAAAAGTCTGAGAATGGATCCAAACTGCCAATGGTGTCCTAGACACAAAAATCATTAATTACTGTTAGGATTCTTACAAGGTACTTATGTACTGATTTGAACTCCTTTCAAGGAGTTCAAACCTTTAAAGAAGTTTACATCTTTAAAGGAGCTCACTCATTGGTCCTTTGAGGAGCTCCCACAAGCCCTGGGAGTACCCACAAGCCCATTCTCTGGGAGGAATCTTGCTTGTGCCAACACTTTATACCACATTCAATAACATATTCTAAATGTGATCTTTATATTAAAGATCATATCATAAAAAACTAGAAGGAAAGCAGATCATATACTTCTCACAACTGTGGGTAGTGAACGTATTCTTAACCAAACAAGGGATAGAGACAATTACAAAAGATAAAGTAGGATGACTTTACTTATACAACATTGAAAAGATTCTTCACGATAAAAATAGCAATCTAGTGTTTGACAAACCCAAAGATCCCAAATTTTGGGATAAGAATTCATTATTTGACAAAAACTGCTGGGAAAACTGGAAATTAGTATGGCAGAAACTAGGCATGGACCCACATTTAACACCACATACTAAGATTAGATCCAAATGGGTCCAAGATTTAGGCATAAAGAATGAAATCATAAATAAATTGGAGGAACAGGGGATGGTTTACCTCTCAGACTTGTGGAGGAGTAAGGAGTTTGTGTCCAAGGGAGAACTAGAGACCATTATTGATCACAAAATAGAAAATTTTGATTACACCAAATTAAAAAGTTTCTGCACAAACAAAACTAATGCAAACAAGATTAGAAGGGAAGTAACAAATTGGGAAAACATTTTTACAGTTAAAGGTTCTGATAAAGGCCTCATCTCCAAAATATACAGAGAATTGACTTTAATTTATAAGAAATCAAGCCATTCTCCAATTGATAAATGGTCAAAGGATATGAACAGACAATTTTCAGATGATGAAATTAAAACTATTTCCACTCATATGAAAGAGTGTTCCAAATCACTATTGATCAGAGAAATGCAAATTAAGACAACTCTGAGATATCACTACACACCTGTCAGATTGGCTAAGATGACAGGAACAAATAACGATGAATGTTGGAGGGGCTGTGGGAAAACTGGGACACTGATGCATTGTTGGTGGAGTTGTGAAAGAATCCAACCATTCTGGAGAGCAATCTGGAATTATGCTCAAAGAGTTATCAAAATGTGCATACCCTTTGACCCAGCCATACTACTACTGGGCTTATATCCCAAGGAAATACTAAAGAAGGGAAAGGGACCCGTATGTGCCAAAATGTTTGTGGCAGCCCTTTTCATAGTGGCTAGAAGCTGAAAGATGAATGGATGTCCATCAATTGGAGATTGGTTGGGTAAAATATGGTATATGAATGTTATGGAATATTATTGTTCTGTAAGAAATGACCAACAGGAGAAATACAGAGAGGCTTGGAGAGACTTACATCAACTGATGCTAAGTGAAACGAGCAGAACCAGAAGATCATTATAAACTTCAACAATGATACTGTATGAGGATGTATTCTGATGGAAGTGGATATCTTCAACATAGAGAAGAGCTAATCCAATTCCAATTGATCAATGATGGACAAAATCAGCTACACCCAGAAAAAGAACACTGGGAAATGAGTGTAAACTGTTATTTTTTTTTCTTTCATCTTTTATTAATTTTTTCTTTCACATCTCTAATCAACAGGCTTTCAGGCTTCCTCTAGCTAAATATTGTGTTATGCATCTTTTTTTAATTTTTTTTTTATTCATTTTTCCAAATTATCCCCTCCCTCCCTCCACTCCCTCCCCCCGATGGCAGGCAATCCCATACATTTTACATGTGTTACAATATAACCTAGATACAATATATGTGTGTAAATACCATTTTCTTGTTGCACATTAATTATTAGCTTCCGAAGGTATAAGTAACCTGGGTACATAGACAGTAGTGCTAACAGTTTACATTCACTTCCCAGTGTTCCTTCTCTGGGTGTAGTTATTTCTGTCCATCATTGATCAACTGGAAGTGAGTTGGATCTTCTTTATGTTGAAGATTTCCACTTCCATCAGAATACATCCTCATACAGTATTGTTGTTGAAGTGTATAGTGATCTTCTGGTTCTGCTCATTTCACTCAGCATCAGTTGGTTTAAGTCTCTCCAGGCCTCTCTGTATTCCTCCTGCTGGTCATTTCTTACAGAGCAATAATATCCCATAACCTTCATATACCACAATTTACCCAACCATTCTCCAACTGATGGACATCCATTCAACTTCCAGTTTTTAGCTACAACAAAAAGAGCTGCCACAAACATTTTGGCACATACAGGTCCCTTTCCGCTCTTTAGTATTTCTTTGGGATATAATCCCAATAACAGCAATGCTGGGTCAAAGGGTATGCACATGTAAACTGTTATTTTTACCTTCTGAATCCAATTCTTCCTGTGCAACAAGAAATTTGGTTCTACACACATATATTGTATCTAGAATATATTGTAATATATTTAACATGTATAAGACTGCCTGCCATCTGGGGGAGGGGGTTGGAGGAGGAAGGGAAAAAATCTGAACAGAAGTAAGAGCAAGGGATAATGTTATAAAAAATTACCCATGCATATGTACTGTAAAAAAATAAAGTTATAATTATAAAATAAAATAAAAATTAAATTAAAAAAAAAAAAAGAAAAGAAAAGATTCTTCACGGACAAAATTAATGGCCACAGAATAAAAAGAGAAGCAGTTGAATGGGGAAAAAAATCTTAGTATTAAATTCCTCTGATAAGGATTTGTATCCAAGATATGTATATATATATATTTATACACACATGCACATATATACAAAATATGTATCTAAAAGCCTTCTCCAATAGATAAATGTTCAAAAGATTTGAACAAACAGTTCACAAAGGAAAAATTGCAAATTAAAACTTAACAACTTGAAAGAATGCTCTGAATCACTAAAAAGAGAAATGCTCTTCAAAATGACCCTGAGATTTCACTTCATGCCTTACAAATTGGCAAAGAATGCAAGATGGGAATGATCAATGCTGGAAGAAGATAGACACATTGGTACATTGTTAGCAGAGATATAAATCAGTAACATCATTTTGATAATTAATTTGAACTTATGCAAATAAAGTTATTAAATTTCCATACTTTTGACTCAGAAATTCTATTACTGAGCTTATACCCCAAACAATATGATAGAGGTGGTTCTTGTGTTTTATTACCATGAACCTTTAATTACCAGAATTAACTTCAGGCCATAATGAAACATCCAGAAGGAAATGATGCTGGTGATGATGATGATGAGAGTGAGCATTTACATGGCAATGGGTTGGCTTTGCATGTTGCTTTGTTTTTACTCTGTATGCACTATGGGTATCCACATGGGTCTGTCTAGATGTGGTTCACAGAGAAGCAAAAATAGATATCTTTAGTTTATCCTCAATACCCCTTCTTTACCAATGAGAAGAAGTCCATACATTTGGCTCTTTGAGGATTATGAAATATTTCAAGATTCACAAAGCACTTTACCTGTCACTTTACATGTTTGATCCTAACAGAAATTCTCTGAGGTAGATATTATTATCCCCATTTTACAAATGAGGAAACTAAGGCAAATAAAACGTAAGAGACTTGTTCGTTATCACCCCGCTATTAAGTTCCTGGGGTCAAACCCCAGGTCTTCCTAACTCCATGTTTAGCACTCTCTCTGTGCTAAGCCAGCTTGCTATGCCCCTTGACTTCAGCTAGAGGTGCTTTCTAGGCTGGTTTGCAATTTTAACCCCTAACTTTTCAAAAATAAGCACAAAAGGCTGTGAGACATTTTTCTGGATTACAGAAAGAAACTATGAATTTCCTTCTGTGGACATCCTGGATGCTTGCATAGGCCCCCATCTGTCTGAGAAGTTTAGGCCAGTCTCCATTTCTTGGGCCAGCTCAGTATATGGAATTCATTATCTTCAATCTGCAGCTTCCCAGCCAATGTTACATAACATATTTTCAAAATGAGGACAGATGAGACCGTCTCCATTATTTAGCTTAAGGAAGTTTACTGAATGTTCAGAACAAGCCTGGCCGGCGTGACTCCGAAAATAATTTGGTATGCACTAAAATGAAAGTCACTCTGGTTTTTCCTTCTTCATATATTCCCAGGCTAGAAAATAAGAACAACAATACCAGAACAACTAAAACCAGAGGCCCATTGTAGGAACAAATATGATTTTTTAAAACCATAAATCAGGGATATGCTATGTATGAAAAGCTTTTTCGTTTTTTTTTTTTTTTTTTTTTTTTTTTTTTTTTTTCTAATTAAACTTTCCCTGCCATCCCTTCTATTTGTAAGTCTCCTTTGATAGCAATGGACAGTGTCTGAGTCAGGCTCCTCATGTTAGTAATAAAAAATAAATTAAATAAAGGCCTTAAATTGTGCTGCTTTTAAGACTCAAGGGGGAACATCAGAGACCTAAGGGTACTTAATTTTCTAATGTCATTCACACATTAATGGGTGAGCTGAATCTCTGGGGCTTCAATGAGTTAGTGAAAAAACTGAGATAATCTCTCTAAGTCCTTGTGCAGATAAAAGGTCTCCTCCCTTTCTCCTTTCCCCCATATTCTCCCATCTCTTCTCTCTTCTTATCCTCTCCTCAAATTCCTGAGCTGAACAATGAAGAGTTTGGCTAAATGAATTCTATGGTCCTTACAGCTTGAAGTACACATTTAGGAGTGCAAGGAGTAAAGGGAAACAAAATGAGAAAGCCTGATCTAATGATTTTTAAAATTTTTTTTAATTCAAATTTATTTTAAATTTTTAATTCTTTCACTCCTTCTTCCTCTCTTCCACACATTGAGAAGGCAAGAAAAACAAAACTAATTACAAATATGTACAATTGGGCAATGCAAATTAGCCATGTCCAAAAAATAATAAAGAAAAAGGGAAGAAAAAAGGGTTCAAGTTGTACTCTGAGGCCATCAATCAATAATCAAACCCATTTATCAAGTGCTTCTATGTGCCAAGAACTATGCCAAATACTAGTAAGTTTTCTGGAGGCAGGCAATACATTTCATCAGGAGTCCTTTGGAATTATGGTTGGTCACTGTTTTGAAGGGAATTACTTGGTTTTTCACACTTATTGTTCCAGTATTGATGTTATTACATGATTTTTTCTCAGTTCTGCTTACTTCATTTTGCATCAGTACATAGAAGTCTTTTCTGAAACCATCCCCTTCATCATTTCTAACAACACAACAGTGTTCCATCACATTCACATAGCAGAAATTGTTCAGCCATTTCCCAATTGACGGGCCTTCCTTCAGTTTCCAATTCTTTGCTATCACAAAGAGCTACTATAGATATTTTTGGTACATAGGGGTCCTTTTCCTCTTTCTTTGATCTCTTTGGGGTAGAGCAGTATCACTAGGTCAGTTTAATAATTATTTGAGCATAGTTCCAAAATACTTTCCAGAATGGCTGTGTTCCAGTTCCACCAACAGTACAACAACGTACCTGTTTTCCCTTCATATTTGTCACTTTCTTTTTTGCTCATTTTAGCCAATCTGATGGGTATGAAGTTGCTTTAATTTGCATTTCTCTAATCTACTTTTTTATATACAATTTAAGTCCAGAGGCAATGATACTCTATAATCCTTCCTTTGTGCCAAGAATAACTTCCTTTTTGCAGATGAAGTAACTGAGGCACACAGGGTCACACAAGTTGTAACAAAGCAGAAATTTGAACCCAAGGCCTCGGACTCCAATTCCAGCATTCATTTCCTGACATGCTCAGTACAAGCTTTTATCAACACTTGTCTGGCCAACAACCTTCTCAAAAGTCCTTCTAGCTCCACACTCTTTCACTTCCAATCTCTCCTTTTACTGCTATCAGGCTAATTGTTCTTATGCCCAAGTCTGATCAATGCCCTTCCTCTGATCAAAGTCTACAGGCAGTTCCCTATTCCTTACTGAATAAAGCAAACTCCTCAGCCTAGCCCATAAAATCCCCACAGAATTAACTTTCTCGTCTATAAAGCTAAGGGACCGGACTAACTGATCTCAAAGTTCCTTCCAGCTTAACCTAAGAAGAAGAGATAGCACTGCATCCCTGCAGTATCAGAGTTGGCTCAATCATCCACACACATGCATCCACATATATGTGCCTTCCAGGTGATGCTCTATCCATGGCATCTGCGCCTTTCAAAACATTTCCCAGTTCTCTGCCCTCCAAGCATGTTCTCTGATCACTGTATTTTCTGCATGTGTGCCCTCCCCACTGTCGGAGGAATAAATAAATAAATATATCAATGTTTATGTCATTTCACGTGTATAAATACACCTACACAATGTATTTCATAACATACATATGTGGCAGGTATATGTATTGTATGTGAGATGTATATCCATATTTCTACACATGTATGTACATGTAGACACATGCATGTGATATATGTATATTGTGCTGTATATGTATGTATACATATATATGCATTGGGGGAGGAAAGATGAAACATCTTATTTGTCCCTTTAGTTTTTATATTACTTGCTCACATGCTGAATAAATATGTCCTGTGGTTGGCTGGCAAAAGCCAACATAGAGAAACCTGAGAGGATGGTTGGGAATAGGTAGTAATCACTGATTGCCTCAAACCTGGGATAACTTCTGAGAGTATTCATAGTGGGCATTCCAGTGCCGTATAAACTTAAGAGAAAACTAGTAGTGTTCATGGATGATGTAAATAGGACTTTAGATCTTAGAGAAATTCACGTGAGTTACTGAAAGTAATGGTACTTCTGTGTTGTATTTAAATTACAAGAGTTCAGCCCCAACAAAGGTACAGTCTGACTGGATCTGCCTTATCTCCCCTTCACCTAAAATGCTCGTTTATTTTTCCTTAAGTAGAGTCATCATTATAAGAAAAGAAAATTCTTGTTACCGAATCTTGATGGATCTTTCTCTTTTTTTCCTTCTTAGGTCCCTTAAAGGCTCAGGTAGCCTTCTGAAAGAGCAAAATGGAGGCAATCTATGAAATAGGGTAATTTGTTGGGGGTGGGGCTGGTATGATGTTACGGCAACTCATCCGGAGTCACAAATCAGACTTGCACTATATATAACAATTTGGGATCACGTTTTCCCCAGAAGAAAAAAAGTCATGGTTTCATAATTTCATCATTATGGTGATTATATTTATTCAACTTACATGCACTTCACTTAACCTACGCTGCTACTTCCTTCAGATGAAGTTTCTGTGCCTTAAGTCATAGAGTCATTGCATTTTAGAATAAGAATCTTGTCCAACCTCTTCAGGCGTGATTCCCTGCTACAACATCCCTAACAAGCAGTTTGCTTAAACTTCTCTGGAACACTTCCAGAACCGATGATCTCAACAGACCTATTTAAAAAGTTCTTCCTTGTTCTGAGCCACAATTTTCCTCTCTGCAGTTCTTGTCCAAGAGCCTTAGCTCTGCTCTCTAGGGTCAATCAATCAACCCACAGGCCTTTTATATTATATGCCTACTATGCATCAGACAAAAAAATGAAATGTAGGAGAATATATTCTGTCACAGAGACCACACGTACCTAGAAAATATAAGGTAATTTGGGGAGGAAGGCTCTTGTAGCTGGGGTGAGGGATAATGTCTAACCTCTTAAGTAACATGGTTTTAGGAAATGGTGTATTTCATCAGAAAGAATAAAGATGGGAGGCAGGAGAGACCTAAGTTCAAATTCTGCCTCAGATCTTCACTACCTATAGACTAAGACCATGGAAAAGTCACTTAAAATTGAAATGAGGATTAACTGAGATAACATAGGTGGAATATGTGTAAGCTCTAAAGCATAATTATCAGCTATTATTTCTCTGTTAGTGTTTGCCTGATGCAAGCATCATTTCATTATTATTCACTCCCACTCATTATACTTCAAGGAGAAGACTTTGTAATTCTCTTCAAAGCTGCACTTTGAGTGTAAAAACTGCTTTTTTTTTTTTTTTTGTCTTTATCTCTCCAAGACCTAGTTCCATGCCTAGAAGAATTGAATTGGCTTGAATTTACATTTCCCATTTCCCATTTCCCAGACTGGCCTATTTATTGCTCCTGCAACTAGCCATCCTCTGTGCCTGACACTGCATCCCCCATCCCCATGCTTTTGCATGGGCTGTGCTCCAGGCTGGGAATGTGGGACCTCCTCACCTCCACCTCTGAGAATCTTTAACTTCATTCAAGGGTCATCTCACTTCCTATTGGAAACTCTTTCCTGATCCTTCTAAATATTTTTTTTGGGGGGGAAATGGGGGAACATACAATCAGGGTTAAGTGACTTGCTTAAAGTCACACAACTAGTATGTGTCTGAAACCAGACTTACCCATACGTCTTCCTGACTCGGAAGCTGGTGCTTTATGTACCGGGCCACCTAGCTGCTCCAATCCCTCTGGTCTTTAATAATCTCATCTCCTCTCATCTATTATATTGTCTGATTAAAATTCTCTTCTTTCCTTTGTAGAATATAAACTCCCGAAGGGCACAGACTGATTTTTATCTTGTCTTTGTATTTCTAGCATCTGGCAAAGTGCCTTCTATACAGTAGGTACATAATAAATGTTGGATTGGAATGAACTGAAACTCAAGGAACAAGTTCTAACCAGAGGTGGTGGTAGTCATTGGCCAGCTATTTCAGTAGTGTACAACTCTTAGTGACCCCATTAGGGTTGAGTTTTTTTGGGCAAAGATTGATTTGCCATTTCCTTCTTCAGTGAAGAAACTGAGGCAGACAGAGCTAAGTGACACAGTGAGCAAGTATCCGAGGCCAGATTTGAATTCAGGTATTCCTGACTTCAGGTCCAGTGCTATCTCGCTGCCCAGAATGGAGGGTTTTTTCCTTTTTTTACCCATCAACACTTACCCTCTGACATGCCAGAAATTTTTCTAGAGTTGAATTTCTTCTGGAGAATCAGATTTCTGATTGTAGGAGGAAGGCGACTCCTTAGATAGGTGATGAAAATCATTTATCTATCCTGGAATGAAACAAGGACAATATGGGTAAGCAGAATAAGAGGTAAGAGGAAGAGATGAAAAAAACTCCCCGAAATATCCAATGCACCTAACTTCATTCTCAAAATTCCTGAGTCTAGGCAATTATTCTTTCACAGATTCCCAGCTCTGCTCCTGGATTAATAATAATAATAACAGGTAACAGTTATATAGCATCTACTACGTACCAGGCACTATACTAAATGTTTTACAATTATTATCTTATTTGATCCTTGCAACAATCCTGAGAGGTTGGTGCTATGACTATCCTGATTTTATAGATGAGGAAACTCAGGCAAACAGAGTTTAAGGGGACACATGGCTAGTCTGAGCCTAAAGCTGAATTCAGATATTCCTGACTGACGGCCTGCACTCCATCCACTCCAGCATCTAGCTGATTACGGTGAATAAGGCCCCTGGCCAGCTAGACTCAGTTTCAGATCAGAAAGTCGTACCAGAAAGTCAGACGAGCTGGGCTTCCTTCCTATGTTTGCAAGGCCCTGAAAGCCCTGCTCCCAGTCCTGGTCAAACATTATCCATTCACTCCTCCTCATTTTGCCAAGCCCTGCCTCCTTCAGGAAGCCATTCTTTCTCCACCTCTCCAGCTCCTGCTTTCTTGAGAATTACTGCCATGGCACGTAATATTTTCATAGAGATGGGATTCTTAATTCTCTGTGTTTGTGTGTGGAGGGTGGTGTATTAAGGACACCTTTGTAGCCTTTGCAGTGAGGGCCTCTTCTCAGAATAATGTTTGTTAGCTATATTCATAACTGAATGCTAAACTTCAGTTAGAACAGTGAAAATAAAGATTTAAATTTTTTCCCATCCAACTTTCCAAATCCCCTGAAGCCCACACACAGGCTCCTTCTTGGAGAGGAACATCTGTGAGTCCCAGGTTAAGAATTCTTATCACAGAATCAGTACCACCCAGAAATGACAGAGTGCAGTTCAAGGTTCTCTGTGAGTACAAGTCCAATAAAACCTTATCTCATAAATCCCCATTAATGAGTTTCTGCCAGAGGACACAATTCCAGAGTAAGAAAAGTAGTAAGTTCCAGAGTAAGAAAAGAGATCATGTGGCATTTGCCCATACACCTGGGGCATAACATCCCACAAACATCCATCATCTGTGGGAAGAGTGGGGATACACAGAGAACATTCATAGAGAGGTGCACATATGGGGAATAAATGGGATTAGGGAATATGCTTGGAAGGGCACACACACAGTAGGTAGCCAGATGGTACAGTGGGAGCCGGCCTCATACACTCACTAGGTGTGTAACTGAGCAAGTCACTTAACCCTGTTTGCCTCAGTTTGCTCATCTGTACAATGAGCTAGGGAAGGAAATAGCCAACCACTCCAAAATCCTTGCCAAGAAAACTCCAAATGGGGTCAACCAACTGAAAACAACTCAACAACATGCATAGGGAATGTATGTTGCCCAAGGGCAGAGAGGCAACTCAAGCCCCTGACGCTGGAGATCACCGAAGTCCTCCGATGGGCAGTATTATAGCACCCTCTGGGAGTCTTTGCAGGATGTCTAAAATTCACTGGCTACTCTTTTTCTAGGCAGGTGAGTTCTGCTGGACACAATCTCTGCTAAACGTTCCTATCTGCTGCAGGCTCAACCCATTTGGCTGTATCTGGTTTAATACCAAGGTCCTTGGCTGTATTATGGTTGTTCAGTTATTTCAGACATGTCCTACTCTTCATAACCCCAATTGGGATTTCTTGGCATAGATAATGGAATGGTTTCCCATTTTCTTCTCCAGTTCACTTTACATATGGGGAAACAGAGTTAAGTGACTTTCCCTGTGAAAGAGCTAGCAAGTATAATGAGTCCAGATTCCACTCTGCCATCTAGCTGCCAACTATGTGTGCCCTTCCAAACATATGCCCAGGGTCATACAGCTAATAAGTGTCTGAGACTAGATTTGAACTCCCAAACACGAGTTTTCTTGACTTCAAGCCCAGCACTCTGTGCACTATGGCACTACCTAGCTGTCCCTAATATATCACTCTTTATGAGAAGAAAAGGTTCTATGTATTAAAAAGTTAGACACTTTAAAAATAGGTCTTTAAGAATTGCACATATATAACTTCTATCAGATTACTTGCTGCTGTCTTTGGGAGGGAGAAGGGAGAAAAATTTGAAATGCAAAACTGAAAGTTGAAAACTATCTTTACATGTATTTGGAAAATACTAGGGAAATATTTTTAAATGGGTCTTTTAGGAAAGTGACCACTACAGCTAAGATCAGCCAAAAACCTTCCCCAAGGGATAAAGAGGAACCTTCTCAGCTTTTTCTCCCTCTTATGCAATGAACTATTCTGACTGCTTGGTACATTCAGCATGGTACAATGGGAAAGAATTGAATTTAGAATCACATATCTGAGCCTAACTACCTTTGTGATTTTGGACAAGTCACTTAATTTCCATGGGCCTCAGTTTTCTCCTTCTAGATGGCTTCCGAGCTTTCTTTCTGCTCTAGATTTATGGTCCCATGATCTCCCATAGGAGATCTCAATCTGAGGACACTGAGTTCTTTAGGAAAAGGAAGCCAAATTACATGAAGCTGGTACTATTAGGTTCAGCTTGGCCTTTTTATTCCACTCAGTTTTCTGGTTCTGGAGCTCAGGTCTCTGCTGGAGATTTCACCGTCCTTCATGATAAACTCACAATATATTCCCAGAACTTAACTCCTAAAAGCTAGTTAGGCTGGACCTGATCATTATTCATGGAAGGGCCATACTCTAATGAACAAACAGTTCTGAAGCTGGAGATCCTCAGGTTTTAAAAAAATATATCTCCAAGCCTCCCCCCTCCCTTTTCCATGTAAATGAGTGAAGATTGAAAAGAAAGTGAGACAAAACTAAGTCCAGGAATCAAGGTCACTGTCTCCTTTACCCAGTAATGGGGGCCTGGCACAGGTACAGACCACATCAGTCTGCTAACGTGGCAACGTCCACGTGGAAGTGACAGGGAGCAGAGCCTAGCATCTGCTTCCACATTTTCCTAGCATGGATGATGTCATCCTCACTGATGGTTGGAGCATGTGTGCCAGACCCCCCATTAATCTGCCTAGCCTCGTTGCTGGTCTTTTATCTGAGGATCTGGCCAGCAAGCCAAAAATGCCTGCATTTGTGCAGAGGCAAATTAAAGGACAGGCTATCTCCCTGATCAAACCTCTGACCTCGTTCAGCACAGTGCCCCTGCTTTTTCTATCCAAAGAGAAATTCAAATTTTCAACCTTAACCTTAACCTCACGGAAGAATAACATGCAAACTCCGGGGCCATTTGAATGAGTAGCTGGAGATGACAACGATTTTCTACAAACAAACAAAAAACATCGCTGGTGCAGTGATAGCCAAATTCAGCGTACTAAGTCCCTGGGTAAATAACTTCTCAGATGAATCCCATATAACATGTAAACATGTTCAGCAGCTTCAAACAGCTGTTGTGGGTGTTTGAAGCCAAGTGCACATATGCCTGCTGGCGCAGAATTGAACACTTCTGGTCCAAGTAAGGATGAACTTGTCAGGCAACCACTCTGAGGTCATCTTTTCCCTGCCATTATCAAAGAACTCTGAAAGCTCCTCATGCTAATGTCAGGGCTGTAGTATGTTTGATAAAGTAGCATGATAAAGTGAAAACAGCATTTCATCCTCAGGAGATGTGGCTTTGTATTCTGACTCCCACAGGTAAGCCATTCCCCAAGTCTCTGAGACTTAGTTTCCCCATCTCAAAAAGTTATTTTGAAAAAAAGTACTTTTTAAGCTTTTAAAGTTTAATATTCACTTTATTGCTATATTGGGGAAGGAGTCAGAGAAAGGGAACAAGCATTTATTGAGCACCTATTATGCATCAGGCACTATGTGAAGGGTTTTACAAATAGTATCTCATTTGATCCTTAAAATAATCAAGTGAAGTTGATGCTATTTACCCATTTTACAGATGAAGAAACTGATTAAATGACTTGGCCAGAGACACAACTGTTGGGTAGATCTGAGGCTGGTACTTAGCAAAGGTCAGAGAATTGATGCCTTCAAATAGCTAACATGACAGACACAGGGGTTGTGGTTCTTTTTTTTTTTTCTTGATTGATTCCTTTTTTAAAATGTGTGACCCATTTCCATATTTGTCAGGTTATGTAAGAAAAATTAAACCAAAACGGAGGAAAAAAACATAAGAAAAAACCCTAAAAAGGTGAAAATACTATGCTTCTCTTCACATTCAGTCTCCATAGTTCTCTCTTTGGGTGTGACTGGAATTTCCCATCTAAAATCTATAGGTATTGCCTTGACACACCACATTTTTTTTAGAAGAGTCAGATATATCACAATTAATCATTACATAATTTTTAAATAATAGCTTTTTATTTTTCAAAATACATGCACAAATAGTTTTCAACATTCACCCTTGCAAAACCTTGCCTTCTATATTTTCTCCTTTATCCCCACCTCCCCTCTCTCCTAGACAGCAAGTGATCCAATATAGCTGAACCATGTGCAATTCTTCTAAACATATTTCCATATTTATCATGCTTCACAAGAAAGATCAAAAAGGAAAAAATGAGAAAGAAAAAAAGCAAACAACAACAAAGTCAAAAGTACTAAGTTGTGATTCACAATCAGTCCCTATGGTTCTCTCTCTGGATGCAGATGGCTCTTTCCATCATAAGACTATTGAAATTGGACTGAATGATCTCATTGATGGAAAGAGCCAAGTCCATTATCACATAATCTTGCTGTCCATTGTTCTCTTGGTTCTACTCACTTCACTCAGCATCAGTGCCTATAAGTTTCCCCAAGCCTCTGTGAAATCATCCTGCTGACCATTTTTTATAGAACAATCATTTTCCATAAGATTCATATATCATAACTTATTCAGCCATTCCCCAACTGATGGGCATCCATTCAGTTTCTAGTTTCTGGTCACCACACAAAAGGCTGCCAAAACACGAACTCTTTGGAATACAGGCCCAGTACAGACATTGCTAATGCCTTTTGGGCATAGTTCCAAATTGCTCTCCCACAATGGTTGGATCAGTTGACAATTCAACCAACCAAAGTATCAGTGTCCCAGTTTTTCCCATATTTCCTCCAACATTCATCATTATCTTTTCCTGCCATCTTAGCCAATATGAGAAGTGTGTAGTGGTACCTCAGAGCTGTCTTAGTTTGTATTTCTCTGACCAATAGTTTTTTAAAGAATTTTCTCCATAAACTTTTTTTTAAAATAACGATTTCAATAGAATTGTTTTGCTTTGTAACTATGTGTTTTATTTTGTGCATTCATTAATATTATGTTGAGCATAATTTTCATCAAATAATCTACCATCTTTGAAAGAGGGAAAGAGAAGGAAGGAGGAAGAAAACTCTGGAATGCAAAATCTTGTAAAAATTAATCCTAAAATCTTTCTTGACATGTAACTGAGGGAGACAATGAAATATTATTTTTGAAAATAATGTTATACCAAGGAGTATTCTATCGGCATCACCCCACTGCTAAAAGAATTCATCACGTAAAATGGGTTAAGAATCCTTGATCTAGCTGAGGTAATCCAATGACTGACTCCTAAAAACAGTTTTTAGGATAACTGTGATGAGCCCCTTTTTGGGAATACTTTGTCCTTCTTCTCTGATTACCTCAATGTTGCAGATTGGGAAGAGAATGGTTTTAGAATTTGATCACCACGTGCTCTTTGGCCAGTCAATTTGCTTTCTAGGCCTGAGTTTCTTTGTCTATAGAATAACGGATTTTGACTATATGATCTCCAAGGGTCTCTTTCTACTCTAAAAACTTAAGATAAATATTTTTCAATCTTCAAAGTCTACCGAATCCTACTTCTTCCATAAAACTTCCCATGATCACACTAGCCCACCATGATTTCTCCAGCTTTTGACCTTCAGCAGTAATAACTCACATTGCATAAAATTAGTAAAAATATTTCATGTACATTATCTCATTTCAGCTTCACACTAGTCCTGGGAAGTGGATGCTACTAGTGTTGATACCTTTATATGGGGTCCTGCCATCTACCCTCACATTGCTCTGATAAGATTTTCTGATAAGATTATCATCTACCTTATAGCTTTATTTTTTTATATACACTGTCTTCCCCAAATACTGCAAGTCTTCTCATGTGCCTTTTAGCCTTACTTTTTTGAATGTGCTGTGTCACTCAAACAGTGTAAGCTCATTGAGACTATAGACATTCTTATTTTTTCTATTTGTTTTTCTAACACTTAATGTAGTGCTTGGCACACAATGCTTAATAAATGCATTTTCATCTGTTCGTTTTACAGCTGAGGAAATGGAGGCACAGAGAGGTTGGAAGACTTGCCTCTCAGGTTCCTGAGAACAGGAACCTTCATTTTTTATTTTTGTTCCAAGCTCTTCACTGATCGGTTAGCACGGAATAGGTGCTTAATTAATTGAGAACTCATAGAGTTGTGGTTCTCATGATCTTTTGTAACTTTCATTTATCTCTGCTCTATTCATTAGAATGAAGTAAAGTTAATTAGTAGAAAAATTAATTGGAATCAAAATCTAAAACACAGCTTCCTTCTGTACCATTCACCTGACAATTACCATATGCTGCGCTTATATTTGTCTTGTCAGGCTGCAGAAGAAGCCCCTTGAGAGCAGCAAATGGTCTTATGCATCCACCCTAAGCTCCGACACAGGAGACTTAAGCCCCCCAAATGCTATTAATTGCCTGACTACGCCTTTCAGAACGCGTAGTACCTGCTGGGCCCCAGCATGGCATCACGCAGGAATGGAGCTGCTATGCAAATCATTCTATGTTCACTGCAAAATGATTAAGAGAAGTGAAGTTATACAGAAGCTGCTTTAGTGTGGGATTCATGAATTTTAATGCTAGAGAAACACAGAGAAAACAGTAGCATTTCTGAATGTACATCGTGTGTATGTTTGTGTTTCCCCCCGCCTCCTCTTCCCCCCCCATTGTACCCCTCCTCCTTCCAGATTAGAGTAACTAAGCAGCATTAGGTAGAGAAAGAAACTTAAAAAAAGAAAATCCCCTCTCCTTGTCATCTTTTGACTTTTGATTTTAACACGGGCTGGTTGGCAAGGAGTTAGCGCGTTGGTGTAAATATAACCGCCTGTGAAGGCTAGGTGGGTTAGACGTCAGTAGCACAGCCAACAACACCTCCCCATCCCTCCTCTGCTCTGACCCCAGCTTCAGGTCTCTGATCGAGGGAGCACAAAGCAGCTGCCCGGGCCCCTCCTGGAGAACAGGGCAGGCACAGAACGGGCTCATCAGCTGGCTAGGAGCCTAACTTCTCCCCCCAGGTTACTCAGGGTGATGACCTCAATAGGGCACTCTCCCCATAAAGTGCTGGATTTGGATTCAGTCTGGAAACAGAACGGCCCACAACTTGCTTCCCAAGGAGAGATTTGATGATGATGGTGTTTTGCTGCTGTTCTTCTGGACTGGTAATAAATGTCTGCAAAAAGGAACTGAATTAAATTGAACTGTCTGGCAGCCCGCATTGTGAGAGCCCTTTCTGTCACCTTAAACTGTCTGAGCAGGGCACAGATCAGCACTCTGCATTAAGGGAGTTATTCACATGATACCCCCCCCACCATGAGGGAAGAAGGATATGGGTTTATTTGTCTCCCTGGATCTCAGCTAGCTGGCACAGTGGCGAGAGCGCTGGCCCTGGAACTAGGAGGTCCAAGTACAAATCTGGCCTCCGACATTTTCTAGCTGTGTGATCACAGAGAAGGTTCTCTAAGTCATTATTAGTCAGAGAAATATAAACTAAGACAACTCTGAGGTACCACTACATACCTGTCAGATGGGCTAGAATGACAGGGAAAGATAATGCAGCATGTTGGAGGGGATGTAGGGAACCTGGGACACTGATGCATTGTTGGTGGAGTTTTGAATACATCCAGCAATTCTGGACAGTAATTTGGAATTACGCTCAAAAAGTTATCAAACTGTGCATACCCTTTGACCCAGCAGTGCTACTACTGGGCTTATATCCCAAAAAAATACTAAAGAGCGGAAAGGGACCTGTATGCGCCAAAATGTTTGTGGCAGCTCTTTTTGTAGTGGCCAGAAACTGGAAACAGTGGATGACTATCTCCAATTGGAGAATGGCTGAATAAGTTATGGTATATGAATGTTATGGAATATTATTGTTCTGTAAGAAATGACCAGCAGGATGATTTCAGAGAGGCCTGGAAAGACTTACATGAACTGATTCTGAGTGAAATGAGCAGGACCAGGAGATCATTATATACAGCAATAAGACTATACGACAATTAATTCTGATGGATATGATTCTCTTCCACAATGAGATGATTCAAACCAGTTCCAATTGCCCAAAGATGAAGAGAATCAACTATACCCAGGGAGAGAACTGTGGGAACTGAGTGTGGAACACAACATAGCTTTAGTGTTGTTTAGTTTAGCTCTGTTGTTATTTTCTTGCATTTTGTTTTCTATCTTTTTTTTTTCTTTTTGATCTGATTTTTCTTGTGCAGCAAGATAATTGTATAAATATGTATATGTTGGATTTAACATATATTTTAATAGGCATAACATGTATTGGATTACTTACCATCTGGGGAGGGGGTAGGGGGAAGAAGGGGAAAACTTGGAACACAAGGTTTATCAAGGGTCCGTGTTGAAAAATTATCCATGCCTATGTTTTGAAAATAAAAAACTTTAATAAAAAAAAAAAAGAAAAAGAAAACCCCAAATGGGGTCATAGAAAGTCAGACAGAATTGAAGTTGATGGGTCAGAAAATTTCTTGGAACTGAAATTTTAAAATTCTCCCATCTTTCAACAAAACTTCCATTTCCTGAAAAGTATATCTTAATGCAAAAGCTATTTTTCCTGCTCAGGAAAAGATAACAGGTTTGAAAAAGTTCTGCTGGCAACATGGTGACTTTTCAAGGAGAGAAAAAAACAAGAGGGATTATTCAAGGAAAAGATGTTTTTAATTAGCTACATTTGCTTGAATCATACATAACTCTGTGATTCAAAGGCAGATCTCCTTACTCCACTAAACCACTCTTTTCTACTTAAGATGCTTATTGGGGGGGGAGAATTTGGGGGGAGCACAATGGATAGAGAGTCTGAAGTCAAGAAGTCCTCAAGTCAAACCCAGCCTCAGACACTAACTAACTGTGTGACCCTGGACAAATCCTTAACCCTGTTTCCTTCAGTTTTCTCATCTGTAAAAAACTGGAGAAGAAAATGGCAAACCACTTCAGTGTCTTTGCCAAGAAAACCACAAATGGGGTCATAAAGAGTTGTACATGACTAAAACAACTGAACAAAAACTGAGGGACAAAGGAGAATAATAAATAGACTAATGACTACCCAGGAATATTCATCTTGCCCTTTTGTATATTTCTATGACTGACCCTCTTGTCCCATTTATGTCACCACTCTCTTATCTCCACCTAAATTATTATTTAACAGAGCAAGCATCTACATATCCTCTAAACTAATAATACCAAGAATGGCTGAATCCTTCATAAATAGACAGCTGGCCATTAGCATTTCCCCCGCTTGGAACTTATCTAAGTGTTATAATTAATACTTGGGACATATTCTTAATTATATGATTAATACAGTCTCTCTGTGAGTGAATCACCTTCCACCTTAAATTACTCAAATTGATTTTAATAAAAGTAAAAAGGTTCATCTGTTTGATGAAAAAGAACCCACATTTTGGGTTTCATTGCTTTGTTGTTTTTCCTGGCTTTTAAAGTAGCTTTCATACTCTTTGTAATTTGAATTAATGTATTTTTTTTGTTGCTTAGAAGTAGCTAAGTAGCCAGTGGATAGAAAACTCAGCCAAATGGGGCCTCAAATACTAGCCATATGGCCCTCGGTTAATCATTTAAATTCTAACTGCCTCAGTTTCCTCAACTCTGGAATGGAGATAATAATAGCAATTAAATCTCAAGATTATTGTGATATTTATAAATAACTTAATTCAGTGATAGGCATTGATTCCTTTCTTCCTTGTGAGCGTTTTGCATGTAGGGAGGGTCTGGACTCAAAAAGGAAATGAAATGACAAGATGAGGGTGATGAAAAACACTGGCAACCTATTTAGAAGACAAGCACTAGGAGAATCTATTTCAGAGCATTGTACTAAGTATTTGGAGTGAGTCAAAATAAAGGGGATTCCTGACCTTGAGAAGTCCATAATCTAGTTAGAAAAATAAAAATTAATTTTACATATAAAATACATTAACTATAATTATGGAGGAAAACATAGTTTCTAAGGTGTTATTTGGTATCAAAATAGTAAAGGAATGAGCAGGGGAAATTTCCTGATGAAATTATAATCTAAGTCTTAAAGAAAATGACAGGCTGTCAGAAAGGGAGAAAAATAATTGCAGAAGATAAAAGCATAGAGATGAGAAATAACAATGAATAGAAATATAAAAGTCATCCCTCTTTAATTTTCCCAAACCTGAATCTCTGCCCCCAAACTCTTGCCTGCACCCCACATTCACATTTCCAACTGTTTTTTGGAGAGCTCCATGTAGATATCACCACCAAACACCTCACATTCAACATGTTCAAAACTGAATTAATTCATCACTTTTTTCTTCAAAATCTCCTCCTCCTAGCTTTCATACCAGAACTTCAGCATTCCCAATGATTCCTAGATCAATTGTTTTTATTTGTCTCAAGGGAAGAGTCAGACTAATGGTGGGATAGAGGGATGCTTTTTAGTTTCCCTCCAAAAAAATTTTATGTGTGATGTCAAGATAGAAGCACTCAGTTGTCTTTTCTATGCACTTCACAGGAATTAGACAGGTTCCCCAATTAACTATAGGGATCCTATTAGGGCATCTGATGTGACAGCACATTTAGGAAGTAACTTAAAACCCTGTCTTAAGGTCAGAGACAGTTGGGGAAAGTTGACTGGCAAATATACATGTATTACAAAAGACACTAGACATGAGGATGCTCATTCCCTTTTGCCAGTATGGACATCTGGTGACTCAGTGAATAAAGCACCAGGCTTAGAGTCAGGAAGATCTGAATTCAAATCCAGCTTCAGACACTTCCTAGCTGAGTGACTCTGGGGAAGTGCCTTCACCCTGTTTGCCTCAGTTTCCTAATATGTTGGAGACATTGTAAAATGTGTTGGAGAAGGAAATGGCAAACTACTTCAGTATCTTTGCCAAGAAATCCACATGGGATTAGAGAAAGTTGGACATGACTGAAATGACTTAACAATAACTTGCCACTAGTACAAAGAATAAGAGCGCTAAAAGAAGTAAGGAGATGTGGTTCTAGATCTGTCATTAACTCACTGGGTGACTTAGAACAAGACACTTCTAGATTTCAGCTTCCTCATCTATAAAATGAAAGAGAAGCCCAGAGGAGCTCAAAGGTCCCTTCTAGCTCGGCCATTGAATAATTCTTACTTAATACCCCTAGACTGTGTTTAGATGATGCTGACATGGCCTGAATTGCACCCAGAGAACTGAATTTTTGTTACCATAGGAAATTATACCAGAAATTGAATTGCTGCCTTTAAGAAACCATAATCTGACAAAGCAAATGAAAAAAGACAAGAGGAAATATATGTGAATGTACATATACATTACAATTGAAATGGTTTAAAACTAATATTGAAATGTGGTGATTCAAGGCAATTTCAATAGACTTGGGTTAGAAAATACTAATTACATCCAGAAAAAGAATTATGGAGACTGAATGTGGTTGGAAACATACTATTTTCACCTTTTTGTTTGTTTGTTTTCTTGTGTTTTTTCCCTTTTGTTCTGATTTTTTCTCTTCCAACATGCCTCATAAAAAGTGTATTTAAAAAGTTAATATACATGTATAACCAGAAAAAAGCAATTAATAAAAGGGGGATATGTAACCTATATCGGACTGCTTGCTGTCTTGAGGAGAGGGGAGAAGTAAGGGAGAAAGGGAGAAAAATTTAGAACACAAAGTTTTACAAAAATTAATGTTGAAAGCTATATTTATATATATTTGGAAAAATGAAATACTATTTAAAAATACAATGTTGAAAGACTAAGGGTAATGAAGTTTCATGATGGACAGAATGCCAGCCCTAGAGTCAGGAAGACCTGATTGCAAATCTAGCCTTAGATATTTACTAGCTGTGTCACAAAATTCTGTTTGCCTCCATTTCCTCATCTGTAAAATGAGCTGGAGAAGAAAATTGCAAACTACTCCCAATGAATCAGGAGAACTGAATACCACTGAACTATAATGGGAGACTGAAGTAACAACACTTCTTTCTTCTGTATATTAGATCAGATTTTTATCTTAAGTCTTTGTGGTTGCTCAAAAATCTCTCTTTTGGAAGGATACCTATAGGACCTAGCCTCATTGATACCTAGAATCCTCTATGCTAGGAACTTATATTGCCTAGGATGCATTATCCATCTGTAACATCAGAGATAGAAAAAAAAACAAAAAACAGACACTCCAGAGCAAGCCCTTGACCTCCTTCCTATAAAACACCCTGTCCTCATCTGCATTATTGAGCAATTCTGTTGTGTGGGAAAATTGGAAAACTGCAAGAACTTGGAATAATGGAGGCTCTAGGCCAAGCAGACTTCCTCTCACAGAATCATTGATCAATGCTTCTTCCCACTACAGCCCGTAGATTACCTTGTTTGAAATCCGAATTAACCAGTGCTATCTTATCTGTTATCACAGATACATGATTTCAGGACATAACTGCACATGTGTCCTGTCCTCTCCAGAGATCCAGACCTCATCATTTAATTCCCTGACCACCAGGAACCCTAATCTCATCTCCCTGACAACCCTAAATCTAGACCTCATCATATTTTGGTTCCCGGAAACCCCAAAACCTAAACCTCATCAATACCAACTCTACAAGTGAATAGTATAAGTCTTATTATCACCATTTTGTAGATGAGGAAGGAAACTGAGGCTCAAAGTTAACTGCTTGCCCAGAGTCACAAAGAGATAGTGAGTGTTATTGGTAGGAATAGAATCCAAGCCCAACATCTTGACCTCAATAGCATACTGCTTCTCAATATGCAATTTCCTTACAGGTCCAAGTTCCCAAGTCAGCCATTCACGGAGCTTCCTGACATACTTTACTGTCAGGGAGAAAAGGCAATGTCCCTGAGCCTCTTCCAACCCCCTGTCAACGCATCTCCATGGGAACGCCACATCAGCTCAGTTTTTGCAGTTAAACTGTGCTATCTATTTCTATGGCACCTATCACCATGGTACCTACTCTGAAAAACACAGGCTAAAAACAGAACATAAAAGAAAAGGAGTGGGGAGATATCACTTTTCCTTAGTTCCCTTTCTCCTTTTACAGCTGTTATTGTAGTTGAGTATGGTTCTTACTTACCTTTCCAATTCTTTTCCAATGTGTTTTGTTCTTAATCCTAAAATTAAAAAGATAGAAGATCTGCTTTATTTTTGACCTGGCCTGAGGACCTAAGACACTGATGTGTGCAGAGATTCTAAGATATCCATGTAATCCTCTGCAGAGAATGTACACCACAATGCCTTTCCTTCTCATTTGTTTTAAACACACTGGGGGTCAGAAGAATGGGAAAGGGAGGGGCTATAGGCAACTCTAACTCTACATACAAATAAAACCCCCACGCCCCAGAATTTGCATATATAGGAAAGATAATACATTTTTCTGCTATAACAAATTTTTGGTCTCATTTTGTCTGAGGCCAGATTTAAATTCCAGTTCTCTTGATTCCAGACCCAGAATTCTATCCACTGAACCATTTAGCTGCCTCCTCACAACCTCCTACTATCTCCAATAATAAAGGCAATTCAAATTTATATAACACTGTGAGGGAGGTCATGAAAATATTATTAGTCCCATTTCACAGATAAGGAAACTAAGGTACTGAGGTTCACCGAGGTGAATAAACCAGTAAATTCTGGAGCCAGGATTTTTAATACCTCTTCCCAATGCTTTATCTAACCCCACCTGCAAGCCCTAAATCGGCTTCTTGGTACTAATGCTTCCTAGATACAGTCTCAGTTGCCTGTTCCATGGCTCAGCCCTTCGCACTTTGCTTAGCTTGGTCCATGCAGTATTTAGAACTCTGGAGCTAGATTCAGGAAGAACTGAGCTTAAATGCAGCCTCAGACATTTCTTATGCTTACCAGCTTTATGGCCTTGGGCAAATCAGTCACTTAACTTCTGTCTGCCTCATTTTCCTCATCTGTAAAATGTGAATAACAATTCTACCTGCCTCTCAGGTTATAATGGGGACAAAATGAGATCATATTTCTTAAGTGTTTTGTAAACCAAAAAGTGCTATATGAGTGCCAATCATCATTGCTTTTGTTATTATCAGTATTATTCTTTAATGATTTTTAGCTTCTGATTTCTTGCCTAATTTCTGATCTTGTCTTGATCTCCAAGCAAATCTGCTCCTACAGCTGGCCTTAATTCCCCATTTTCGTCTAGGTTCTTTCAGTTGTAGCTACTGGATCTATAACTGTGTTCCAAAAATGCCTACTTGTCCTGCTGTGATAAACACAAACAGAACACTGACTCATCGTCTTACTGATTTTTCTTCCCTGCTACTCCCATTAACCAGAATTTGGATTTTAGCCGTAGCTTAAGTTTATGAAAAATTATGTTTTGGCTGTAGGTCTCACCAGGAAGTGTTGGTTGAACCTTGTGCTTCCTAAGGGAAAATTTAAACATTGTCCCTTCCTCACCAGCACTGAGCATACTTTTAATTGAGGTAGAGCAACTAACTTAATTAATACGAGATTAGCCTTTACAATGCAGAAATAAGGACTCCATTTCCTGGACTTAGAAAGTTAGAGAGAGGAATGAAAATCACCATGCAGGCTCTCCTTAGTTCACCCTACCGCTGAAGCGTCAGAGTTCAGGCCACTCCTGGGGCCTAGATCTTATCTGGAACTGTCCCAAGATCTTCAGATCATTCCCAGATAGGCTTTGGCCAAGAGGACACATGACACCGCAAGTTGGCTTTCAGGTCTTCCCAGAATTCCAATACATTCCAAGAAGCACACAGCTGCCACGGGAGACAACTACCCAAATTTCTCAGATTGGCTCTTAAGACCCTCTCCCAACTCCCTTTTTTCATCATCAATTGATTAATTGTTATTAATAATAATAGTTGACATTGTAGTGCTTTAAAATTTACAAGTATGATTTCATTCAAACCTTGCAACAACTCTGGGAGATATTATGAAGCCTATTTGACAGATGAAGAAACAGAATGAAAGATATTAAATGAACCTAAATTTAAGTGACCTGCCCAGCTAGGAAAGATGTGGGGTAATATTTGAACTTGGGTCTTCCTGATGCCAGGTCCAGCATTTTGTCCACTGCTCTACCCAGCGGCCACCGGGAGGCATTGTAACCCAATAGAAAAAGCAGTGGTACACCATCCTGTTCCTGGGTGATGATGTTCTTTTTCATGACCCCACTTGGGCTTTTCTTGGCAAAGCCATTGCGGTGGTTTGCCACTTCCTTCTCCAGCTCATTTTACAGATGAGGAGACTGAGGCAGACAGGGATAAGTGACTTGCCTTGGGTCATACATCTAATAAGTTTCTGAGACTGGATTTGAACTCAGGAAGATGAGTGTTCCTGCCTCCCAGCTCCAAATTCTATCCACAGCCCCACCTAGCTGCCCCAAGTATACAGTAGAAGGAAAAATGCATTTGCAGTCAGAAGTGGCCAAATGAAGTAGCTGAATGAAATGACCTCTGAGATCTCTTCCAACTCTAAACTAATTATCATTAGGATCATTCCTGTATCTGTATGCTTTAAAAACTTACCCAATGTACTTTGGATTGGTAAATTTGTTTATTTTGCTTACATGTTTTTCTTTGTTTCAAGAGAGAATTTAATAGAAGAGGTGAAATTAAGGGATTTATGTGAGGTGACAGAAAAAGAAGAGGCAACATGAACACTAAAAACCCCCAAAGAAATGAAGCCCACCAGTTCTGTTACCTGCTCTTCTCTGAGTCCCTTCAACACTTAATGTATATAAATTGTACTTTGTTATAGACCCGGTCCACTTGAAACAATTAATTAGATTCCACAAAAACAGTGAAATAGCATTACAAGTGGAAGTTACTTCCAAAATAACATTTGCTCTTACAGAAAGGACCATGGTGATAGTAAATCAAGATGTTTGGGAGAGTTAAGAAGTGGGGGGGCTCAAAACCCCACCTGGTCTCACCCCTAAATGTTACAGGAGAGTTTAGTTACAAAAGCTTGATGATGTTATTGCAAAAAACAAACTTGTGTTGTGCAAGGCATGCTTGACATTTCTTACATTTGTTTCTAAAAGATTTTCCCCCTCTTTGAGTCTGAGGAGAGATTTCTTAGGAACAGAGTGTTGTTACTTACAGATAGACGGAGAGGGTAAGTAATTCATTGCTCAGTGAGAGTCAGAGTCCAGCTTGTAACCCAAGCTTTCTATTTTCTGAGTCACAAAGTTTGATCTGTGCCTTACAATGTGGTGTGTCAGGAGATCTGATTTCAATCCGCTCTGATGCTAACTTCTTGCTGTCCAATTGTTTCAATCTCGCCCAACTCTTCCTGACACCATTTGGGTTTTTCTTAGCAGAGACACTGGAGTGGTTTGCTATTTCCTTCTCCTATTCAATTTATAGGTGAGAAAACTGAGGCAAACAGGATAAAGGATTTGTCCAGGGCAGGAAGTACACAGGTAGGAAGTATCTCAGGCTGGATTGGAACTCAGGAAGATGAGTCTTCTGGACCCCAACACTATGATACTAATTAGGTGACCTTGAACTTGTCATAAATATTTTTAAAGCCTCAATTTCCTCATGCTTAAAATAGGGACCATAATATAAGGGTGCTTCCCTATCAGGGTTATTATAATCTTAATGCACCATAGAAATGTAAACTACTATTACCTCACGTGGAAATGCTGAACTTTCCTAACTAGACTGAGAGATTCTCAAGGACAAAGATGTTGTTTTCTTTTTTGCCTCCTCTTCAATGGCTACACATCAAGTACTCTTTTTTTTTTTTTTTTTTTTTTTTTGCAGCAAGTGTGGCAACTGGGGTTGAGCGACTTGTCCAGGGTCTCACAGCTGGGAAGTGTTAATGCCTGAGGGTACATTTGAACTCAGATCCTCCCAACTCCAGGACTGGGGCGCTATCCAAAGTGCCTTCTAGCTGCCCCCACACAGCAAGCACTCTTGACTGACTGTGGGACACTCCAATCTGTTTCATAAATGACCAAAGTTCTGAAGAATGTCAAAGATCCCCCACTTAAGTCACTTAACTGATCTTGAGTCTGGACTTCATTATTTTTCTTCAGGCATTCGTTCATTCAGTCAACATTTTGTTGTTGTTAAGTCGTGTGTGATTCTTTGTGACCCCATTTGGGGTTTTCTTGGCAAAGACACTGGGGGGGTTTGCCATTTCCTTCTCCAGCTCATTTTTACAGAAGGGGAAACTGAGGCACACAGGGTGAAGGTACTTGCCCATGCTCATACAGCTAAAAGTGTCTGAAGTCAGATTTGAATTTATGAAGAATTTTCCTGATTCCACTCCACCACCTAACTACCCATGAGAAACATAAATTACCCAAATGGAAAGAGTCCTAATGAGAAGCCCTGGGTTGGTATACCAGCTCTTTTACTTATAATTTTGTGACCTTGGAACCGAAGAAAAGGCACTGGATTAGGAATCCAGCAAACCTGGATTGTAATCTGCCCTCTGATGCTATACTATAATCACTTGCCTTCTCAGGGCCTCGGCTTTCTTATATAAGTAGCATTTAGATAAAGCTTTTAAGGTTTGAAAAAATGTTATATATGTCACCTTATTTGATCCTCACAAAACGCCCGTGAGGTAGGTTGCTATTATTATCTCCATGCTACAGATGAGGAAACTAAAGTTGAGAGGCGCTAAGTGATTTCAGGGTCACATGGCTACTTATTAGAGCAGGGAAGGGGGGGGGGGGAGAAGGTTAAAAACTCTGCTCTTATTTCCATGTTCAATCCTTTATTCACTGTGCTATCTGGATGAGGAATTAATTATCGCCAAGGTCCTTTCTAGCTCTCAATTCCAGGTTCTTACCAGCACCTCCTGGAGATACAAAGATAGGGATGATTTAGTCCCTCCTCTCAAAGGGGGTTACCACCTCATAGACTGTGGGCAGCTAAGTGATAAGGACTAGCCCAGTGTCTTCTCAAATGCCCAGGCCGGTAATGCTTGGAGCTGACAAACACTCATTTCCCTCAAGGAGGAAGTGACAATTTTCTCCCTTTTGGGGGGAAGCAGAATAGTGACCTATTTGCTATCCATTGTAGGGATCTTTCTTGCCCTTTCTTGCCTTTGCTATCCAGAGCTCCCCAGGACCTAAAAAAGGAGGATGCTAAAAACATGTTTGTCAACCCAACTGGGAGAAGCTTCCATCATGCTCCTATTTAGAGTAAGTTTTTTCACCACTACTGGAATACCATACAGAGTCTCGGACCCTTCTTTTGAAGTAAATTGATGTACCCATTCTCTGGTACAGGAGGTGTGGACAGGCTTTCTTAAATTTTTCCCACTTGCAGTCTTTTTGCCTGAGAAATTTTAAGTATATAGGTATATAAAATAAGTGCACAAATCAAACATTCACTGACAATAAAACATAAAGAAATTTATTTTAAAACAATTCTTTTTTGGGGGGGAAATCTACTTAGGAATAGGAAAAAAAATCTATTTAGGGGTAGAAAAAAGAGGGGAACAAAGAAAATTGCTTGGGATATAAAAAAGAGGGGAAAAATCCCAATTCTTTTAATAATTAATCATGGAAAAGACAAGTCCCCCAATGGGACTCACAATTAAACAGGAAAAAGAAAATAATACAAAGGTGGGAATTTGCCCTTAACTGAGGGGCTAAATCCATAAAGGAATTCAGCACTCTAAAAGAGTTAGCTATAAGAAAGAAAAAGTCATCATGAAGCATGGGGCTGGGGTGGGGCGGAGGAGAAGGACACCACAAATAGAATACCATGGTGGGTTAACCTATCCGTATGTGTGTGTGTATGTGTATATATATACACAAACATACATGCACACATATATAGGGGTAAGAAGAAATATATATATATATTTGCCATTTATTAAAGATGAAAGCAAATTTGCATATTAATGAGATGAATATGTTTATTTTTACATAAAGAATTAAATCTTGGTGGAATATTTGATAGCTTTTACTGTTGTCAAATTTTTCATAACCTCCATATGAAGTTACATAACACAACCTACAGTTTAAGAAGCTTTGATTGAGATGATAGGTACCAAAACATTTTCCATAGTAGATTTGTCTTTCAAATAACAAATATTTCTAGATCTAAGTAGCCTGAGCAATAACTTGGTTCCATTTTTTTTGTTTTTTTTGTAATTTTTAAATTAATTTTTATAATTATAACATTTTCTTTGACAGTACATATGCATAGGTATTTTTTTTTTTAACAAAAAAAACTTGGTTCCATTTTTAAGGGAAAAGATGGGAGGGAGGGGTTTCTGAATGACCTGATAGCACTTTTGCACTTTAAAACGTAAATTTAAGATATTTCTTACATTGTAGGTAGCTTCCCCCATAGGTTTTAAAGGTTGTAGAATCACACAGGTCCATATATGGAATCTCTCCATAAGACTGTGACCTAGAAAAATGAGACTGGGGCAGACCCCTCCAAACTGCCATTAGTATCTACCAGGAATAGGGCATGCAAAAGCCCTATAATTAAAAAAAAAAGACTAAGCTTTAAGAAATATCTTGAGTTTGGAGAAGACATCAACTCCAGGGGGCTCCTAGCATTACAACCCCCCAAACTTTGGAAAAATTCTTTTGTATCCCTCTCAAGCTCCTAGCACAGTGCCTAGCGCATAATAGGTTCTTAATTAATCTTTGTTCCATGAATAACCACTTAACAAGAACTTCAAGCAATTCTGATTATATGCTTGAGAGAGACTGGAGTTCTGAGTTGCTTTTCTATCCTGCTGTCAAGTAAGGAGCAATTACCCTGCAAATCCCCTCCTAATAACCCCTGCCAGGAAAAAAAAAAATTTACCTGAATTCACAAAGGAATCCCAAATTCAAAGAGTACACAGGAAAGATCTGAGCAGTAAGAGAAGGCACGGTGATAGTAAAGCTGTATTCAACAGTATCTCCTTTTTTCTATTTTATTGTACATTATAGTTCCTTTCACGTGATAGTTCTGGGATCCATATCCTTAGTGCTGGGTTCAAGTTTGGGTCTTGATGTTGACTACCTTTATGACTCTTGACAAATCAATTTGATGAGATTGATAGAGACATTAAATATTGAGATTGAGGTTTGGCATCAAGTGACAGGATTACAGAGAGCGACTGGCACCAAATATTAGGGGTTTGGTCATGTGAAGAATTTCTCTTTGGCAAAAGGTAGGTTTATTTATGAGAATATATGAGACAAAATGAAGAGATACAATCAATACTAGAAATGGTAAATATGAAATAGATTTGGGAAAATATATAGTTAGCAAGGAAAGGGTTTTTAACAATTAACAATAGAAAAAACAAGTTCTCTGGTGAAACTCAAAATTAACCAGCAGAAAGGGAATATGCCACGAGGTGCAAGTATATCATTAAATCCATAGAGAATTTTAGCATCCTATAAGAATAAGTTGGGGGCAGCTAGGTGGCGCAGTGGATAGAGCATCAGCCCTGAATTCAGGAGGACCCGAGTTCAAATCTGGTCTCAGACACTTAACACTTCCTAGCTGTGTGACCCTGGGCAAGTCACTTAACCCCAGCCTAAAAAAAAAAAAAAAGAAAAAAAAAGAATAAGTTAGCTATAAGTAGGAGAAATACACCATGAGGCATGGGGGAGGAGTGAGATTTATATAGGGGAAATTTAACTTCAAGGGTTTGACCTAACTTGATTGACTGACTGGATACAGTAGGTAGGGTTACCCAAGACCACCACTGGGGATGTAAGGTTGAGCTGATTCCCATCAGTGCCCTTCCCTGATTGCCTCTGGGAGTAATCTCATCAGTACTTCAGGCTTTCTCTGCCAACCTCAGTGACCCAGGATCCCATCAATTTAAACACTCAGAATGAAAGTTTAAAGATTTATCAAAGCCCCACTATGTGCCAGACTTTTAGCAAAAGATGAGATTTTCACTGGAACTGAAAGGAAGCCGAGAAGGGCAGCTAGATGGTGTGGAGGATGTAGCACCTGCCATAGTGTTAAGAAGACCTGAGTTCAAATCCACCCTAAACTGCTTCCTAGTTGTATGATCCTAGGCAACTCATTTAATCCCAATTTCTTTAACAACAACACATAAAGAAAACCAGAGAAGTCAGTAGGTACAGCTGAGGAAAGAGAAAATTACAGGCATGGGGAACAGTCAGAAAAAATACCTACAAACAAGAAAAATGGAGTATCTTGTTGCTAGATCAGCAGGAAGCTAGTTGGATCAAAGAGTATGTGGAAGAAAATAAAGTGAAAAAACCTGGAAATTTAAGAGGGAACTAGGTTATGAAGGATTTTGAATGCTAAAGAGAACATTGTATTTCATCATGGAATAGGGAGTAATTAGAGTTTACTGATGAGGAAGACAATGTCATGGTTAGTTAGACTAACTTTAGGAAAATCATGGTGGTAGCTGATTGGGTTAAAGTGGAGAAAGATTTGTGGCAGGCAGACCCACCAGAAAGTCATTGCAGTAGTCACATAGGACTATATGTGATGAGAATCTGTACCAGAGTGGTGGGAGGTAGAACCAGGAAAGAAGGGGGCAACTTGAAGGACTTGCAACTGTAAGGGTAAAACTGGCAACAGATTGAATGTGGGGGGGTGAGAGAATGAAGAGTTGGAATAAAACACATGCTAGTTATCTAAGAATGTAAATCTTAAAGCATTATAAAAAGGTGAGGTCACAAAATTATGGAATTTTAAGAGTATATAAAAAATGAGACCCATTTACCACATACCCCATACTTAGTAATCTAGTAGCTCCTCATAATTTCCAGAATCAAATACTTTTGTGGGGCTTGGATTTTAGTTTTTTGTTTTTATTTGTTTGCATTTAAAGAGTTTCACTTGAACTTGTCCCCCCCTTTTTTTTTTTTTTACTTTTCTGGATCATACCATATTTATTAGTATTCTTCCATTTCTTCCTTTTCATAAGCAAAGTGGCAATTTATTCTCCTTTCAGGAGAGAATACTTATAAGGAAAGTGAATATAAGGACCTTCATTTCCAAAGATGCACCAGGCAAGCAAGTTCTGAAGGCACTTTCTTTTTTTATATATATTAATATATAAAATCATCATCATAAACGTTCAATAAAAATATTTAACAAATATTGCACATGACATTAATAAACAAGACATATGCATATACTATGGACATTTGTATATACAGGTATACATATGCATGTATATGTGTACATATGGTTTGTATGTGTTGTGTTTATTCATATACATATGCGTGTATGTGTGTATCATTTCCCATATTATAATAATTGGTTCCTTATTATCTTGCCAGGTATCTTTATTATCTTTTTACTCCTGTCCTCACTGTGATTCTACCATACTAGTCTTATAAGAGAAATTCTCCTCTCTGAATTCATATAGTGGGTAACTGCTGCTAAATATATATTAACCACAATGCAGAAATTATGGAAGTAAAAATCTAGGTTTCATTATTTTCCTCAAGCCTCAGATTGTTCAGGCCTCAGAACAATCATGAAGATTCTGACAAGACTTCTTATATGCAATATTATATCATCACACCAGAAAAATAATTATTTTACATATTGCAATCTTGGGGCAGGCAGGTGGTTCGGTGATTCAAATCTAGCCTCAGACACTTACTGGCTTAACCTATTTGCTTCAGTTTCTCATCTGTAAAATGAGCTGGAGAAGGAAATGGCAAACCATTCCAGTATCTCTGCCCAGAAACCTCCCCCCCCCCAAAAAAAAAAAAGGGTCAGGGAACATTGAACACAACTGAACAACAACAAAATCAGGATAATAATTGCACTATTTACAAAACACTTTGAAAAACCCGAATATGGTATGAGATTGTCACAAATCATACATGTGTAATTTGATGTAACTGTTTACAAAAATCTATGTCTATATAGAGAATCTCCTTCCAGAGAACAAATATAGTGGCCTATACTCCAGATTCTTGCCAAGAAAACCATAAATGGGGTCACACAGAATTGGACTTGACTGAAAAGACTGAACAATGTTCCTCCCACGTAACACTCCATCTCTGCATCCCATGTCTAGAATGCTCTTTTTTTAGGTCAATCTCTTAAAATCTCCAAGACTCCGCTCTTTCTCTAGATCTTCAGGTTAACTTTCTCCTCCAAAGTTACCCTATATCTATGTTGTGTGAGTCTTGTACCTACAGCCAGAAAGCCTTTGAAACATAGAGAAATGCATGACGGGAGTTGAAATTTGGTGGGTCAGAATGGAACCTTTGAGATTTACCATTGTCAAAATGAGGGCTGGAACTCCTGAGCAAAACTGGTGGGCCAAGATCCTTACTGGGGTAGCAGATTCAAAGAGGGAGGAACAGCACCAGCACAAGGGCAGACTGTGATTGGGGAGATAAAGACATTTCAGCAAGAGCTTTCAATGAGGACTCAGCCTCCAAGCAGAGGCAGCTTGAATTCTTTGTCTCAGTTTACCACAATTTTCTGTTTCTATAATTGTCTAAAAGGAGGGTGTGGCTAGAACTGAGCAGAACTTGAATTAGAGAAGGGACAGGAAATGTTTAATTTCCTGCCTTCTGCCTTTCTGCTTGCAGGCCTTTTTCTACTCGATTTCTCTTAGTTCTTTAAGCTGTTCCTAGTTCCTGGTTTTTTAGTTTTACTAAAGCTACCATCAATCATAAATTTCAAGTGACCTATATACTCTTGATTGTAAATAGGGTAGTGTAGTGAAAAGGACCAGTGTATAGCATGGCTTAGACCAGAGAGAGTCTAAAATAGGTACTTTGGGGTGGTGCAGTGGATAGAGCACCAGCCTTGAATTCAGGAGGACCCGAGTTCAAATCTGCTCTCAGACACTTAGGAAGGCCTAGCTGTGTGACCTTAGGCAAGTCACTTAACCCCAATTGCCTTAAAAAAAATTAATAATAATAATAAAATAAAATAGTTTGGAGACCCTGTTCAACAATAGAGCTAATGAACTGAGCCACCATTTAAGATGGAAAAAGAGCATGACAAGGCTATATACTGTCACCTAATTTATTTAACTCACATACAAATACATCATGAGAAATGCCATACTGGATGTATTAAAAGCCAGAATTGAGCTTGCTGGGAGAAATATCAACAATTTCACATATGCAGACGAAATCACTCTGATGATGGAAAGTGAAGAAGAATGAAGAGGCCTCTTGATGAGGGTGAAAGAGGAGAGAGTAAAAGCTGGCTTGAAGCTTAACATTGAAACATTAACTAAGATCTTGGCAACAAGTCCTTTCACTTCCTAACAAACAGAGGGAAAAGAAATGGAAGCAGCATCAGATTTTATGTTCTTGGGCTCAAAGATCACTGCAGATGGGGACTGCAGCCCCCAAATTAAAATCTGCATGGAAGGAAAGCTACAGCAAATCTGGACAGCAGACTAAAAAACTGACAAAGGTTTGTGGAGTCCAAGATAGGGTTTTTCCAATACCAAAGTATAGCTGTGAGAACCGGCCTATAAGGAAAGCTTAGTGCCACAGAATCTACACTTTGGAATTGTGGAGACCCTCGGACAAGAAGGAAATCAAACCAGTTGGTACTTAAAGAAATTAATCCAGGTTGTTCACTGGAAGATCAAATACTAAAGTTGAAGCCTAAATACTTTGGCCATATAATGAGAAGACAGGACTCATTGGAAAAGTCCCTGATGTTGGGAAAGATTGAAAGTAAAAGAAAAAGGGGACGGCTGAGGGTGAGGAGGATAGTGTCAAGGAAAACAACAAACATGAATTTAGACAGACTTTAAGACATAACGGAGGAGAGAAGGGCCTGATGTGCTGAATGACTAAACAACAACCAACAATAGTTTTGTGGGTTTGATTATTAATAGCTTTTGATAATAAATTTAATAACTTTTGATAAACTTCTCAAATAAGTGAATTTAAAGCATATATGAAATTTTTTCTGTTTCTCAGACTTAAAACACCATTAAGTCAGATAGCCATGATGGTCTGGTGAAGGGGAGACTTATAGGAGAGCTACATTCTCTCTTTCCTCAATCCCCATTTTTTTTTAACTGGAGCACATCCAGTGGCTTGCAGAGCAGTACTATCCAGTAGAAAAAGCAGTTATTTGGGGAAGAGCAGTTATGTCCCAAAATTCCAAAGGTGGGAGCCAGAGAAATGAGGGTATGCTCCTCTCCTGCTTTCCATCTTAAACTTCCAAACCCTTCCAGTGACGCCTGTTGGTTACATACTTGTATCATAACCATCATCATAACCATCATTATCATCACAGTATAGTAATGCATTTTACATATATATATATATATGTGTGTGTGTGTGTGTGTGTGTGTGTGTGTGTCTTCCCCCTTAGAATGAAAGTTTTTTGAAAGCAGGGACTCTCTACTTTGTATTCCAACACTTAACATAGTGTCTGGCACATTGTAATCACTTAATAAATCCTGTTGTTGATAAAATAGGGTTTATCCCTAAGGCCAGGATGATATCTCTTGCTATATGACTGCCTATTTTGGAGTTTTGGGTAAAAAGGTCAGATTGAAGCTGTTAGAAACTGCATACCATGCCCTCTTCTCTTTCATCTTCCTTTTTAGCCAGCTTTGATCCCATCTGACATGGTGATGATGTGACTCCACAGGTAGGTAACTCAGAAATGACCCCATAAAATCTTACTCTGATTGGTTATTCTGGTATGGAGATGACCCTGGGGAGGCTACTCCAGGAGAATATAAACTTCAGGAGTCTCAACCATGCTAGAAAAGCTTCAAGTATGGTGCTTGAAACAGACCGAATCTATTGTCCAAGGTGCAGAGAGAAGCACATCTCCAGGAGGAGAACCACTAAGGAACGAATTCATTGGTCAAGAAAACACAAAAAACTTAGAAAAATACAAAATTGTCCTGAGTGCTATAAAAATCCTCTCCATTTTTGCAGTGGAAGAGGAGAAAAGTGGCAGAAACATTATATATCAATAACATTAATTGTTTAGACTCTAAATCTGATATTCTTGTCCAGTGACCAGTGAATGAATGAACTTGGAAGAACTGAACCATATCAAAGCTAATGGAAAGCAAATGGGTTCTCTTTGAAGAGGTTAATAATAATAATAATAATAATAATAATAAATAGGAGGAGGAGAGCTGACATTTATAGAAAACTGTTAAGTTTTCAAAGCATGCTTTCTTTCAGTTGTTCAATAAACAGGCAGAATTAGTTCATCATTAATGAGACTTTCACTTTTGTCTTTGTATTACCAGTGCTAATGTATGCTAATGTGTATGCCTGGCACACTGTAGGTGCTTAATGGATGCTTGTCATTTTTTTGTACATTCAAAGGCAACACAAAACTTTACTTTAAAGGATATTCAGTCATGTTGCCTGTTGCCTTCAAGTCTTCAAGTTAAGCACAAGCAAAAAGACTACCACAGAGATAACTAATTTATAAACTAGCCTCTCTTGCAGATGAAGAGAAATTCTATGAATAACTCGATACTTCCCATAGGCAACATAAACTTCATATTTGGTAACTCCAACTGAAGAATAAGCATACAGAGGAAATATATGTTGGATTAAGATTAAGAGAAAGGAGAAGGCATATGCTTAGTCTACCTAAAAGCTACACAACATATTATAAGTATTTTCTTTAAAAGTTCCTGAATTTGACAAATACTTAATATGATCCTGTACCACCACCACCCCCTCAAAAAAATGAAAGGGAAAGAAGGAAAATGACAGGCTGGAAACTACTGATGTGGGAATCATTTTCTGAACCACCTGTCAGGTAATAGAAAAATCACTTTTATTCTGGAATTATGGGACACTACTCAGAGATTCAGATCAATATTGGTGCATGAAGTGGTAGGCAGTAGTAGATTGGTTTTCAAATATTGCTTCTCTTTCACTTATGGAGCTGGGCAAGGAGCTTAATAGTTGTGAGTCTCAATTTCCTCATCAGTAAAATGGGGATAATAATACCAATAACACCTGCTTCACAAAGTTGTTATAAGGCTTTAAAAAATTAAGTAGGTAAAGTGCTTTGCACTATATAAATATCAGTTATTATTGTTGCTGTTACCATCATCATTGTCATAATTACCAACTGTGTGCCCAGCCTTGACCATGTCCTGGACCCTGCTTACAAGTGTGTGTGTGTGTGTGTGGAAACCGTGGATAATAGTAATACATCATCAAGCCTCAGCTATATAATTTCCCTAAATTGTCTCCCATTTATGCTGTAAGTTCAGCCTCCCTTGGGCCAGGTCTAAGTATCACGGGGGATATGTCACTAAATGTTTTCTGGTGGATTCTTGGCTGCACCTGAGATCGCAGGACAGGGGTGGAGCAGCAGGGAGACTTCTGGCCCCACCTCAGGCTACCAGTTGAAGGTAAACCCCAGCAAAGGTGACTCCTCTGCTGTTAGACATTCACTTGGAATCTCTCCCTCTGCAAGCACACAGATGGGCTAACTGGCTCAGCTCAGCCAACAAGCATTTATAAAGTGCTAACTGGGGTCCTATGACAAGGACATGGCAAGTGTCTGCATCAGATACACATTTCACTTTTTTTTGCTTGTGACCTTCCTTCTTGCCCTGGCAAGGGCCGCGAATCGGTCCCAGTGCAAGCATCAGGAGGGGGGAAGGAGGAGGAGAAGCCAAAGTCCCCAGAGAGTGATGGAGATCATCTTGTCTAGTCCACTTTGCCACATCCCCAACCAACAAGTGCTCAGACAGGCCTGAGTCCCAGGGAAATGTTTTAAACGTCTCATTCCTTCAACACCAAACTGTAATACAAGATGTGGCCTAAATTTGGAGCGACTGAAAGAACGATGAGTCACTGAAATCCAGCCTGAGCCTGCTAACCCAAAGGGACACGATCTCCCGTGATCCTCTCTGCTTTTCGGGCCCCCAGGGAACCTCAGAGCCGCGGGCGTTTCTTTAGAGCACGGAGGCTGAGCTGGGCAGTTGGCTGCCCTTCTGACTTACTGTTTGTTTGGGACAGCCGGGATAGGGCTCGGGAACAGGTCCCCTCTTTGTTCCGGGGTCTTGCAGAATGCCCAGTCCACTCAGAAAGGAATAAGAGCCCTTTCTCTTCTGATAGCCTGACCCATCTGTGTGTTATATAGCATTACAATGCAAGACCGGCCCCTGACTGCAGCAGCCCACAATGGCTCCCTTCACTAAGCAAGAGGTTTCTCTGGTCTCGTGACTTGGAGACGGGCCTCTCCCCGTCTTGTAATCGGCTGGACTGCGTTCTTAAAGGAACACTCAGTAGCTAAGAACCACCGCTATTTTGTGGCCCAGGTTCCAATATCATTTACTGGCAGTTGTCCTATCTTCTTTCTCCTCTCTCCCCTTCTCTCTTTTCTCTTTCTGTTGTCTCTCTCTGTCTCTCTCTGTGGTGCCTTCTCGATCCTCTCTCCCTCTTCTCTCTGTCTCTTCCTCCTTCTCTCTCTCTGTCTCCCCTCTGTGTATTCCCTCTCCCTCCCTCCCTCCCCCTCCCTCCCTCCCTCCCTCCCTCCTCCCTCCCTCTCTCTCTCATCTCTCTCTCTCTCTCTCTCTCTCTCCTCTCCTCTCTCTCTCTCTCTCTTTCTCCCCTCCCCTCCCTCCCTCCCTCTCTCTCTCTCTCTCTCTCTCTCTCTCTCTCTCTCTCTCTCTCTCTCTCTCTCTCTCTCTCTCTCTCTCTCTCTCTCTCTCTCTCTCTCTCTCTGTCTCTCTCTGTCTCTCTCTCTGTCTCTCTCTCTGTCTCTCCCTCCCTCCTTCTCTCTCTCTACCCCTCTCTGTCTTTTGTCTGTCTTTGGCTCCCTCTCTCTCTCTCTCTGTCTGTCTGTTCCTCCTCTCATTATTTTTCTGTCCCTCCTCCTCTCTCTGTCCCCCATGTGTGTGTGTTTCTCTCTCTCTGTCTCTCTCCCACCCTCCTTTCCTTCTCTTCTTTTTCTCCCTCTCTTCCTTCCCTCCCTGCCTTTCCCTCTCTCCCTCTCCCCTTTTCTCCTCTCTTTCTCTTTTTCATACTTTTTCATATGTTGTCTTTCTCCATTAGACTGAAAGCTCCTTGCAGGCAGAGTCTATCTGTACCTTTCTTCCATTCTCAATCTTGCCACATTCCCTGACATATAATGGGTACTTAATAAATGTCTGTTGACTGACCACTTCAGACTGCCATACTGGAAACCAGGAAGATCTAGATGGCAATAATTCGAGATGGGCAAATCACTACTGCCTCTGTTTCTTTTTCTTTTTCTTTTCTGAGGCTGGGGTTAAGTGACTTGTCCAGGGTCACACAGCTAGGAAGTGTTAAATGTCTGAGACCAGATTTGAACTCGGTCCTCCTGAATTCAAGGCTGGTGCTCTATCCACTGCGCCACCTAGCTGCCCCTGCCTCTGTTTCTTAACGTATAAAATGGGATATTAATAGAACCTATAATTTTGCATAAATGAGGACAATTATGAAAAGAACTTTGCAAACTCGAAAGGTCTGCATAAATAAAAGTTATCATAAGCCACCAACATTACCTCTAATCTATCAGGATCATGGATTTTGAGTTGGAAGATACCTTTTTAAATATATTTTTACATTTTTTCCAACAATCCTTTATTAAGCTTGTACTAAGTTTCATGCACTGTGCTAAGGGCTCCACAAATTTTTATAACAACACCTTTTGCAGTTGAGAAAACTGAGGCAAACAAAGATTAAGGAAATGGCTCAGACACAGGTCTTCCCTAGAGTCCAAGTCCAGAACTTGGTTGTTTTCCCTAGCTCTGATCCACCTCTATGATTTTACAGATTTAGAAAAAGACACACAGAGAAGTGAAGTAATTAACTTCTTCAAGGTCACAACAAGATTCAAAGCTTGGTACCTTGACATTATCTAAGGAGAAGCTGCATCTTCAGCTGGTTTTCTTCTTGGTGCTTTCTGAAAAAAAGGGGGTTTTAATTTAGTGCTTGGCTCCCTGTGATTCAGGAGGAGGTCCATGGAGATGAATACCTTTATCCACAGAGAACTGTATAATGCTTTGATGAATAATAACTCACATTTATGTAACACCTTCTGGTTCAGAAAGAGGCTTTCTCACAACACTGTGAAGGAGAGGCAGTGCAAATATTTTCATCATCCCCATTTTTAGAGGTAAGGACACTTGAGACTCAGAAGGAATAAAGGGATTTGCAGAAAATCCAATAGTTTAGCACCTTCCTCCCAGGGTTGTTGTGAGGATCAAGCAAGAAAATATTTGGAAATGCTTTGTGAATCTCAAAGCACCCTCTCTCAGTTTCTCTGTCTCCATATATACATATATATGCATACATATGTGTGTGTTTGTATGTAAGTGTCACTATTATAAAGTTGGGCAGAGTTCCAGGGCTTGAAACAGAAAGACCTGAGTTTGAAATGTGGCCTCAGCCACTTACTAGCTCTGAGACCCTGGGCAAATCACTTAATCTGTTCGCCTCAGTTTTCTCATCTGTAAAATGGAGATAACAATTTTCCCATATAGTTGCTATTGTTACTATTATTATGAGGATCAAATGAGATAATAATTTGCACAGTGCCTGGCACTTTGTAAGTGCTATACAAATGTCAGATTATAATAATCTAATACAGTAGTCTTTCCACTACACACATGGGACAATAGATCCTGTGCCCAGAATCAGAAAGATCTGAATTCAAGTCTAGCCTTAGACTCTAATCATTTCATCTCTGTCAGCCTCAGTTTCTTCATCTGTAAATCTGTAAATCTGGGGAATAGTAGCATCTACCTCACAGCATTATTATGAGGGCCAAATGAGATGATATTTGTAAAGTATTTAGCACAGTGCCTGGCACGCATGAGGCAATTAACAAATACTTATGCCCCTCATATTTCTAATATAGACGTGTCCAAAGGTTCCTAGTTCTCAGACAGAAATCTCTGCCCTTTCCTGAGTTCCCCACTTACAGTTTTTTACATGTTGCCCATAGGCATTTCAAGACCATAAGCACTACTCTTTCAAATTAAAAGTTAACAACGTTGTCAAATTTTCCAGGGACATGCTATAACTGACATATCATGCTAATTATATTTCCATTTCATTCAGATCATCTCCTTAGACCTGTCTGGAACATTTCTACTGAATGCCAAAATTGATGACCTGGTGATCCAATCATTTATCATAGGGTCACAGATTTCATGTTAGAAAACAGCTTAGAAGTCATCTCGAAAGAGACAGGTGGTCTAATGATCGGGGTGCTACACCTGGAGTCAAGAACAACTGAGTTCTTGGGAGAATATTGTATACAGTAACAGCAACATCATGTGGTGATCAACTCTAACACACCTGGCTCTTCTCAGCAATACAGTGATCCAAGACCATTCTAATAGATTTGGGATGGAAAATGCTATCTGCATCCAGAGAGAGAATTATGGAGACTGAATGTGGATTGAAATGTACATTTTGTCTGTTTGTTTGCTTTTTCTTTTTTTTGTGATTTTTCCCTTTTGTTCTATTTTTTTCACAAAATGACTAACATGGAAATACATTTAAAATGATTGTACATATTTAACTTATATCAGATTAATTGCTGTCTTGGGAAGGGGAGAGATAAGAGAGGAAAGGAAAAAAATTGGGGTCAAAATCTTAAAACTGAATGTTGAAAACTATCTTTATATATAATTGGAAAATTATTGAATTCAGAAAAAAATAATACAATTAAACAAACTTGAATTTTAAGATAGAAAAAAAGAACTGGGTTCTAATTTTACCTCAGACATTTATTTACCAATTCACTTAACTCTCAGCCTCAATTTCCTTGTCTGTAAAATAGGGATGATAATAGTGTCTCCTTCATAGGAGTATCATGAGGATCAAATGAGATTTTATATTTATACTTAATGGGTGTGCACAAACAAATATACTTATGTATAACTTTGTATTAATGGGCTATATAAATATTAGCTATTATTACCTGGTTGAGCCCCCTCATTTTAAATAAGGAAACAGATTTGGAGAGCTGAATTGATTTGCTCAAGGTCTCAGAGGAAAGATGTGAAGCCAGGGGTACTGACAACATTTCCCAGTGCTCTTTCTCTTTTGCTGTTGTTTTTTTTTTTTTTTTTTATGCTTGATAAATTTGTAATAAATGTTAGGGTCTATGGTTCCTATGATTCTATGCTGAGTAGAAATCATCTGCCCCACTTCCTGGACACCTCACAAGCCCTTTTACTTCAGTTACCAGACATCCCTTTTTACTTGGCAGATGGGATTTCCCAGGTAGGGAATCTCTCAGCACCTAGCTTAATCCCACTTGGAGAAATTGTAATCTTTAAATACATCTCTATTATTCATTCTAATTGGTCTGCTGACTATTTTTCACACACACAATACTCAAGATCCAGTCGCTAGAACTTTGAATTTGCTATAGACTGTACTTGGAATGGCAGTGCCAGACCGAGAGTCAGGAAGACTCATCTTCCAGAGTTGAAATTTGGCCTCAGACACTTACCAGCTGTGTGAATTTGGCCAAATCACTTCACTCTGTTTGTCTTAGTTTCCTACTCTGTAAAGTCAGGTAGAGAAAGATATGGTAAATCATTCCAGGAATTTTGCCAAAAAAATCCCAAATGGGGTCACGAAGAACTGGAAATGACTGAGCAACAGTCAAAGGATTCTATGACAGAAAAAAAGGTGAAGAATCCCTGTACTGGAGGTACAGAGAAATAGCCAGAATTATTAAATATATTTGAATGTAAGTTGTGAAGAAACATAATTGTGTGTTTTTTTTTAAATTAAAATGAAAGGTAACAAAAACAGGACTAACAAAGAAAATGTGCTTCAAGGGATGTGTGCAGTACAGTGACTATTTGCACAAATAAGATTAAATTTGAGTTGTTCAATGTTATCAATGAAGGTTCCATCTGCCACCACACCTTCCATATCCAGTCTTTTGTTATCATGCTGCTTGCTGTATATGAACATGAAATGTTTAAATTCAAATTTTTTGTAGCAGTTAAAAGGACCACATATCAGTTATATTTTTAGCATCATTAGCTTTAATATAACATTATAAATAAAATTATTTTTAAAAATTGAAATAATTCTAGAATATTCACTTGAAATTTCTAACAAAATTATATTAATAATAAAGGTTTTACCTCCAATTTTTAAAAAGTAAAACAGTATCCCTTTACAATGTATACATGAATATGTAATCAATTTGAAGAAAAAATCCACTGAAGTAGGTAAAACTAGGTCAAGCACAGACAATAGAAGTGGTTTAGGTAGCAGAAATATAGAAATATGAAACAAAAAGTTCAAATTCAGGAAATATTATCCCCTATATTTATCATGAACATTTGTATATATTTTTATTAACAGAAAAGAAAATCTTTGTTAGTCAAATAGCATGAAACAAATTAGTTGATACATTGGAAGCAAGAGGATTTTTCTAGAAAAATTAGATGTTTTTAATAAACAAAACCAAAATTTTCGAAAAGTCATGTCTGTGGCATCACAAGCATTGCTTGCACAATGCAAAGTTGCTTATATGATTTTTTCCCATTACTGTTTTTTTAATTGAAGTAAATAAAAAAGTAAGAGAAAAATAGAAAAAGTGAGACAGAAAAGGAAAATAAAAACAAAAACAAAAACAAAAAAAAAACCACAAAACCAAGACAAAATAGAACATTGTCATGTGCCCAGCAGAACATCAAGGAAGATTCAAAATATATGACAATAAATTTCCATTTCAAAGTGAAATTATATTCTTCATGAGTATTCATCTTTTCTTTGATTCCTAGTAGGTTATTCTTTTCTTCTGTGCTGTGCACTTTTTTTTATTCTTTTTTTCCCCCTTTCATCCTCCCTCTCCCCCAAGCACAAATATATTATACAACTTACATGATATCTAAGTGTAAAAAATTCTCATTCAAAAAGAGAAACACTGATGATACCTGGAGCCACATGGTAAAATCAGATGCAAAGTAGCTTCAAATGGTTCCATTTAAAGATGATTTGGTGGGAAGGAGAACCACTCATATGTGTCAAATCCTTTGCAATCAATTAAATGAGAAATTAAACTCTTCCTTCTTAGAAATCTAATGTTTGACAAACCCAAAGACCCCAGCTTTTGGGATAAGAATTCACTATTTGACAAAAACTGCTGGGAATATTGGAAACTAGTATGGCAGAAAATAGGCATTGACCTACACTTAACACAGTATGCCTAGATAAGGTCAAAATGGGTTCATGATCTAGACATAAAGAATGATATTATAAATAAATTGGAAGAACATACGATAGTTTACCTCTCAGATCTGTGGAGGAGGAAGGGATTTGTGACCAAAGAAGAACTAGAGATCATTACTGATCACAAAAATAGTTAATTTTCATTGTATCAAATTAAAAAGGGTTTGTACAAACAAAACTAATGCAAACAAGATTAGAAGGGAAGTAATAAACTGAGAAAACATCCTTACAGTTAAAGGTTCTGACAAAGGCTTCATTTCCAAAATATGTAGAGAATTGACTCTAATTTATAAGAAATCAAGCCATTCTCCAATTGATAAATGGTCAAAAGATATGAATAGACAATTCTCAGATGAAGAAATTGAAACTATTCTAGTCATATGAAAAGATGCTCCAAATCATTATTGATCAGAGAAATACAAATTAAGACAACTCTAAGATACCACTACATACCTGTCAGATTGGCTAAGATGACAAGAAAAGATAATGATGAATATTGGAGGGGATGTGGGAAAACTGGGACACTGATACATTGTTGGTGGAGTTGTGAATACATCCAACTATTCTGGAGAACAATTTGGAACTACGCTCAGAAAGTTATCAAACTGTGCATACCCTTTGATCCAGTAGTGTTATTACTGGGCTTATATCCCAAAGAGATCTTAAATAAGGGAAAGGGACCTGTATGTGTGAAAATGTTTTGGCAGCCCTCTTTGTGATGGCCAGAAACTGGAAACTGAGTGGATGGCCATCAATTGGCAAATGGCTGAATAAACTGTGGTATATGAATGTTATGGAATATTACTGTTCTGTAAGAAATGACCAGCAGGATGACTTTAGAGAGGCTTGGAGAGACTTACATGAACTGATGTTGAATGAAATGAGCAGAACCAGGAGATCATTATATACTTCAAAGACAATACTATACAACAATTAATTCTAATTGGCGTGGCTCTCTTCAACAATGAAATGATTCAAATTAGTTCCAGTTGTTCAGTGATGAACATCTACACCCAGGGAGAGGACCATGGGAGCTGAGTGTGGACCACAACATAGCATTGCACTTTCTGTTGTTATTTGCTTGCATTTTTGTTTTCCTTCTCAGGTTTTTTTTTCTTTTTAGATCTCATTTTTCTTGTGCAGCAAGACAATTGTATAAATATGTACACACATATCAGATTTAACATATATTTTAACATATTTAACATGTATTGGACTACCTGCCATCTAGAGGAAGGGGGGAGAAAGGAGGGGAAAATTTGGAACAGAAGGTTTTGCAAGGGTCAATGTTGAAAAATTACCCATGCATATGTTTTGTAAATAAAAAGCTATAATAAAATAAATTTTTAAAAAAAGTTGCTCACTTGATTATATGTGTACCAGATACTGCTAAAGTATTGAAATTGGTGGTAGAGAAGATTTGTGGTTTTGGGAAGCTATTGCTGATGAAATTATATCAATAAAATTTGATTTTAAAAATTAAAATGATATAATGTTTATTGTACTCTGCTCTGTTGGAGCTCAAATGATTTCCAGCTGGAAGACAGGTCTAAAACTGGTCCTTTGAACAGTTTAGAAATATTGCATGCTTTTTAGGTCACCTCTTGTATAGAAATGTGAGTTAGAAAGTAAGTAGATTTAAGAATAATCAATTTTGTAGGAGTAAGAGTAATCAACTTTATCAGAAACAATACACTGAAAGAAAGGTTTGTTGAAGAACTTTGTGACAGTAGGGGGGCAGAACTTAGAGGATGTTTTTTTATTTTATTGCAAAACATGCTAGCTTTTTTTTTTTTTTTTTTTTGCAAGGTACTTCAAACGGTGTTTGAACTAAAAGAAGAAATAGCTGTTTTCTTAATGATAATAGTAAAGATGCAGCAATTTTACTCTTTTTGAAAATTTTAGTAAATAAATGTGAAAAACTATATACTAAATAAACCAGTGTAAAGCATTAAAATCCATAATAGAATGACTTTATTTGTGAAAAAATTAGTTATAAATTTATGTTATTTTACACATTTCTTCAATTAAAATAATCTTGCAAATAAAAGGAAAGAATAACCTTTTTAGTAATTAATTGGTTGGGGGCAGCTAGGTGGCACAGTGGATAGAGCACCAGCCTTAAATTCAGGAGGACCTGACTTCAAATCTGATCTCAGACACTTAACACTTCCTAGTTGTGTGACCCTGGGAAAGTCACTTAACCCCAGCCTCAGGGTGGGGGGGGGAAATAAAGTAATTAATTGATTGATTTACAGAAGGAATTTCCATTTTGTTTTGAAAAAGCAGATTTTAAAAAAGACAAATGGCTAAGGAACCGATTTGCCAGAGTTTTAGAATATTAGAGTTGAGATTTGGGGGGAGAGGACTTATATTTTTCAGTTAACAAGAATTTATTTTCTCTCTTTTCCATCTCTTTTGTCTCCAATAGGAAAAAAAACTCTTATAATAAATAGGCAGCCAAGCAAAACACATCTCCACATTGGTCATGCCCCAAAATGTATGTCTCATTCTGCATTGTGCCCATCACCTGTCAGGAGGTGGATAACATGCTTCATCACTACCTATTGGAATCAGGTGATTCCAGATGTCAACAGAGGTGACAGTTGAGTCACCAAACTGATTATATTTCTTAAATGTTTCAATTTGTTTGTCCTTATAAAGTTATTATCTTATCAAACAAATTGTTCTCTGCATACTTCTTCCCACCCCCATCATCAATGCCTTAGTTCCGGTCCTTAGCACTTGATTACTGTGATAGCCTCCTAACTGGTTACCCCACCTTTAGATTCTCCCCTCCCCAATCCATCTTCCTTACAGCTGCCAAATTATATTCTCAAAACATTATATCACTTCCCTCTCAAGAAGCATCAGTGCTTTTGGATAAAATAATCTGATTGACATTTTAAGCACTTCACAATCTGGCTCCAACCTACATTTCTAGGCTAATTTCTAACTATCTTTAAAAAAAAAAAAAAAAAAAAAAAATCCATAATAGATATTCTATGTCATGTGACATAGCTATTCCCTATTGCCTTCTTAGCTCTGCTTCTGTGAAACCCCAAATTCCTATTGGTAAATCAAGCCATCAGTCAATCAACAAGCTTCTATTAAACTTTTACTTTGTGCCAGTCACTGAGCTAAGTTCAGGTGATGCAAAGAAAAGAAAAAATAGTCCCCTCAAGGAATTAAGTGTAAAGCTTGGGAGGGGCTTTAAATGCCAAAAAAGAGGATTTTATATTTAGTCCTGGAGATACTAGGGAGTCTGAGTATGGAGTGCCCATAAAGTTTTCACTTTAGAGAAACCCCTTTTCTTGGCAGCAGAAAGGAAGATATTTTGGAATGGGAAGCAACTTGAGGCAGGTTAATGAATTAGAAAGCTATTGTTTTAGTCCGAGTGAGACGTGATAAAAGCCTGGTACCTTTGTGAGTAAAGAGAAGGGGACATAGACACTGTGAAGGTTTGGAAATGAATTATTGTTGAGGGAGGAAGGGAGTTGAATCTCACCGGGTGACTGAGAAGATGGTAATGCTCTCGACAATAACAGGGAAGTTTAGAAAAGGGGGAAGGAGAAAGATAAGTTCTCTTACTGCTGGATGGGAGAGGTCTTGATGGGCATCTAGATGGCACAGTGGATAGAGCCCCGGGCTTGCAATCAGGAAGACTCAACTTCATGAATTTAAAATCTGGTCTCAGTCACGTATTAGCTGTGTGAATCTGGGCAAATAATTTAATCCTGTTTGCTTCAGTTCTCTATGTATAAAATGAGATACTCCACTATCTCTGCCAAGAAAACCCAAAAATGGGGTCACAGCAGTCTAATACAACTTAGTAACAAGATGTGCATTTGAGATATCCAAAAGGCCATTGGTTATAAATAGTCTTCTACTTTCTTGGAGCCTACATTCTAATGTAGGAGATAGCATATAAAGGAGAGCTTGAAAAGAGGGGAAAGTATAAAAGGGTCAATGTTGAAAAATTGCCTATGCATATGTTTTGTAAATAAAAAGCTATAATAATAAAAAAATAAAATAAAAAAGAAAGGAGGGAAAAGTAGAAAAAGTTGCCTTCCCTAGGGGCAAGACAATTAGTGAGAATGTGGTGAATTCAGGAACTGAGTTAACCGGGAGTGAAATGTACATGCCTATGGTTCTTTAGGTAATAAGGGGAGCCAGGTTAGGGGACCACTGGCATTTCTCAGATATAGGACAATCACTAGCAAGGGATAGTAGGATCCAAGCAAAAATGAGTCAGGAGACGGATATCAGGGTCTGAGGAAGGAGAGAAGGACCTCAGTCCATTCAGAGAAGTGTGCATGTGTATGGAGAGCCTTGAGATTTTATCTATGGGCAGTTATGCTGCAATAGTTCTGGGTGGCCATGTTTGGTCTAAGGGACAAACACCAGCTGCTTGAGTCTAGTTGGAGAAGGTCCTGAGGGAAAAGACAGTTTTGGTCTGTAATGAGAATACATTTTATGACTTCAATAAGATGGTAGGAATAAGTTTGTAAACTTAGCATCACTAACTCCATTTTATTTTAGACCTCCATTTTGTGATTAAATTGTTTTGAGTAAATTGTTATTCTAGAAATTGTTTTTCATTAAGATAAACAGTTATATAGTATGACCTACTAAACAACCTATGTATGTTTGTAAATAATTGATAAGCATATGTGGCTCCTCTAACAGAACAGATTACCAGTGAAAAAATATGAACAATTTTATCAGTAGGTTATTTAATGGATTATCAATCAAATTATGTGGTGAACAAATTAGGAACATCCTTAGCCAGAACTATTCGGAATCCCTCCCTCCCCTCTCCTGGCTGTTGCTACTGAGACAGGCTCCTTCCTCCCTTCCCTCAAACCTGTAACTTGAGTTACCCTGGTTTTTCCCTGAGGACAGTGCTTATTGATGAAGATGTGCTGGTGGACAGTCTCAGAGAGACTCATACAACCTCCAACTGAGCAAAGAGATTTTAGGAGCACAGCTCCTACTTACTACCATCTACCATCTTTTACCAGAAATTTCAGAAGTAAATTGTTGTTTTGTTCTTAAAAGGGATGATATTCATATTGTTTGTACATAATGATTAACCAATTGTGACTGCATGTATTACAGTGCATAAATTTAATTGGTATTTAATTGACACCAATTAGCATATTTGATGGAAAATCATCTATAAGTTATAAGATATGCACCAGTTATAAGATATTGCTTCCTGGGACAGCTAGGTGGCGCAGTTGATAGAGCACCAGCCCTGAATTCAGGAGGACCTGAGTTCAAGTTTGATCTCAGACACTTCCTAGCTGTGTGACCCTGGGCAAGTCACTTAACCCCAGCCTCAGGGGGAAAAAAAAAAAAAAAAAAGATATTACTTCCTACCTACCAGAGAAATTTGTTTCCCAGATTTTAGTGATCTTCTATCAGCTATCCAAATTACTTTGGATTTTCATTGTATATGGTATATATTTGTGAACTTAATACACAAATTGATTTCCCCCAGTAACAATCATTGTTTGTTGCTCAACTTTTGTTCTGGAAGAGGACTAATGAAATCCCAAGATATCCTCGTTCACGAATTGAATATAAGTGAGGCAGAGTTGACAGCCTTACTCTCTCCTTTAGAGTTATCAAAATCCAGTGGCTAGACAAAAGTTAAGTCCATTGGCTAATCAATCATTAGGCCTTTATTAAATCTCCACTGTGTGTCAAGTACTTGGTAGGCACTGAGGATACAAATATAATGAACCAAAAAAATCCCCTCTCTCAGGACAGAGACCATTAAGGATTTTTGCTTTTCCATTTCCAGTTCCTGGGGCAGTGTCTGACACATTCTGGGCACTTAATAAATGCTTCCTGAATTGAATTGCACTTCTTCAAGAAAGACACAAATAAAACAGAAAGTTGTTGATAGTTTTTAATCATTATTTCTGCACATTTCCAAGCATTATTTTTCTAAGAGAAGAGAGACAGTTTGGTATAATGGTTAGAAAGCTGGTCTCAAAGGCTAGAAGGCTTGGATTAAAGTTTTATCCATTGAGGCAAATTGGAAGCAAATAAATCTCTCAGCACTCTTTAAGGTTACAGATTGCAGAGAAGGGGCTGATTGACAAGTATCTCATTGAGGCATTTTTTACATCAAGGAAATCACTGATCTAATCCCTGTTCCTATTTGAAAGAGGTAGCTGGGGCATGATGGCTGAAGAAGTGGTTTTGGAGTTAAGATGACCTAGATTCAAGTGCTACCTCATAGGCTTAGAAATTGATTTTATCTTAGTTGCTAGTTTATATAAAATATCTGAAACAATGAAGGGTGTTTCTACATTTGGGGTTTCTCATACTTGTAAGTCCTGACCAAAGAAGAAAAAAAAATATTTTGTAGGACATTATTTAGAAACAGGCCCTACATAGCTAGTGGCAGCTAGGTGACTCAGTGGATAGAGCCCTGGGCATGTGGAAGACCTGAGTTCAAATCCACCCTCAGACACTTCCAGCTATGTGACCCTGAGCAAGTCACTCAACCCTTTTTGCCTTAATAAAATAGAGAAGGAAATGGCAAAATACTCTAGTATCTTTGCCAAGAAAATCCCATGAGTTGAGCATGACTGAACAACATTTAGTATCAGAGCAATATAAATTTTATCTTAATGGTGAGATTTACACATTGTGTTTTTATTGTAAAGAATTTGCTTTAACAAATTTTATAAATATCAACAGAAACCATAAGTATGGCAGTGTCCCAATTTTGCAAACCTTAGTGGGCTTGGTATGTTAAGCAAAACTTCATGTACAGTCCTGAACTTTCCCCTTCTTTCCAAAATGTTCTCTGGCTTTTCTCTCTAACATTTCCTTGGGGGCTTAAAGCTCCAATGTGGAGCCCTGGAAGGAAAAGATCTGCAGATGAACAGAATTCCAAGGAATGCAAAATATTCTGTTGGTTTTTTTCAGTGGCTGAGATTAGGGCAAAATTACTAAGTAAACAGAGAGAAGAAATATGACAGTATTAAGCTGACTTTGGTGCATGCTTTGAGAGAAGCAATTACCTGCAATTACATCATGAGTATTTAAAAGCATAATCATGTCATTACTTGTATTCACTTAGCTAAACTGAGTGCAGCTAAAAAATAAAAAATGAAACCTGGGTAGCTATTGTAAGCTGGATAATCACAGCTATTTAAAAAGTTAAGAAAGAAGAGTCAGTAAGTAATTAAGACCTTTGGCAAAACACTTCACAATTCTGGGATTCATTTTCCTTATCTATAAAAAGAAGGAGTTGGATTCCAAGATATCAAAGATCCCTTTTAACTTCAGTTCCTGAGAGCCTATGATCTAAATTCAAAGTACCCATTCCTGACAAAAGTATCACAGACTTACACAAATTCAAAGGCCATAAGTAAAACAACTTTTAATGGGGTTTAGGAGGGGAGTGGCAGTGGTGAAGAAGATAGTGGAGTGAAAGAGGCAACTACAGCTCAGATTTCAATCCAGTCTTGGGCATAATTGTACCAGGAAGAAAAGGACATGTATCAATCAATTGGCAATCATTTATTAAATGCCTACTATGTATCAAGTACTGAGGATATAAAGACAAAAAAATGAAACAGCCCTACACTCAAAGAGTTTACATTGTGTTGGGGGAAAACAACCTATATGTAAAGAAGAATAAATTCAAGGTAAAGAGGGTGAGGATCAGTTGGTGCTGATCAGCAAAGGCTTCTTGTAGAAAAGCTGATGCTTCATCCACACTTTAAGGAAATGAAGGATTCTATAAGAATGAGGGAAAGTGCCTTGTAGTTAGGGAGAATAACCAGAGCATTCCCTACAGACACTTGTAGAAGAGATGTTCCTAACCTTTTTTTTTGAGCTATAGACCCTTTTGGGTCTGCTGAAACCTATGCTGAAAACTATGAATCCCATGTTAAAATAATGTTTGTAAATACACAAAATGTATAGGATTAAAAGAAAAACAATTATACTGAATTTTTTTTTTTCATATCAGAGTTCACAGACTTCTCTTGGGAAATGAGAGAAGTCATGGATCCCTATGTAAATAACTCTTATTATAGAGGTTGAGAAGGGAAAAAGGGATTTCATTAGGTTCTGGCTATAGGACCCTGGAGTTGGCTGGTGGGAAAAAGGGGAAGAGAGAAGGGTGAATAACCATGATCATCCTTTATGTCAGAAGGCTGGAGAGTGATCTTCAGATAGCGCAGGGAGGAAGTATACCCTCTTAGGAGGAAGTACTCCTCCCCTGAATGTGAATGTTCGGAGTAAGTTTTCTAGGCCTTGTTCTAGTTAAGGCTCTGCTAAAATCTTATAGGATCTTCAGGTGCTGGAGGGCACCTTAGAGATTATCTAGTCCAGTAGTTTTTAAACTGAGAAAATAAACCATGGAGAGATTCAAGGGGTTTATTAATCTGGATGGGGGAAAATGCTTCTTTATTTTAAATAATCTAACTAATATTTACCATTTCCTGATTAAAAAAAAAAAAAAGTACTCTGAGAAAGTGTCTATAGACTTTGCCAAAGATATTTGTGACATAAAAAAATTAAGAACTTCTGATCTACACCGACAGCCTTATTTTACAGATGGGGAAACTGTGGTCCAAAAAGACTTGCTGTGACTTGCTTAAGTTTACACTGACAGTAAGGGCCAAGCTGAGATTAAAATCCACATGGTCTTTCCTAGGTCTCTTCTTTGCCATTCTTGATCTGGTCAAGGCTGGGGGCTGCTAAATCAAACTGAGCCATTTTGGCCTCTTCCTTTGAAGGAGATTTCTATGCCCTGTCTGCTAAGGACAAATCAAAATCCATTTCTCACTTCACAATTTGCCAGCATATATACATACCCCTTTCACTAAGCTGCTGTAGACAAAACTGAGAAACAACAATCAGATGTCTGCCACCATTTATTGGGTCTCTTTTTTTTCTTCTTGTTTCTGTGACAGCATGTAACTGTGCTGACAAGCTGGGTAGTGCATGTTGGGTCAAAAATTTGATTTCCTATTTGCTGAGCAGCAAAGAAAGAAAGATGACAAAGAAGACAGAGAGATCTTGTCATCTGGTTTGAAGATGCTTCATATACATCCTGTATTTTAGGCATTGTGAGCAAACATGAGAATGAATAGTACTAACAGTGACAATACTTTTTCTTTATGATTTTACCTGAAATTATTTCCCTGTCCTATCTGTTCCTCTGGTTAACAGATTCCACCAGGAAAAGGAGCACAAGAATTTCTTCATTCCAAGGAAAGAACTGAAAATTGCTTGGCTCCAAGACCTTTAAGGCAAAGGGGGCATCAATCATTGTGACAATTTGTCTAGCATGACTTCTTTTATGTTACAAGGAAGGTTTTCTACTGAGGGGAGAAGGAAGTAAGTTATGAGAAGAGATAGAGAAGTGAAGAAGAAAAGAAGAAGGAAGGAAGGAAGGAAGAATAAAGAAAAGAAAGGAAGAAGACTGATAAAAACAAAGATATATAGAAGAAAACAAAAAAGAAATTTGGAAAAGGACACAGAGCAATTTTCTTACTATAATGTTATATTGAATATATTTATTTTTTTCTTTCTAAAAGCATTTTAAATTCTGAATTTAAGCACCAAAAAGGGAAGAAAATGTTTTTCTATTTACAGCAGGTAACAAGGAGAATTATATATAAAGCCATCAATTTCAATTGCATAATCTGTCTTTTGAAATGTAAAGTCCATTGACCAGGACCCCCTATGACTGTGAAAATCCTTGGAATGGAACCATATGCAACCCCTATCCAAGCAGATAATAGCATGAACTTGGCCAAATGAACTCTGTTATCTACAAAGAGCTAGAAGTCTACAAGACATGATAAGTTGCATACATGGGGATGATCTGTGTAAAAGGAATCACCCTAATTTAATTCGTTAAAGTTCCATCCAAATTTAAGCAGGATGTGCTGCAAGGGTCACTTATGAAAGGGGACCTTAATTAGCATCTGTGAACTTGTGTTCCTCTCTTTTGGTTATCCAAAGATCTAGGAAGCTGCTGAGATCTTGTACAGATGTTGATCACTTCTACAGAAATATCCTGCTGACCCAAGATTAGAGACAACTTTACAATTCACAAACAACATTTACAATACAAAAATACAAAAGTCCATTTGAGTCTCCAGCTTGTCAAAAAGTCACTTCTAATATCTCCACTGGCCTGCTTTGCATATGTGGATACTTAATCCCAAAATTCTCTCCTAAGCAAATAGAAATCTATTACAGCCCTTTTGCTCAGGGCTGGGGGTAAAAGACCAGGAATTTGCAGAAGTCTTTATGTGGAAAGACAGTGACCAAAAAGTATCTCTTAGTTTCCAGCTTCAGAAGTGACTTGTCTGACCTTACCCAGTGGAATTATATATAATACCTGCTCACTAAGTAATGGCATGAACCTGACCAGGTAAACCTCTTACTTGTAACTGCCTGGATATCTGCCAGACCCTCCAAGTTATATATCAGTTACATACATAATACCATCAACATAAAAGAGACCACTCTGGTTTGATTCATCTGGATTGAGCCAGTGAAACTCATTCTCCAGTAGCTTAACTGCTTACAGGATTTCTACTAGGACATGTTTTTGATTCTCCCAGAATTCAAACTAAGGCCCTGTTCAGGACAAAAGAAATGGATTGATCAATATCTATTGAGTAATCACCAGCTAAGCAGATTAAAAAACCTGAAGCTCAGAGGGATGACTGACTGACTCAGTCACACAGATATTAAATAAGAGATGTAGATGTAGCCATGGCCTCCAAATTTAAATTCATTGTTCTTTTTATTATACCAGAGAGTGGTGTGGGTGAGACAAATGAGAATTAAGAGGAGGATTCTGACCCAGAGTTTTCTAGTTCCTGCATGCTAAGGTGTGAGTGTGGTTCTGACTCTTAAAGACTATACACCACCTGGCAATTTTTACCTGGCAAGGTAAAAATTATTGCCTGTCAATCTCTTCCAAAATAAGAAGTCCCATAAAAAAGAAAGCACTTTTCCACTGGAGAATTATTTAACTTTTTAATAAGAAGAAGTCCCTTTCTGATATGTTTTCTTGAGGGCTTGAAATTAAAACTTGGGCAGTTGTTTGTTCTAGAAGTGACAATTATAGTTAAGAGTTTTTCTTGTTGTCAAAGACATCAAAAGAAGTTCAATTTTTGTTTTTGTTTTGTTTTTTAATGACTGCACAGAGTATTTACATGTTGAACATGGGTTCTTAAGCTGGGGCTTTTGGAAAATGTTTTGATAACTATTTTTCAATATGATTGATTTGCTTTGCAAACCTATGTATTTTATATTATAAATTTAAAAGCATTATTCTGAGAAGGAACAGATGACCTTTCCTGGTTGACAAAAAAAAAAAGATTAAGAATATAAGTATAGTGGCTACCAGAGTTGATTTAACTCAAAACTTTTGATTCAATCAAGAAATAAACTAGAAATTACAATTGGTATTTTTAATTGGCAGCTGAAAGTACTAGTTTGTTTCACAACAGCACCAAATATCCTGAAAGTTATGGCTTGATCTTTGTTTCAGCAAATTCAGTGATTGTTCCCAAATATAGGCCACTATATTTGCTCTTTAATATAACTATAGATGTATACATTGCAAATAGTTATATCCAATTAACATGTATAAGATAGACACATACCATATCCAGGTTTACAAAATGTTTTAAACAGTCCAGTTATTACCTTCTTTTGGTTATAATGTGTCTGGCTCTCTATGACTCCATTTTTTGGAGGGTGTGGTTTTCTTGGCAGAAATACTGGAATGATTTAACAGTTCCTTCTCTAGCTTATTTGACAAATGAGAAACTGAAACAAACAGGGTTAAATGATTTAACCAACATTTCATAGTTAAGTATCTGAGGATGCATTTAAACTCAGAAACATTAGTCTTACTGATTCCTAGTCCAATGTTCTATCTGCTGTGCTACCTAGCTACCATCTTAACTTTACAGATAATAGAAACTAAGGCACAGAAAAAATAAATTACTTTCTCTGACTTAAGTTATCAAGATCAGAAGCAGGATTTGAAATTAAGTATGCTAATAGCAAGTTGAAGGTTCTAATCATGTTCTGTGATTAGATATATGCTACTAATATCCATTGACTGAATTTATACACAAGACAAAAACAGCTAGTATGAATTCAGTAATATTTATAAATGAATTTTTATTTTACTCATTGGATACTTTGTGAAATCCAAAAGTGATTTACTCCATGAGAGATATCACACAAGGGGACATCGTTCCAAAAAAAAACCAGGGAGTAAAACCCACATTTTTTCCAGTTCTAAAAAATAATAACCATTATAAAAACTAGTGATTCCCATCTTTTACTTTGTCAGAGCTAAATAAAGATAAAATAACCATTCTTGGTGCCCATGAGGAATAACTCCTTACAACTAGTTAATCCAGGTCCCTCATGGTTTCTGCAGTAGACTGGGAATCATTGCACTATACCATACTAGTCCCCCTGTGAAAAGATTATTTTAAATTTTAAAAAATGTTAATTCTATTTTTGCCATTACTAGTCTCTTTTTGACATGGGATAGTTCATCTCCCATCACCATGACTGTGCAGGCTGTCCCCCATGCACTCATGTTTTACTTTGACCTTTTAGAATTTCTAGTTTCCTTCAAAACTCAGCTCAAGTACCATAGCCAACAGGAGGTCTTTCTTAATCATAGCTTCCATCCCCTCTTTCTCCTTATTATCTTATGTTTCTTCTTCCCTTCCCTCCCTCCCTCCCTTCCTCTCTCTCTCTCTCTCTCTCTCTCTCTCTCTCTCTCTCTCTCTCTCTCTCTCTCTCTTTTTCTTTCTTTCTTTCTTTCTTTCTTTTCTCTTCATTCTTTAAACCATTTTTCTTTCTGTAACTAGAACTAGGAATGGCATTCTATTGATTCATTGTTCTTTTCCAGAAAGACAGTCTAATGCTCAAATACCATTAATGAATAAGCCCTAATTTCAAGTTCTTTTTACACCTTTTGATTTAGATCGTTGTAACAGTCTCTTAACTCTTCTCCCTGCCACCAATCCATCAAACACAATTAAGTCAGATTGATCTCCCTAACACATCAATATGATTTTCCCCACAATGTCCAATGCTCCTCCCTCCCATCTACCTTCAAAATAAAATCCAATCACATTGAAGTACTGAAGCCCCACCCCCACCATCTGTTTCCATCCTATCTTTCTAGCCTTATCACTCCATCTATGTATACATATATATGTTGCAGCCAACCTGAACTGTTTACTGTTGACCAAAAACAACTAATGTTTTTATACTTCCATATCTTTGCTTTGTCTGGAATGCCCTCTTCTTCCCACTTTTTTCAGCTCACAAAAAAGATGATCTATCACTGCCTCTATTTTAAGGCTCATTTCCAATTCCATCTCTTCCATGAAATTTCACTTAATCAACTCCAGCTGGAATTCATCTCTCCTTTCTTTAACTCCCAAAACAGAATGTAATGATCTATTATTCCTTGATATACTTTGACCTTCTACTTTATACTATAGCCTCTTGCTTGTGTCTTCTTTATTTTATATTTATTTCAAATAAACATATGTGTGTGTATTGTCTCTACTAATAGAATGTCAGCTACCAGAGCATGGAGATTATTTAATTTTTGTCATTGTATCTCCAACATTTAGAGAATGTTTTGCACATAAGAGGTAATAATGTTTATTGTTTGGTCCACTGATTCAACTCTCATTACATTTTTGGATGTATTTATAAATGTGTTTTTTTTGATATATTAAGAAGGTAAGAATGGGTAATATTTAGGCTTTTCATATGCCACATCTAGGACAAGGTTAAAGCCTATAGATATAATAGATAGATAGATAGATAGATAGATAGATAGATAGATAGATAGATAGATAGATAGATAGATAGATACTACCTGTCCCATAAAATAGGAAATTCCAATAGCCAATCAATAATGGAAAAGGTTAATTTGGTACTAAAGCCCAGAGGAATTTATCCTATCACCTCATTGGTGAATCATTATGCCAGAAACAACTTCTTAGCTCACAATGCAGCCATCCAAGGTCTTTTGCCAAACATGGGACTGACATGGGGATAGCTTCCTTTTCCTTAAAAGCCTAGATCATGAGATTCGGAGAATCTTTTCTACTGTCCTTGGAATGAAGGAATGGTAGTTGGTAGTATTTCTGAGCAATCTATAAAGACACTTATTGAAACAAGGCACCCACCCAAGCAGAGGCTGAGACTCTCTCTGTATGAGGAACTGAGGGCTTGCAGTTTTTTTAAAAGTACACTTCTTAACCACAAATAATATCATTGTCATGGTAGCTCTTCCTGTTTAAAACAAACCAACCATATTAAAAACAGGAAAAAAGGCAGGGAACTGGCATACAATAAGTATAATCAGCTATTTAGGAAGGGGAAAAAATAATTCTAAAGCTGGTTTAAAAGCAGCCAGAAACATAAGATGTAAAAATAGCTATTCTTTCTCATTCCTCAGAAACCCTGTAGTCTCTAAGACAAATAAATCTTTTTCTCTAGTCTCTCTTATCTACCACACACCTTATCTACCCTCCCATTCCTTTGCCAATCTAACCTATATAATTCTGTTTAGAGTCTTTGGTCTGGATTTGTGACTTCATCTTGTAGGCTATTCCCCATATAAAGATTTCTTTCATTTATGCAGAGCAATCACTTGTAGGTAACACAAATAGTCTTAGAGAACTGGTGTGGGACATTGAGAAGATAAGTGATAGACTCATGATCACACATTTAGTATGTTTTGGATCGTTCTGTTTCTAAGTCTGATATTAGATAGATATAGATATAAAGATATAAAAATAGAGATAGAGAGATATAATTTTTATTTTGATAATAGCTTTTTTTTCAAAATACATATAAAGATAGTTTTCAACATTAACCCCTGCAAAACTTTGTATTCCAAATTTCTTTCCCTCCCTTCTCCTTATTCCCTTCAATCAGCAAGTAATCCAATATAGTTTAAACATGTGCAATTCTTCTAAACATATTTCCACAATTATCATGCTATACAAGAAAAATCAGTTCAAAAAGAAAAAAAATGAGAAAGAAAAAAGAAAGCAAACTACAACAACAAAGATGAAAATGCTATGTTATGATCCACATTTAATCCCCACACTTCTTTCTGGATACAGATGGCTCTCTACATCACAAGTCTATTAGAACTGGCTCTTTTCAACAATGAGGTGATTCAAAACAAGTCTATCACAGTTGATCACCCCATAATCTTCATACAATATTCTCTTGGCTCTACTTACTTCACTCAGCAACACTTCATATAAGCCTCTCCAGGCCTCTCTGAAATCATCCTGCTGATCATTTCTTATAGAACAATAATATTCCGTAACATTCATATAACTGTAACTTATTCAGCCATTCTCCAACTGATGGGCATCCACTTAGTTTCCACTTCTTTGCCACTACAAAAAGGTGTGCCACAAACATTTTTGCACATGTTGGTCTCTTTGAAATACAGACCCAGTAAAAATACAGCTGGATCAAAGGATATGCATAGTTGATAACCCTTTGGATATAGGTCTAAATTGCTTTCTAAAATAGTTGGAGCAGTTCACAATTTCACTAACAATATTAGTATCCCAGTTTTCCTACATCCCCTCCAACATTTATCATTATTTTTCCTAGTCATCTTAGCTAATCTGAAAGTGTGTAGTGGTACCTCAGAATTGTCTTAATTTGCATTTGTCTAATCAATAGTGATTTAGAGCACTTTTCCACATGACTAGAAATGGCTTTAATAAAGCCTGGATTTCATTACTCTGTATGCCATGATAAATTTCCTAAGTAATCTTCTAAAAGCAGTGCTTTATTTTTGTTATTTCCATATTTAAAATCTTCAAACAATGATCTAGCCATGACATCAGGAAAGATAGCAAAAGGCATCAATTTGTAACCTTCCCATTGTTTTTGATGACTTGTGGCACTTATTAAAGCTTCAAGAAAATTTGCATAATGATGATGATACAAGGTACTAATGGGAGTTGAAAGGATCATTACACTATTTATCTCTTATATCTTCATATTATCTCTCAAACTAGGATGTAAATTCTACTTAGGAATGGTGAAAATTTAGTTCCTAACAAAGAATAGTTCCTATCCTTTGGATAGCTGTCTAGGGATGATTACTACTTCAAACTTTTGCATTTCACACCCTAATAAGATATTATGATCTCCTTAGAATGGAAATAACACAACATACATACCTATATAACCATGGTTTCACTTTTATTCAGTGATATTATAAGGATACCCACAAGCAGTACTGATTTGAGTGACCAAAAAAAGTAGACCTTGTCTACTCTCTCAAGTAATTGGTTGTTCCTTTTTGCCTATTCCACTAAAATACCAGAAGTAATAAATGATCTTAATTTTCATTTCTATATTGTCTTTTTGTCTCAATTACTTGAGATTCTTCCCCTGAGGTTCTCTCCATCCATCCTTATAACTTCATCTAATATGTTATCACTGACATTTACCAACCTTAAGACCATTCATTCTTCCTTCTTTCTCAAGAAGTCTTCTATTTGTCTCATATTCTTCCTGTCCAGCCCAATTCCTACCCTCATATTTGAGGATTCAACATATTAGCAATGGCCCTTTGAATGCTCACATCTCTGTTCATCAGGAGCCTAAACTTTATAATCTCAATTTTCATTCCATCTCAGTCATTTATAGTGGTTGTTCAACCTCAAGTGGACTACCAACCATAATTATTCTACCTTCATGATCTAGAATTTTGAAATAAATATTCTCTGACTACAATCTCTTATTTCTTACCATCTCTTTGTGTTTCAGCCTTTCTCATCCTATACTTATAAAGAAATAAGTCTTCTTTTTAGCAAAGAAAACTCCTCCGGTTGTGCTCTTCTGTCTCTTGTAGGAGCTTGTCCCTTCTATTATTTATTTACCCGGCCATGCTCATTGTCAATCTCTTCTTATCCACTCATTCTTCTTCCACTATCCATAAACATACCTGGGTCATTATTCTTTAAAATCCTTTCTATGACCCTGACATTTTCTCAAGCCTTCATTGTTTACTTTCTTGCTTTTCTCAGCCAAACTCCTAGAAAGAATTGTCTCCATTTACAGCTCCAATTCATTTCTCAGTCCCTTGCCATCTGACTTTGGACTTCTTCATTTAACTCAAATTGTTCTCTCTCCACAGTAACAGTTGTTTATTAAATCCAACTTCCTCTGCTCCCCATTCTCTGATCTCCTACACACTTTTTTCCCTTGGAGTTTTGCTTTACTCTCTTCTCTTGACTCTCCTGTCCCCCTTTTTAATAATATTCTTCCACTTAAATGTAAAAATAATTTTAAACTTTCACCTTTAAAAAATGAGTTTCAGACTCTCCCCCTGCCCCAAGACAGAAAGCAATTTGATATAGGTTATACATGTGCAAACCTGCAAAATGTTTTCATATCAGTCATGTTGTAAAAGAAAACAAAGACCAAAAAAAAACCAAAACAAAACCAAAAAAATCCAAAAAAAACAAACCCAACCACACACACACAAAAGAAATAGTATTTTTCAATTTACATTCAGGTACCATCAGTTCTTTTTCTAGAGATGGATAGCATTTTTCATCATTAATCCTTTGGAATTGTTTAGGTCACTATGTTGCTAAGAATAGCTGAGTCATTTACAGTTGATCATTGTACAATACTGTTATTACTGTATACAATGTTCTCCTGGTTCTACTCATTTCATTTTGCATTAATTCATGTAAATCTTTCTTGATTGTTCTGAAAGTATCCTACTTGTCATTTCTTTCTCCTGTTCTTCTGATGGTGGCTTTTCAGTGTTCTTTGTTAGATCATCCTTCTCTTCCCATCCACTAACTAAATGTGGGCATCTTGTTAGTATTCTGTCTTGGTGTTCTCTGGTCTCTTAAGATTCTCTCTTTTGGTGATCTCATCAGTTCTGTGATTATTTCTCTGTATCTCCTAATCTGTTTATCTCTGAAATGTGTTTATCTAACCATATTTTCTGTACTAAAACTCAAGCCTCATATTACCAAATACATGTTGGACATCTCCAGTTAGAAGTCTCCTAGGTATGTCAAATTCAACATGTTCAAAAAGAGTATTAAATATGTTTCTCCCCAATACCATCCTTCATCTAAACTTTCCTATTTATGTTGATGGTACTACTTTGCCTTTTAGGGTACTCTCCTGATTGATCTCTGTCTTTTGCTTCTCTCCTTTGCAATCTATCCAACTACCAATTTGGTATTCCTAAGATAAAGATAAGTCTATGTAACAGAAAACACTTTCCTTCAAAATTCTTCAATAATATCCAAGAATGAAATACAAAATTTCTAGATTATTATTTAAAGCCTTGCAAAAACTAACTTCTATCTACTTATATTTCTAGTCTAATTTTCCTGTTACTTCTCTTTCTATTCTGTTCTAAAATACTTGTAGCTGTTTCCTATACATAACATTCCCTCTCTCATCTTTGTGACTGCATAAGTGGTTTCCCTATGTCTGCAATGGCACTCCCTCCTAACCCATCCCAGAAAAACCCTCAGAGTCTTTAAAAGAATAGCTAAGGAGCCATTTCCTACACAAATCTTTTCCTTCCAATTGTTAATATTTTTTTACTCCTGAAATTATTTGATATTTCAATGTTTATACTTTGTATCTTATTGTGGTAGAGTTGTTTCAGTCCTGTCTGACTCTTGTCAAAGCAGTGTCTTGGTTTTCTTAGCAAAGATACTGGTGTGCTTTGCCATTTCCTTCTCTGGCTCATTTTACAGAAGAGAAAACTGAGGAAAACAGGGTTAAGTGACTTATCCAGGGTCACACAGCTAATATGTGTCTTGAGGCCAAATTTGAACTCAGGAAGATGAGTCTTCTTGACTCCACACTTTGTATTTATTAGTATTCATTTCTTTAGATGCATGTTATATTGTCCCATTAGAATAAAGGCTTTATGAGGGCCATCCATGATCACTGCACCCGGTTCCTCTGCTGACTGTCTAGACTTTTCCACTCCTCTCCAGCAAGCTAATTTAATTTTGTGTTTACTTAATTGGATGCATATTATATTACCCCAATAGAATGTAATCTTCAGGAAGTACCCAGGCCATTTATGCTTACTTTTTCCTTTTATTACAGTGCCTGGCACTTAATAAATGCTCTATCTATTGAAGACATGCTGGTCACAAGGCAAGCTATCTTTTCTTGTTAGCTAGACAGCCAGAAATCCTTGCCGTGTCTGAAGAAAACAAAGAGAAGTTCTAATATATAGGTAAACTCTCAATGGAAAGCTTTTGGAAAGACATGGAATAGAATCATACCAGATGGGCAGGCAGAAATGAATGGGTTACAATTAGCAACACTGGAAGGAACATTGGATTAGGAAGGTTGGACTAAATGTTCTCTGAGATCTCTTCCAGCACTAAATCCTGTGATCCATGTCACAATGGGGCTATATATAGACTCAGTGTTGGGATACAGAGGACAAGGACTAAGAATCTTTCATGTATCTTAAAACTTGCAAGTGTTTAGACTTTCTTCTGGGTATGTAAGGCCCTTCATAAAGCCTTCCCAGAAGAGGTACTGAAGTTACTTTTTAGAAAGGGTAAACACACACACACACATACACACACACACACACACACACACACACACACACACAGCACTACCTGTCCTCCACCAAACATCTACCTTCCATTCTGTCAAAAAACAAAAAAAGCCCTGACACCCACCAGCAAAAGTACTTAACAAGGTGCTGCCTGGGATGACATATTTATGTGAAGAATATGCTGATCACTTTCAAAAGTTACAATATTTTAAATATATTACCTTTAAAATCTAGGTCAGAAAGAAACATGAATTTACGTCTGATTATATTTGGGAAGATGGATGGCAAGATTAGTTTTGGGAGTTTGTTGTTGTGGGGTTTTTTTTAGGGGGGGAGGTCTCATGCTGAACCTGTTTCTTAAAAGCTCTCTTTTACTTTGCTCTCAATTTTCTTTTTTTCTACCTGTCTGTCCCTCTCTCTGCAACAGATTTCCAAATCCAAACTGATTTTTTTTAATGTTTTATACAATGCAGATGGAATAGAATTGAGATTTTTTTGTCCTTAGCTTATAGATTTTTTATAGTTTTATAATTATAAATTATACATTTATATATGTACAATTATAAAATAAAAAAAAAAAAAACGAACAGACCTTTAAAAGTCATCTAGTCCATATCTCTCAATTCAACTATGAAGAAAGAGAGGACAAGAAAGAGAAAAATAATAGAAATAGAAATGCAACTTGTATCCAAGTCTATTGATGCCTATGTTCTTTGTTTTTTCTACCTTATAACACAATGGACATCTTTCTCTTTTTCCTTTTTTTTTTTTAATTATTATATTTTAAGCCTAGTTTTTAGCACTGGGAGGATATGCAAAGATAAATAAGACAACAATCTTGGTTCTCAAAGAGATTACAGTTTAGTGAGTATAGATACAACAACGTTGTCTCTTGCAAGGCTACATGTGTTAAGTGCTATCTGAGTGGTTTCAACAAAAATTGCTTTTGGAGGAGCAGCTAGGTGGTACAGTGGATAGAACACCAGCCCTGAAGTCAGGAAGACCTGAGTTCAAATGTGATCTCAGACACTTAACACTTATTGGCTTGTGTGACCCTAGCCAAGTCATTTAACCCCAATTGCCTCAGCCAAAAAAAAAAAAATTACTATCAATCAATCAAATAATCAGCATTTATTAAGCACCCCTTATATGTCAGGTACTGTATTAAGTGCTGGGGGAATTCAGAGGAGAGAGACAGAGGCTTCATGGAGTGCAGGTATTTGATCTGGGTCTTAACCAATCAATGAATAAATAAATTGAAAAACATTTGTTAAGGATCTCTAGGTATGTGACAAGCATTCTAAATCTTGATTCAGTGGTGAGAAGGGAGCCCATTAAAGAATGTGCCCATGATGTTCCTACATTGAGGTATGAGAACCTTATAATGAATATCATCTGCATGATTTGATCCTTAGAGAAACCGAAACTTTTGAGAGAATATTTCACCTCCACGAACAGCATCTTAACTAGGGAAATGGAAAATTAGAACTCCTAGGGGCAACTGATATCCAGAAGAGTGGGAGGTCATGACCTCAGAGATTTAATGGAAAATAATATCATTAGGAAGGGAAGAGATAGTCTGAAATCTGAGATGCAGGAACATTCCCACCATGAAGCAATATTTCTATTATATGTACTTCTCAGTGAGGCTAAACAGAAAAAAGGGGAGGGGACAAGATCCATAAGACAATAAAGTAGACATTGTTTAGAAGAAGGGATACAAAATAGATGCCTTAGAAACTCTTAGTCCCATGAGAAACACAGAAACAAGAAGGAATAAATAAGTGGATTAAGAAAAAGCATTTCTTTAAAAGTAGGTTAGGTGAAAATAACTGAAAAAAAAAAAACCCTCAAAGTACTGCCTTTACAGAGGAAAGGAGAAAAAAAAAATCCTTATTCAGAAAAAAAAAATCTTAGAGACAAATGAAAGAAAATACAAACCTAATCTCAAGACATTATATGTGAATGGGGTAAACAATGAGATAAAGTGAACAGATTATATAAGAAAACAAAACTACAATCTGTTGCTTACAAGAAACATACCTGAAAAACAAAGACATGCACAGAAAGAAAGTGAGAAAATTTTTACTACATATAAGGTGATACATCAGGTGAATCCAAAAAAATCAATAGTGGTAATCATGCCATCAGACAAAGCAAAAACAAACACTTAAAACATAAAAACATAAATAAGAAACTAGGCTGAAAAGAATCATAGACAATTAAACAATATCAAAGGCTAATTTGTATGTTCCAAATCCCTTTAGTATCTCAATTCACAAAGAAAAAATTAACTGAATTACAAGACATAGAGAGTAATGCAATAATAGCAAGCGATTTTAGTATCACTTTTAAACAAATATTATAGAAAATATAGAGCTGATTAAATTGCTTAAGAAATTATAGAAAAGTAAAAACAAAGGAATTTCTTGGGGAAGGTGGAAAAAGAAGTATCCTTTTTTTTTCAAGGTTCACCTCTCCATTTGTAACTTTGCCCCATTCTTTCTTATCATCTGATATACCAGGCCTCCTCCATTTTTCTCCTTCATCTTCAGTTTCTCCCTTCCCACCATCTCTTTTTCTTTTGTCTACAATTATGCTTAGATTGTTCTTGTCTTAAAAATAGCATTGTTTGCACCTTGCTATATCTCTCTCCCTTATCATCTTTACCATTGCTCTACTCTCCTTGTTGTCAAATAACAAGAAAGAACAGCCTGTCTTATTGCCTTTACTTCCTCATCAGCCACTGACTCTTTAGTCCCATCTACTCTGGCTTCTGTTCTCAGTGTCCTACTGAAAGTATTTACTCTAAGGTCATCAGTGTTTGTTTGTTGATTTAGGGAGTTGAACATTCATTCAGTTCTGAACTTCTTTTCCTGTATGGTTATGTCAGTGGTGGAAATTTTCCCCTTTCAACTGCCATATCTTCTTCTTTCCATACAAGATCAACAGTACTCAGCTTATCAAGAGGTGCTGTATAATATAGATATTATAATTTGAAAGACATGATAAGAATCCACTACTCCTCAAGTATCAGTGAGATTAATTGAAAAAGTACTACTACACCTAAAAGTGAAAGACCTGGCTCTAGCACTTACTGTATAATCACAGATAAGCAACTTCTCTGAGGTTCATTTTCCTTCTCTGTAAAATGCTGGAGTTGGACCAGATCCTTTTCAACTTTGGCAAGCTATGTATGAATCTTTCATTTTCTATAGGCCTACCACATCACATAAAGTCACCATCACTCGACTGAGTAGTCTCTCTAGATTTTATCTTCTTTTAAAACCAGAACTGTGTTTTCATTAGTATAGGCAAGACAGTTACTTGTACATATAGTACCTTTTCTACAAATCTCTTTTAGTAAGATTGTATGGGTTACTGAAAAGTTAAATAAATTACCCAAGTCACACAGTCATTAAGAGAATAAGTGGAATTGGAAAAAGCAGGTCTATCCACTACACTACAAGCTTCTCTTAGTACATGACAACACATACTGCTATTAAAATGCATATGGTATCTGCAAAATGAAAGTCTAAAGGAATATTCATGTCAAAAAACACTACCATTCTCTTAGGACCTGCTCCACAAACCTGTTCTCTCTTCTTGCCAAAAGTGATTCCTCCCTACTCTGAACTTCCAAAGTATGTTATTTCTCTCTTATGACACATTGCATTCTATCTTTTATTGTAATTCACATCCCTATAGACAGCATAGCTAGTGAAAAAAGTTGGCCTAGGAGTTTTGAAGACCTGACTTCAAATTCCATCTCTTACATTTATGATAACTGCAACTCTAGGCAAAACATTTAACCACTGCATACTTCAGGCAGCCTCCCCAGAACTTATTTACAGATATTTGGGGGAATCTTCATTGGGTGTGTTCATATGGGAGAGTTTCTTAAAGTCACTCATCTCTGTATTCTTAATAGCTTCTGAAACACTGATTAAAGAGACTAGGTGCTTACAGGTAATTGGTGAATTAAAACACACTGTAGATCTACACAGTGTAGGTAGGAACTTAGGAGAAGAATCCATTATCTACCTTTCCTCGTTCCTTCTTCCTCCTTCTCCTTATTAGTACTTTCCTTTTGAGATTACTTTCTGTGTGGGTTTATCTATTAATCAATCTATCCATCAGTCATCTATCTGTCTCTTATAGGTATCACCATTTATCAACATATATATAGTAACTTGAATGCTATCTCTCTTATTAGAAAGCAGGATCTCTTATGATAGTATACCTAGAGAGTCCTAGAGAATCAACTAGAAAACCACTTGAAACAATTAACTTTAGCAAAATTTCAGGATATAAAATACATCCACATAAATCATCAGCATTTCTAATTAAGGACAGCAGCAAGAGATAGAAAGAGAAATTCCACTTAAAGTAAGTATAGACAATATAAAATATTGGGAGTCTACCAGCCAAGACAAACCCAGGAACTACATGAATGCAATTACAAAACACTTTTCACACAAATAAAGTTAGATGTAAACAATTGGAAAGGCATCAATCACTTATGGGTAAGCCCAGCTATATAATAAAAATGATAATTCTTTTTTATATAATAACAGTCTTTTATTTTTCAAAATATATGCAAAAATAGTTTTCAACATTGACCCCTAAAAAACTTTGTTTTCCAATGTTTTCTTCCTTCTCCTCACATCCCCTAGGCAGCAAGCAATCCAGTATAGGTTAAATATGTGCAACTCTTCTAAATATTTCCATATTCATCAAATAGTGCAAGAAAAATCAGATCAAAAAGGGAAAAAAAAGCACAAGAAAGAGGAAAAAACAAACAAAACAATTCACCAAAAAAAATGAAAATACTATAATTTGATCCACATTTTTGTCTCCATAGTTCTCTCTCTAGATGCAGATGGCTCTTTCTATCACAAGTCTTTTGGAATTTCCTTGAATCACCTCATTGTTGAAAAGAACGAAGTCCATCACAGTTGATCATCCCATAATGTTGTTACTGTGTACAATGCTCTCTTGTTTCTACTCACTTCACTTAGCATCAGTGTCTCCAGGCTTTTCTGAAATTAGCCTGCTGATAATTTCTTATAGAACAATAATATTCCATATAATTCATATAATATAACTTCTTTAATCATTCCCCAACTGAGGGACATCCACTCAGCTTTCAATTGCTTGCTACTACAAAAAAAAAAACAAAAAAACTGCTACAAACATTTTTGCACATATGAATCCTTTTCCCTTTTTAATGATCTCTTTGAAATACAGGCCCAGTAGAAACACTGCTGGATCAAAGGGTATGCATAGTTTATAACCCTTTGGGCATAGGTCTAAATTGCTCTCCAGAATAGTTGATCAGTTCACAATTCCATCAACAATATAATGTCCCAGTTTTCCTACATCCCTTACATCCTACATCCTTTATCATTATTTTTTCCTATTATCTTAGCCAATCTGAGAAATGTGAAGTGGTACCTCAGAGTTGTCTTAATTTGCATTTCTCTAATCAATAGTGACTTAGAGCAAAAAAATGACAATTCTGGCTAAATTAGTTGTATTTATTCAATACCATATCAATTAAATTGCCAAAAAAAATTTACAAATATAAGAAAAATAATAACAAAGTTCATTTGGAAAAACAAAAATTCAAGAATATCAAGAGAAATTAAGAAAAAAATGCAAAGGAAAGTAGCCTAGGCATACCAGACTTAAAAATGTATTATAAAGTAGTCATCAAAACTATCTGGCACTGGCTAAAAAATAGTATTATGGATTGGTGAAATAGGTTAGGTACACACAGCACAATAGTAATTGACTATAGTAATCTCCTGTTTGATAGATCCCAAAATTCCAGCTTCTGGGATAAGAACTTGCTATTTGACAAAAATTTCTGGAAAAACTAGAAAATAATGTGTCAGACTAAGCATAGATCAACATCTCATACCTTATGCAAGATGAATTTGAAATAGGTTCATGATTTAGCCATAAAAGGTGATACTATAAGCAAATTAGGAGAGCAAGGGATAGTTTATCTATCAGATCTTTGGAGAAATGAGAAATTAATGACCAAATAGGACATATTGAACATTATAATGCAGAATGGTTAAGTTTGAGTACATTAAATTAAGATGTTTTTGCACACACCAAAAAAACCCCAAAGTAGCCAAGATTAAAAGGGAAGCAGAAATTTGGGAAACTATTTTAATAGCCAGTGTTTCAGATAAAGGCCCATTTCTAAAATATATAGAGAACTGACTCAAATTTATAAGAATACAAGTCATTTCCCAATTGATAAAGTCAAAGGATATGAATAGACAATTTTCAGATGACAAAATTAAATCTATCTGTAGTTACATGAAAACATGCTCTAAATCACTATTGATTAGAGAAATGCAAATTAAAGCAACTATAAAGTACCACCTCACACCTATCAGATTGACTAATATGACAGAGGAGAAAAAGGATATATGTTGGAAAGAATGTGAGAAAATTTGAAGACTAATACATTGCTGGTGGAATTGTGAATTGATCCAATTTTTCTGGGAACAATTTGGAACTATACTCAAAGGGCTATAAAACTGTGCATACTCTCTGATCCAGCAATACCATTATTAGGTTCTATATCCCAAAGAGATTATAAAAAAAGGGGAAAGGATCCACATGTGCAAAAAATGTTTGTAGCAGCTTTCTTTGTTGTAGCAAGGAACACAAAATTGAATGGATGTCCATATTTTGGTGAATGATTGAATAAGTTATGATATATGAATGTAATGAAATGTTATTGTTCTATTAGAAATGGTGAACAGGCTGATTTCAGAAAAGCTGGAAAGACTTACATGAACTAATGCTGAGTGAAATTAGCAGAACCAGTAGAACATGTACACAGTAACAGCAAAATTGTGTGATGATGAATCATGATAGACTTAACTCTTCTCAGCAATGTAGTGATCCAAGACAATTTCAATAGATTTGAGATGGAAAATGCAATCTGTGTCCAGAGAGATAGCTACGGAGACTGAATGTGGATAAACGCATACTATTTTACCTTTTTGTTTTGTTTTTTAGGTCTTGTTCTTATTTCTCATGGTTTTTCCCTTTTGTTCTGATTTTTCTTTCCTAATATGACTTATAATTATACATGAATAATCTATATCAGATTGTTTGCTGTTTTGGGGAGGAGGGAAATAAGGAAGGGACGGAGAAAAAAAGATCTGGAACTCAAAATCTTATAAAAAAGAATGTTGAAAACTATTTTTACATATAATAAAAATAGTATTAAAAGAAAATGGGCTCATTGAAAACATAGACTATGTTTTTGTCTTTCTTTGTATCCTTAGTACTTAGTGCAGTTCCTGGTACATAGTAAGCACTTAATAAATGCTTGTTGACAGACTTATTGACTGGTTGACAGTTGACAACTAGCAGTTGTGTGGAAAATAGATTACAATGAGAAGAGGCTTAAGACAAGGAGGAGACTTAAGTCAAACACTGTAAGGATGGATAAGGCAATCATTAATCAAAGTTTTGATTACCAACTTTGATCTATTTTCCTGAGAAAATCCTTTTCTTCTCAGCCTATGCCAGTTTTATCCAGGGAAGTCTGAAAAGGTTTGGTTGTTTTTTTTTTGGTTTTTTTTTAAGACCACAGATATTGTTTCTTAATATTGCTAGAACAATTCAAACAAGGTTACTCATATTCTTCCATGGGAGAAAGAATGAAACTAGATAAGTACCACATGTGAAGGGACACACACATAGGGGAAAAAACGTGATAGGACATGCATACAGTGGACCAATTCATATCCTTGATGTTATGGGACCATAAGTTATTCTGATAATGTTCCTATCTTCATGATCTATATTAGCCTCCTGGATAGGGTATAGTTTCTGTATGACATATGGCATGTAGACTTGGTCAGTTGTTCTCTGCTGGCCTCATGTGGCCACTGATGGTGTTCCAGTGGTCTTGAGGTCACTGCCAGATGCTCCCAGGAAGGACTTCTGGTAGGACTGGGCACAAGGTTTTAGAAATTCTCGTTGCTCCCAGAGGCTGACTTCAAATAAAATCTTTAGCTGAGATACCTCCTCCTTCCTAAGAGGAATAATGGGTATAGCTATGTGTCTCTTTTTGGCTTGAAGCTCAAACGCCTCTTGATGTGACTCTTTTAAAAAGTGGAGTCCTCACATACCCAGTGATGAGATACTCTGTAAAAATCTTTCTTTTGAACTACTTGGCTATATAGATGATTTTTGAGACTCTTTGGAATATAGAACAGTTCTAGCTAGAACCTAACATGTGTGTATGAAACTACATTACAACTTACACTTCTAATGATTTGTCTGAGGCAAATGAAAAGTTCAAGCAAGTTGCTTAGTATCATATAGCCAACAGTTGTCTTGAGATAGATCTGATCTCAATCTACTACAGCCTCTTCACTCTGACTTAAAGTTAGAAATTCCTCATAGCTTCTTGCTTACTGTCCAACTGCTAACTTGCACATGATGATCATCAGTTTAGAGTCCATGCTTCCAAAAAATTGCCTAGGGCTCTCTGGATTCAAACCTTTTGCCATCGTATTTCTCAACTCCAAATTTATTTTGATTTTCCATGCAAACAATGAGAAGGAGAAAAAGCACAGGAAGAAATCTAAGTCCTAGGAATGAGGGTCTTCTTCCTGCTTGGTTGCATTTTTGCCATGTGCATAGACACACACTACATATACATATATTACACACACATAGCATACATTGCTGACTAGCTGTATATGTCCCTGGTTATTGATATCCACACATATGGAGATAGAGAGAGACAGAGAGACAGGTAAACACACACACACACACACACACACACACACACACACACAGAAAGAGAGAGAGAGAGAAAGAATCTTTTGATTTTTCATGTAAATGACTGAAAAGAGAAAAAGCACAAGAACAAAATTAAAATTAAGCCCTGGGAACAAGGTTACTATCTTCCTCCCACCTGATTGTACACAAATGCATACACATACACAGAGAGACATATATACACATACATGAATATATATGTTTATGTGAATATGTATGTTATGCATATATAATATATTTGCTGACTAGTTTTATATATATATATATGTTGTTGGCTATATTTATGTTATTAGATGCTAATTATATGATATATGTGTAAATAATGAAGTAGACCATTTATATTATATATTACATGCATATTTTATATTATAAACATATTGTTTATATAAAATATATGTATTTATATACATATAGGGGCCAGTAACAAAGCCACAACTTTTATATGCCTTTTGGGTCTGTCCTTTTTAGCCCCACCCCACCAAGAAATATCTATTTCCTGACCAGATCCACCACTTCCTTTAGCATGTTTTAAGGTAGAGTTTGATTAATTTCTTAGAAATAACTTCTAGATTAATGCTGCTCCATCAAGCAGTTCTAGAAGGAAAAGATAGATTGAATAATAACAGCATGACTGCTGAGAAGAAATAATCAATTGATATAAATGGTCGGCTTTAGGGGCAAAATTAATTGGCCTTCTCCAAAAGAACTGTTTCTTACATTTTTTTATCTGCAAAGTGCAGATGTGAGAAAAGAATTATTAAGAAACTAGCTTGGGGGCAAAAAGTAAAACAAAACCTTTGTAACAGAAAAAGAAAATTTAATAATTTTTTGAAAAAGAAACTATCTTGGGTTGCTGTGCTGATAAATATGTTTGAGTAGAGAATGGACAGCTGGAGATAGTTTATGCCTCCAATTTCAACAGCTCAAAATAAGCAATGTGAGGCACTTAATCCTTGGTTTCCTGCAGGACACAGCACTAAAAAAATTAAGCCTGTCTCAGTTCTTCTCTCAGAGGTCAGCAAAAGCAGGCTGACTCATTAGCTGCAGTCACACCTATCCTGAATTAAACTCTCTGCCTCTGCCTCCTCCTCTACAATTGGTTTATAGGTTCAAGATGCCCCCTCCTTTTACCTTCATGACCAACAATCGGCTTTGCAACACATCTTCAATGCAGTTTCTTAAAATGCCTGCCTGCCTTGAATTGGAATGGAAAAACTGCAGAGACGGAATACTAGAGTTTTTACTGAGCTAAGTCCAGTACTAGACCTAGTCCACAAATATGCTAAAATATAATGAGAGCAAAAGAAAAATGTTCAGGTGAATGTTGAAAACAGTAAGTTTCCATTTTGTTGCATGTATCACATATCCAGCATTGTGCTAGGCACTATGGGGGCTAGAAAAAACAAGCTACAATTCCTGGCTTTAAGGAGTTTCTTCCTGTAGGGGAGACAAGACACATTGTCATCATCAGTTTCATTTACTTAGTGCCTCAATATTACAAAGATCCTGGTGCATCATGCTGGCTATCCATCTGTTCCTTCTTGTTCTTGTTCACTTTTGATCCACTCCCTTTTGATGAGAACTAGAATTGGGGTACCTAAATTAAATTAGGTTTAATTGAGATCTAGTGGCAGGTTCAGGGTACAGGGAGTCAAATAGAGCTCCCCTGCAACCCCTTTGGATTCAGCGCAAGGATACAGAGTTAAATGAGGTCTAGTAGCAGCACAAGAGTTCTCTGTAAAGGAATTTACAGACCAGAAAACCTAGATTGATAAAAGAGGTTTATTGTGGGGTTTGGAAGTAAGGTTAAAAGGTGTTAGCTAAAGAGAGGAAGACACCAGAGCCAGGGTGGTTCCAGTGGACAGAAATCCTTTGACATGCTGCCATGTTTGGGACCTCTGTAAAGAGAGGACTTCAGCTTGGATCTTTTATAATAGGGGGCTTTGACTGCAAGCTGAAGGGGCTTATGGGTGAGGCCCCAGGTTGGCTTTGGGCTGGGCTTCATCCAGGGTTAGAATTTGAATTGAATTCAATGGGTTTCAGGACTAGCCAGATAACAAAGATGAAAACTGTGTTTAGAGTGGAGTCCTCTCCCTGAGGCTTTCTTTTTTAAGAGTTTTGGGGTTTCCTTGTCACTTTCTCTTTTTCATTGCATATTTCATGCACTTTACTATGGGTGACATGCTGCAGCCTATTTATATATGCCACACAACTCTTCCCTACTCTTTGATTGATCTTTTATTCTTTAAATATTTTTCCTTGGGACACACACAATAATTCAACAAACTTTTTGCCATTCAAGATACTATATTCAGAGCTAGAGCTGCTTTGATACTTCAATGGATTCCTGATTTCTTAGATATAGGCAGGTAAGTGGTGCAATGGATATTGCCTCTGGGCCCATGAAGGCAGGAAAATCTGAGTTCAAATGTGACCTTGCGCAAATCACTTAACCCCTACTCACTTCAGTTGTTTCAATTGTAAAATGGGCATAAGTGGACTTACATACAAGAATGTTTAGTACAGTGCCTGGCACATTATAGGTGCTTATTTACTTTCCTTGACAAGATTATAACTCATCTATATATTTACTGTGATTCTCATCCTACCTTCTTATAAATTCTCTATAAAAGATATACACAATATGCAGAAGAACTTCCTTTTATTCTGTTGGTCAGTTAATAAACATTTCTTAAGCGCCTACTGTTTACCATGCATTGTGCAAAGTGCAATAGTTACTAAAAAATGCAAAAGATACTCCCTACCCTCAAGGAGTTCACAATCTAATAAAGGAGACAAAAAGAAGACAAAATATGTACAAACAAGTTATGTACCGGAAAGATAGGAAATAATTAAAAGAGGGAAAGCAGTAGAATTAAGAGAGGTTGGAAAGTATAGATAGAGGATGAGACTTTAGCTGAAACTTGAAGGAAGCCAAGGAAACCAGGAGATGGAGTTGAGAAGAGAGAACTTTTGGGCATAGAATTTTCTTCCAGTTACTCTGTATGTTATTGTTGGTAATGTCCTATAGCCTATTTACACAACCATATTCAAAGTATCCCAAAAGTCTTAATGCTGTTTAAAGCTATTAAAACTACTAAAGAAAAGATCTGGGAGAAGATGGTCAACAGTATAAAATGCTGCAAAGAGGACAGTACAGATGTACATCTATGAAAGGGTTCAGAGAAAGGATAGGTGGAATCCTATGTCTTAAAATCAACCCAAAAGGGGAAGAAAGAATCAAATTATATTACTCTCATCAGAATTCGCTTAAAGAGGAAATAACAAACACTTTTGAATATAGAAATCTATCTTAGCCCACAGAAAGTAGGAAGGGAAGACAATAAGAAAGGGGATGGACACTGATAGAAGAGAGGATGGATTAAAGGAGGAGGTAGTAAAAAGCAGAACAGACTTTTGAGAAAGAATAAGATAAAAAGAAAGAGAAAAAAGCATAAACAAGGAAAAATTAGGATGGAGTTACTAATCATAACTGTGAATGTGAACAGGTTGAACTCACCCATAAAACAGAAGCAGATAGAAGAATAGATTAAAAACCAGAACACAATAATGTGTTGTTTACAAGAAATACATTTGAAACAGACACATAAACAGTGTAAAAAAGTAAGGAGGCTGGAGCAGAATCTATTATGCCTCAGCTGTGGTTTGAAAAAAAAAAAAGAAAAAACAGGGCTAGAAATAGTCTCAGATAAAGAAAAAACAAAAACAGACCTAATTAAAAGAGATAATGGGGAAATACATTTTGCTAAATGATGCCATGGACAATAAAGTAATATCAATACTAAACATATATTTGCCAAATTGTATAGTATCTAAATTCTTTTTAATAATAGTTTTTTTTATTTTTCAAAATATATTCAAAGATAGTTTTCAGCATTTACCCTTGAAAAACCTTATATTCCATATTTTTCTCCTTCTCTTCCTACCTCCCCCTTCCCTCTAGTCAAGTAATCCAATATAAGTTAATCATATAGAATCTAAATTCTTAAAGGAAAAGTTAAATGAGTTGTAAAAGGAAATAGACTATAAAAATATATTAGTAGGGGATCTTGACTTTCCTGTCTCAGAGATAGATATCTAACCATAAAATAAGCAAGAAAGAAATTAAGGAGATAAAAAGAATATTAGAAAAGTTAGATAGGATAGACCTCTGTTAAAAAAAAAAAACTGAATGGAAACAAAAAAAAGGTAATAGACTTTTCTCAGTTTTACATGACAAAATTGACCTCATATTAGGGCATAAATCATCACAACCAATTGCAGAAAAGCAGAAATATTACATACATCCTTTTTAGACCACAATGCAATAAAATTATATTTGATATAGATTAAAAATTAATTGGAAACTAAATAATCTAATCTTAAAGAATGAGTGGTTCAAAGAACAAATCATAGAAACAATCAATAATTTCATTAAAGAGAATAACAATAAGACAACATACCAAAATTTATAGGATATAGCCAAAGCCATATTCAGGGAACAATTTATGTATTTAAATGCTTACATCAATAAAATAGAGAAAAAACAGATGAAGAAATTAGGTATGCAATTAAAAAAAAAAACTAGAAAAAGAACAAATTAAAATTCCCATTCAAGCAATAAAATGTAAATCTTGAAAATCAAAGGAGAAATTAATAAAATTGAAAAAATAATAAAATAATAAGATAGAGGTAGAAAAATCAGAGTAGGAGCTAATGTTATAAGAAATAAAACAATAAAATAGATAAGCCATTAATTAAATTGACTAAAAAGAGGAAGAAAAAAACCAAATTGCCAGTATCAAAAATAAAAAAGGGTGAATTCACAATCAATGAAGATGAAATTAACACAATTAGGAGCTAATTTTGCCCAAGTATATGCCAATAAATTTTATAACCTATATTTACAAAAATATAAGTTACTCAGACTAATAGAAGAAAAAATAGAATATTAAAATAACCCTACTTTAGAAAAAGAAATTGAATAATCCATAAATGAACTCTCTAAGAAAAAATTCCCAGGACCAGATATATTCATAAATGAATTTTATCAAAATTTTAAATAATTAATTCTAATTCTATATAAGCTATTTGGCAAAATATGCAAAAAAGGAGTCTCAACATATTTCTTTTATGACACATATGGTGCTGATGCTGAAAAATAGGAAGACCAATTTCTCTAATGACTATTGAGACAAAAATTTTTAATACAGCAGAATCAAGGAAATTACAGGAATATACCTCAAAAATCATACATTATAATCAGGTGGGATTTGTACTGGAATTGCAGGGCTAATTCAGCATTAAGGTGTGTATGTGTAGGGTATAGATATATGTATATAAAACAAATGACCATATCAAGAAAAAAACAACAAAAATCATATGATTATCTCAATAATACAGAAGCAGCTTTTGACAAAATATAACACTTACTCTTATTAAAAAACACTTGAAAGCATAGGAATAAATGGAAATTTCCTTAAAATGATATGTAGTATTTATCTAAAATTATCAGAAAGCATTATCTGTATTAGGGAAAAACTAGAAGACTTCCCAATAAGATCAAATGTGAAGCATCTGATAATGATGAATGCCTAGTATCACTGCTTGTGCACTGGAAGTGCTAACTATAGCAACAAGAAAAGAAAAAGAAATTGAAGGAATTAGAATAGACCATGAAGAATCTTTGGAGATGATATGATGGTATACTTAGAGAATCTTAGAGAATCAGATAAAAAATAGAGGAAAGAACTAATAACTTTAGCAAAGTTGCACAATATAAAATAAATCCACACAAATCATTAGGATTTCTATATATTAACAACAAGTCCAGAAGAAATTGATGAGATGAGAAATTCTATTTAAGATATCTGCAAACAACAGATACCTGGGAGTCTACCTTCCATGACAAACCCAGGAACTATATGAATACAATTACAAAACAAAATAAAAAATAAAGTCAAATCTAAACAATTGGAGAAATATTAATTGTTCAACCCTAGGTTAAGCCAATATAATAAAGATCATAATTCTACCTAAATTAATTTATTTATTCAGTATCATACTAAACTATGAAAAAATATTTTATAGAGCTAGAGAAATAATAAAATTCATCTAAAAAAACACAAGGTCAAGAATATCAAGGAAATCAATGAAAAAAAAAAATGTGAAGGAAGGTGACCAACCATACCAGATTTCAAACTGATATTATAAAGTGGTAATCATCAAAACAAGCTGGTACTAAGAAGGGGAGTGAAGGAGACTAGTAGTAAATGACCTTAATAATCTAATATGTGTGATAAACTAAAAAATCCAAGGTTTTAGGATGAAAACTCATTATTTGACAAATGTTGCTGGGAAAACTAAAAAACAAAAACTAGATATAGACTCATACTATATACCAAAATAATGTCAAAATGGGCATATGATTTAGACCCAAAAAAAAGAAAAAAAAAGGAGAAATCATAAGCAAATTATGGAAAATGTTATCACATCTATGGGATAAGGGAAGAATTTATAACCAAACAAGAGTTAGAGAACAACAGAAGTATGAAATAGATAATTGTGATTACATTAAATTAAAAAGATTTTGCACAAAGAAAACTGATGTTGCCAAGATTAGAGGGAAAGCAGGAAACTTTTTATGTAGGCAAAGAAATGCCTATCAAACGTGGAATATCTGAACAAGTTGTGAAATATGATTGTAATGGAATACTATTGTGCTATAAGAAATGAGGAACAGGATGATTTCAGGAAAAGCTGAGAAATTATATAAACTGATCTAAAATAAAGGGAGTAGAGCCAGAAATTCATTGTCCAGAGTAATAGCAATATTGTAAAGATAATTACCTATGAATGACTTAGCTATTTTGATCAATACAAGGATCCAAAAAATTCCAAAGGACTTATGATGGAAAATGATAGCTACTTCCAGAAAAATAACTTATGGAATCTGAATGCAGATCAAAGCACATTTTTAAAACTTTTTTTCCCTTGTTTTGGTTTGTCTTCTTTTGCAACATGACTAATATATAAGTTTTGTTTGACTTTACATATTTAATCTGTGTCAAATTTCTCACCTTCTCAATATTTTAAACTTCTTTATTTAAATATTTTTAAATGAATGTTAAATATTTTTGCATGTAATTAAAAATTCATAAAATAAATAAATGATCGAATGAATGAATAAAAAAAGAAAGAAGGAAATGAGCAAGCAAACAAATAAATAAAATACACCGGGGAGAAAAGAATTAAATTAGAAGACACAAGGTGACTTGCTTGTTTTATCTGCCAAGAAAAATGGTTTTTCAACTAAGAAGAATGCAACAAAAATTGTTCTCATGAAGCTGAAAATAAGGATATGCAAGATAAGAGAAATATAATTGTAGACTGGGTATTATAAGAACTGCTAGACATTATTTCTGTGGACCTCAATATCCTATTAAAAATTATAAAAGGTCACAAGACTAGAGGAGAATTAGTGACACCCCAATTTTCATAAGAGGTAAATGGAGTATGCAGACAATAGATAAGCCAGGTTTCACTTTGATTCCTGGCAAAATTCTATAACAAAAAAAGGTTGGCTTTTGAGAATTTAAAAAGGGAAACAGTCATAAATATAAGATAGCAATTAAGAACAGTTCATGCTATTTCCTTTTTTGATAGCATTATGAAACACTGTAGGCATAGTGTACATAGATTTCAGAAAACCATTTGACAAAATCTCTTCTGCTACCCTTGTAGACAAGGTGATGGGAGCCTAGATGTATCTGAATCTGATCAAATGTTTGGGCTAAGGATATCATTAGTGGGTCAATTATAACATTAAGGAAGGTTTCTAGTGAAGGGTACCAGAAACCTGTCCTTGGTCTTCTGCTATTCAACCTTTTAAAAAGTCACTGACTTCAATTAAGGTGTTAGGATTTAAGATGGGACTCCAAAAAGTTTGGAGTTCTAGACCAGCGTCACAAAGAGTCTCAAAAGAATTTGCAGGTTCAGACCCATCTCCAAGTTAAGGGGCAAAGTTTATTATAATTGTAATGCCAATTAAAATGGGCTAAGTTCCAAAAAAAAAAAAAATTAGCAAAGAACCAGGGGCAAGAAGATAAATTTATAGGGAAAAATTAGAGAGACCAAGTACTTCATGTCATTGATAGGCTAATTTTATGTTTTAGAGGTGGAGCCGAGGAGGGGTCTAGTTCTGACTTTGTTTTGTTGTTGTTGTTTCATTTAAGCTTTTTATTTTTCAAAACATATGTGTAGACAATTCTTCAACATTAACCCTTGCAAAACCTTGTGTTCCAATTTTCCCCTTTTCCCACACCCTCCCCTAGATGGCAAGTAATCCAATCTATGTTAAACATGTAGAAATATATGTTAAATCCAATATATGCATACGTATTTATTTTTTATTTATTTTTTATATTTTTTATTAATTTTTTTTATTATATATATATATATATATTTTATAATATTATCCCTTGTATTCATTTTTCCAAATTACCCCCCCTCCCTCTATTCCCTCCCCCCGACGACAGGCAATACCATACATTTTACATGTGTTACAATATAGTCTAGGTACAATACATGTGTGCGAATATCATTTTCTTGTTTCACAATAAACATTAGAATCCGAAGGTATATGCAACCTGGGCAGACAGATATTAGTGCTAACAGTTTTCATTCCCCTCCCAGTGTTTCTTCTCTGGGTGTAGCTACCTCTGTCCATCATTGATCAACTGGAAGTGAGTTGGATCTTCTTTATGTTGAAGATTTCCACTTCCATCAGAATACATCCTCATACAGTATTGTTGTTGAAGTGTACAGTGATCTTCTGGTTCTGCTCATTTCACTCAGCATCAGTTGATTTAAGTCTCTCCAGGCCTCTCTATATTCCTCCTGCTGATCATTTCTTACCGAGCAATAATATTCCATAACCTTCATATACCACAATTTACCCAACCATTCTCCAACTGATGGACATCCATTCATCTTCCAGTTTCTAGCTACAACAAAAAGAGCTGCCACAAACATTTTGGCACATATATGTCTCTTTCCGCTCTTTAGTATTTCTTTGGGATATAATCCCAGTAGTAGCGCTGCTGGGTCAAAGGGTATATGCATACGTATTTATACAATTATTGTGCTGAGCAAGAAAAATCAAATCAAACCAGTAAAAAAACAAAACAAAACGAGAGAAGCAAAATAAAATGTAAGCAAACAATAACAAAAAGAATGCAAATGCTATGTTGTGAACCACACTCAATTCCTACAATTCTATCTCTGGATGTAGATGGCTCTCTTAATCACTGAACAATTAGAACTGGTTTGAATCATCTCATTGTTGAAGAGAGCTATGTCCCATCAGAATTGATCATCATATAATCTTGTTGTTGCCATTTATAATAATCTCCTGTTCTGCTCATTTCACTTAGCATTAGTTGATCTAAGTCTCTCCAGGCCTCTTTGAAATCATCCTGCTGATCATTTCTTATAGAACAATAATATTCCATGACATTCATATACCATAATTTATTCAACCATTCTCCAATTGATGGGCATCCATTCAGTTTCCAGTTTGTTGCCCTAGTTCTGACTTTGTACACAGATGTAGTATTCATAATTTTCTTAGCAGAACTCACAGGAAGAACTTTCCAGAAGTGTGTTTTTAGGCTTGAAATGTCACTAGGTCAAGTAGCAGACACTCAATTTTGTTCTGCACTTGGGTCAACTTTAAGCGTCTCATTATTGTTGTTCATTAGTCTCAGAAATTCTGTTATCACTGACCAACTGTTATCTGACAATTAGCAATATTTGTAACCATAACATCCTGGTCTTATAGAGTAAACTGGGGTAGGATAATTTAGGGGGAGAAATATATCATTCCCAACTACATCACTCCCAAGACCAGGTGGCTTTTGAGTTTTTGCTACATCTTCCCGAGAAGCTGCACCAAATCAAAGGGATAGATGATATATTTAACAAATTTTCAGATTATAAGGATCTGGGAAGGATAATTTTTTCTCAATAATATTTTATTTTTCCAATTATATATAAAGAGATTTTGTAAAGTTTTTAATTCAAATTTTTTCTCCCTTCCTCTTTTCTCTCTCTTCTCCTCAAGACAGCATGCAGTCTGATATAAATTACATATGTACAATCATTTAAAACATATTTCTATATTAGTTATATGGGAAAGAAAAAACAACAACAACAAAAAAAAAACCACAAGAAAGAAAAAAAAAAAAAGGTGACAATAGTGTGCTTCAATCTTCATTCAGTCTCCATAGTTCTTTCTCTGGGTGTAGATGGCATTTTCCATCCCAAGTCAATTGTAATTGACCTGGATCATTGTACTGCTGAGAAGAGCTAAGTCTATCATAGTTGATCATCACATAATCTTGCTGTTACAGTCTACAGTATTCTCCTGGTTCTGCTGACTTCACTCAACATCAGTTCATATAAGTTTTTCCAGGCTTTTCTAAAAATCAGCTTGCTCCATCATTTCTTATAGAACAATAATATTTCACTAGTCATATACAGTTCATTATACATCTGCAATTGATGGGTATTTACTGAATTTCCAATTTACCAATCACTGGTAGCTCAGAAATTTGCATTTCTTTAATCAATAGTGATTTAGAGTATTTTTTTCATATGAGTACAAATGGGTTTAATTTCTTCTTCTGAAAATTGTCCATTCATATCCTTTGACCATTTATCAATATATTCTTATAAATTTGACTCAGTTCTCTATATATTTTAGAGACTGACCATGACAGAGAAGATTTTTTGAGGCTGAAGCAAATAAAGAGAGAATAAGTAAGGAAGGTGAATGGTAAGAGACCTCATGACATCTTCTATTTCTGGGTAAAATAAAAGGTGAGATCATCTCTTAAGAGGGGTAGAAATGGAAGAGTAGACTTCAGGGTCTAATTTATAGTTTGGGGAGGTCAGAAACAGCCTTATGAGGATAAGGTGCTGAGAGATTTAAAGGCAACTTGAAATGATTAGAAGAGAACATAAACTATGTAAAAGTTACAAAACTAATCAAACTCCCTAGAGTTGTATTATCCTGCCAGGAAGATATTTTCCCCAGCATTTTTACCCTGTTTCTATTCCAATAAGTATTATAGTCATACTGAAAAAGGACAACTAAAGAAAAAAAACATGCCAGAGGGCACTGCTCTTCCAGCTTTTGTATAATTTCCCCAGACAGGATTAGAATGGGATTGAAGCTTTTGGCAGCAATTTGCCTTCCCTGTTTGTATAGTTTCTGTCCTGCCCCTCCAATTGTGATAATATTATCCCTCTTTCTAATAACCCTTTATACCAGGAAAGATTATGTGACCTGCCCATCTTTCCCCATAAGTATCTTAGGGTTTACCCTTGTAATGGCATAGACTTTTATTCTCTGTCCAGTGAAGTACAACATGACTGAAATGATATTATGTCCACTTCCCCATTGTCAGCTATTTAAAAATACTATTTATGTTAATAGTTCAATTAATCAATTAATGAATCAAGATGCATTTGTTAAGCATGAACTGTATGCCAGGAACTGTGCTAGGATGCTGAAAGTACAAAGGTAAAAATAAAACAGCCTCAATGAACTGACATTTTACTGGAGGAAATAAGGTATAATAATTATTATAGCATTTATTTTGCTTTAAGGTTTGCAAAGCTCTTCATAAATATTATTTCATTTTTATCTTCACAATGACTCTTGTATGTAGGTGCTATTATTATCCTCACTATATAAATGAGGAAACTGAGGCAGAGATTTAAATGAATTGCCCAACATCACACAGCTAGGACATGTCTGGGTCTTCATTTGAATTCAGGTTTTCTAATTCCAGGCTCTGTACTCTATCACACTGCAACAGCAAACTGCCTTTATAATTAGATACCTAAAATAAACACAAAGAACGGCAAATGGAAGATAATTTCAAGAGGGAAGGTACTAACACCTAGAATGCATCTTCTCACATAGGGAGTTGGTGTTTGAGCTGAGAAATAGAATTGTGAGTGGTGATTGTTAGAAAACAGTGCCTGAACATCTGGAATAGAAGGACAAGTTGATCAGCCGGGTTGACATATAAAGTGTGGCCAAAGTGAATAATATGTAGCATATCTGGGAAGATAGACTGGAATAATTTTATGAAGGGCTTAAAATGCTAAACATGTATTTACATTTAATTTTAAGTACAATAGGGAGCCCATGAAGTTTCTTGAACAAAGAATCAGACCTGTATTTAAGAATATCCACTGGTAGAATAGGTTAGGTCTACAAGACAAAAGACACAGTTAGTCAATGACTATAATAATCTGTGATAAACCTAAAGACCCAGCTTCTAGTATAAGAACTCCTTATTTAACAAAATTTGCTGGCAATATTGGAAAATAGTATGGCAGAAACTAGACACTAACACTTAATACTATATACCAAGGGAAGGTCAAAATGGGTTCATGATTTAGACAGAAAGAATGATGCTATAAGCAAATTAGGAGAACAAGGGATAGTTTAGCTCTCCGATCTGAGGAGAAGGAAAGAATTTCTGGCCAAAACTATAGGACATTTTGAAATGCAAAATGGATAATTTTGATTACATTAAATTAAAAATGTTTTATAAAACAAAACCAATGCAGCCAAGATTAGAAGGAAGCAAAAAACAGGGAGAAAAATTTTACATCCAAGGCCTCTGATAAAGACCTCATTTCTAAAATATATAGAGAATTAACTCTAGTTTATAAGAATACATTCCATTCTCCAATTGTGAAATGGTCAAGGGATATGAAAAGTTTTCAGATGAAGAAATTAAAGCCACTTCTAGTCATATGAAAAATGCTCTAAATCACTATTGATTAGAGAAATATAAATTAAGACAACTCCGAGGTATCACTGTACATCTCTCAGATTGGCTAAAATGACAGGAAAAGATCATGTAAATACTGGAGGGGATGTGAGAAAACTGTGACCTTAATACATTGATGGGGGAGTCATGAAGTGATCCATCCATTTTGGAGAGCAATTTGGAACTTTGCCCAAAGGACTATCAAACTGTGTATACCCTGTGATCCTGTAGTGTCTCCAGTAGATCTGTATCCCAAAGAGATCATAAAAAAGAGGATGTTTGTAACAGCCAAGAAACTGGAAGCAAAGTAGATGCTCCTCAGCTGGAGAATGGCTGAATAAGTTATGGTGTATGAATGTAATGGAATAGTATTGTTCTATAAGAAATGATCAGCAGCATAATTTCAGAGAGGCCTGGAAAGACTTATATGAACTGATGCTAAATGGAGTGAGTAGAACCAAAAGAACATTATACATAGCAGCAATAAGATTATGAGATAATCAACTGCATTTTTTTTATTTTCAAAATACATGTAAAGATAGTTTTCAACATCCACCCTTGCAAAACTTTTGTGTTCCAAATTTTTCTCCCTTTCTTCCCCCTACCCCTCTTCCCTTAGACAGCAGCAAGTAATCCAATATGGATTAAACATGTGCAATTCCTTCCAAATTGTCATGCTAAACAAGATAAATCAGATCAAAAAGGAAACAAAATGAGAAAGAAAACAAGAATTAAGCAAATAACAAGAACAAAGGTGAAAATACTATGTTGTGATCCATATTCAGTCCCTACAATCTCTCTCTGGATGGATCTCTCCATCACAAGTTTATTGCAATTGGCCTGAATCACCTCATTGTTGAAAAGAGCCATTTCCATTATAGTTGATCATTGAATAATCTTGTTCTACTGTTACAATGTTCTCTTGGTTTTATTCAATTCACTTAGTATCTGTTCATGTAAGTCTCTTGAGGCCTTTCTGAAATTCTGCTCATGGTTTCTTATAAAGCAATAATATTCCATAACCTTCATATACCATAACTTATTCAGCTATTACCTCAAAGTAGACCTGCCCAGGTGGAGTACCTGTTTCTTTCAAGAACCATAAATACACCAACTTACTTCATATATTTCTGAGTCCTTTTTATCTTTGTAGCATACTTCTAACAATGCTTACCAATTGGAGAATGGCCAAACAAATTGTGGTGTATCCATTAATGGAATTTCATCACTGAAATATGATGAATTTAGAGAAGCAAAGAAAAACTTTCATGAGCCAATGCAATGTACAATAAATGAAACCAGGAAAATGCAAGGACTTCAACAAGGTAAATGGAAAGAAAAGCAACAATTAAACAATAGAAATGGAATGCTTTGAAATTAATTTGTCCTCAAAGAATAGATGTCAAAAGGTACTTCGACTCACTTCTGTGCAAGGAGACAATAGGTATAGAACACTGAAGGTTAGGCCAGGCTTTTTGATGTGTTAGTTAATTTGGACTAACTACTGGACTTCTTTTTTCCACTTTTTATAAAATTCTTTGTTATAATGATTCTTCAGTAGGATTGGGGAAGGATATACTGGGAAATATATGGTAACATACAGACAAAAAAATAAAATTTATTTTTAAAAAGAGAAAAAAGAATAGCATTTTAATATAAGGGAGGCATGGATTGGAGAAGGAAGTGGCTGGCAGCAAGATGAATTTGGACAGAGACAATTGCAATGGTTAAGGCAAGAGGTGATAGAGACCTGAAATTGGGATATGGCCATGTGGGAAACAAATACAGGAATATAAAAGGTGTTGTGTAAATGGAATTGATAAAACTTGGCAACTGATTGGATTTGGTTGAATAGAAAGTATAGAGTCAAAGATAACTATGGTTCTGAACCTGAGTGATTGGAAGAATAATGGGTAAGTTAAGAAAAAAAAGGGAGCAAAAATTTTGGTTTGTAGATATGATTTTATTTCAGGTATACCTAATCTGGTATCTGTGAACTTGTTTTATGAAAAATGCATTGCTAACTATTTCAAGGTAATTGGTTTACTTTATAATCCTTATGCCTTTAAAAACATTAATTTAAGATGGGGTTGCCAAAGGGGTCCAATTGGAGGCTTGTCTTTTAACATCGGCCTTCTAATTTCAGGTTAGAAGTTAGGACAAGTCATTGAAGATTTAACACCAGGAGCTTTTCTTAGCCCTCACAGCAAGGATACATAACAAATAGATTGTAGTACTTAGATACTATGAACATCTCTCTCTTCCTTCCCTCCACCTCATCTCCATTTGGATAGCAGTAAGGTAACTAGTGTAGGCTTCAGAAATCCTACAAGGTCTGAAGGAGCTAGATTCATAGAACTGGGACTTTTTGTCCCTTTAGATAAAGGGGAAGCTGCATCAAGGAAGCTAGAAGCAATCAAGTCCTAGGGCCAACTTTGGCCTACCCCACGTAGGTTGGGACAGAGAGGAAGTGGATAAGGAAATCTATTCAGGCAAGCCAGGCCAATCTAGGAAGCAAATGAAGTCCTGGAGGTAGCTTTGTTTTTTTAAGTAAAGCCTCCTCATGTGGGAGTCTGGGAAACAGTAATCCTATTACAGGTCTATGACTCCTCCCCCCCAAAAAGGTTAAGAAATCCTACTTTATTTGATCCTCATACCAACCCTTGTAGATAAGTAATGCTGGTATTATTATCCCCATAGACAGATAAAGAAACTAATATTGAGAGAAGTTAAGTGATTTAGCTAGGATCACACAACTAGTAAATGCCAGAAGTGGAGCCTGAGGCTCCAAGTTTAGAGCTTTCCCAAAATATCTCAACTAAAGATATACAATGTTTTTCAGTTCTCTCTACCATATATACAGTGTTCTTAGTAAATCATCTTTTTTTTTTTTTTTTTTTTTTTTTGAGCAAGCCAGGTAAAATTATTTGCCTGGAGTCACACAGCTAGTAAGTCCCTAAGGCCACATTTAAATTCAGGTACTCCTAATTCCAGTGCAGGTACTCCATCTATTGCCACCCAACTGGTCCAACCTTCATGTTCTTTGATGATTAAGCTCTTTCCAAGGTATTCTCAGCGCTATCAGAATACTTTCAATACTCTTTTTTCCTGTGGGCTTTACCATTGGAATAGAGGTCTCAACTTAATAGAGCTTATCATTGAAGGTTCTCCCATCCTCTGTATAAAATTTAGTCAGAAAGATCTTAGTTGCTCAAAGCAATCAAGTCTGCTCAATCAATCGACAAATCAATTAATTTAGAAGCATTTACTAAAGGTCTACTATATTTTAGTTAGGTGACCAGCATGGAGGCAAAAAGACTCATCTTCATGACTTAAAATCTGGCCTCAGACACTTACTAGTTGTGACCCTAGACAAGAAACTAATCTGTTTGCCTCAGTTTCCTCACCCGTAAAATTAACTGGAGAAGGAAATGGCAAACCATCTTTTCCAAGAAAATCCCAAATGGGGTCATGGATTGATGAAGAGACTGAAAAGACTGAACAATAACATCAATAACTATATTTCAGGTACTATGAATATAAATACAGAAGTGATGGTTGCTAAGCTCAAGGAATATATTCTACTACTTCTACCTTGTTATTTCGTTTAACTCTTAGTGGCTTGTTGAGCCTCCCATAAGATGATCTTGTATGGGATAACAAACCCCAATTTAAAAATACTCAGATATTTCAAAGTGAAGAACAGAGAAGCTTTATAAGAATCTCGGAGAAACGACAGTCCCCTTACTGGAGTCCCAGAGGAAGAGGGTGGGTCTCAATTAGGCTGTGAGATAATTTAAATGGTTAGTGAGAAAAAACTATTCGCCCATGCACTCTTGTTAATCTTCCTAAAATCATTGGCAAACTCGACCTTTATTCCTTTATTTGTCTCTGGAATATAGGTGGGCTTTTGAGGCAAGAGGGTCTTGGTTATGCAAGATTTGTTTCAAAAAAAAGAAACAGTGTGTTCCGCTTCTAAGGTTAACAATCAATTAAAATAGTTTAGGGAGACTTGGTTTTACCTCAGGCTTTTCTCAATCAACAAATAGAGATTAGCCAGTTTGCAGACTAATGGACATTAAATAGATTCTTCTCCAGGCAGTTATCTCTTAAATGATCTCTCTCTGAAAGTCTTTGTTCTTCTTTTCAGAGCCTCAAAGCCTAACAGATCCTTAATGTTAAAAATCTGGAATTATCAAGTGATTATGCTGAGAAGTCCTCATTTTCCCACTTCACTCTACGTGGAGATTGGATTCTACAAAGTTGGAATGTTTATGAGTGTGTTGCAAGCAATGTTCTTATATTGACTTTTGTAAACCCAACTCAAGGGAAGTGAATTGACAAGATTTCAAGAGGATACTATTTCAGCTTGCAACAATAAGCCGAATGACCAGGGGCACCAAATCAAAATCATAGGACTGAACAGCCCTGGTATGACTCTACCTAGAAATATTGAGGACTACAGCTCACCTCTTCTGGCCTCGTCCCAACTTTCTCCAATTTTCTCAAATTCCTTTTTCTTTCTTGATCTACTGTCTTCGGTAATCCCCTTTAAAGGCAAGGATTAGACTATTTGGGTTTAGCTATCTTCTCTCCAAGAATGACTTTGTTCACTGTCAGATTTCATCCCGTAGAACCCCAGGTCACAATGATTTTCTCCTGCATACCAGAGTTTGCCTTAAATACTTATCTTCCTAACAGTGGATTTCCAAAAGAATTTCCTAATCCCAAATCCTTTAACGTGCCAAAAAAAAAAAAGCAAAACAAAACAAAAAAACCAATTGCCCTTTTTGGAAAAAAAAAAAAAAAAAAAAAAAAAAGTAGAGCAATATGGGGGAAAAAAAAAAAACCCAAAGCAAACAACAGATAGGGCAGCTAGGTGGCACAGTGGATAGAGCACTAGCCCTGAAGTCAGGAATTACTGAGTTCAAATCTGTCCTCAGACACTTAACACTTCTTAGCTGTGTGACCCTGAGCAAGTCATTTAATTCCAATTGCCTCAGAAAAAACAAACAATAAAAAGGTAGTCCCTGAAATTTTGTTTGTTGTTGCCTTTGTATAAATGATAAAATTCTACCAATTCTTTTTTTTTTTTTTAACCTTTCTATGACCCATCCTTCTATTTAGCTTCTAATACCTTGTAGCAAGAGTTATCAAGGCTAATATGATACAGGTCCTCCAAGAATCAGTTCTCTTGGTAGTCACTAAATAAGGATCTCATATTTAGAGTACTAACAGTCAGTTTATATATAAAAATGTGATTCTTAGCACCCTGTGCCTCATTTTCTTCCATGAAAGTAATTACAGCATATGCAATACCATGAGTTGCATGAAAAGCTCTATGAGGAACTCTATAAGACCTTCAAAATTAAATCAACATACACTGATACAAAGAGATTTCAGTGGAAACTGGGGGTAAAGTAAACATGGTGCAAATACATGGTAGTTCAAGAGAAAGAAATAAAAGAAGAAAACTACATAGAAGCTTAATGCCTTTAAATCATGAATACTCTAAGGAAATAACTAGTAAGATCTGGTCATAGCAAGCAACAAACAATGCTATAAGAAAAAAGAGAAATAGATCCCTTTTAACAAATGGGGAAAAGATGTGTTATTGAAATGGGATTTATAGTGTAAAACTATCAACTTGTCAAGGTAAAGAACAGAATTAACAAAAAACAAAAGAAAGTATAATCATTAGGACAAGATATGACATATACACAATTGAAAACAGCTCTATCCTGGACTATTTAAATAAATCATCAACACTACAAAATGGAAAATAAATATCAAATAGTTAATATACAGAAGTTTAACTAATATAAATATCTTACTACAAGAAGAAGATCAAAAGAGTCCACAAAGTGCCAATAAATATTTGGCTTACTTGCTAAATGGGGAGAGATGGCTTCCAAAGGCAGGTTAGAGTATAAACTCATTTATGAAATCATACGAAGAACACTGATGAACAATTACAGCTGTATTGTCTCATAAAGCATAGAGAAGCAAAAAATTGTCTAAAAAAAGTTTAGTATGAGATTCAACTAAGCAAAATTATCCCAAGAGTATTCAAGGATAAAAATAAAAAGAGGAGCACAAACAGAAGAAAAATAGAAAAGTCTGCAAAAATTAGAGTAGAGCATTTGGACCTTTCATTATGGTCCCTGAGGTGTTTACAGAGAAAGGAGAAATGGTGCTAAAAAGAATAAAGATAGAAAATACAGCTGGATTGAATTAAGTCTATAGAGAAGAGATTTGTACTAGAGGCAATACGATTGTAAGGGGAATAAGGAACAAATTTATAATGTATGAAAAGGAAGGGAAGATATCAAAGGCATAGAAAAAATTTTGGCCTTATTGATTCCTGAAAGAGGTGATCAAGAAATGACCAATAACTTTGACCTGTGTGCCTACTCTTTTAACTAGATAAAATCTTTATGAGAGTCATCTATACATGAACTGAGGGCATCCTTGATGATGGTAATAGTAGGAAATAAGTAAGCTTTCTCAAGTGATAATCAGGTATCATATATTTACCATTTCACAAAAAAAAAAAAAAAAACGGACTTTGTGCTATCGTTCATTGATTAATGTGTTTCCTTCCTCCTCAAAAAAGCATTAGAAACAGACTGTCTGACTCTCTCACACCAAAATGATGAAATTGAACCAAATTATAATTGAGAATAATTGAGAAATCCAATAAGAAGTCATATAAATAACAATTTCCACCACAGAACTGAACAAAAAAGTCAAACAAAAACTCAGATCACTGATATGACCAGAAATTGATAATGTATAGATTGCAAAGTTTTCAGCGACATTGGAAGTCCAGACAGCAGAAAGCAGCAGTTTTTACTATGGTGCCTTAGCATTTAGATCAGAAAAATCAAGGCCAAGTTGGCTCTGAGATCTCTAAAAGTGTTATCCTGAGACAACAAAGTAGGTCCTGAAGTCTGTATTTCAAAGATCCAAAGGAACCTAACCCCACAATAGAGGTCACCACAAGAATCCTGAAGACCAAGAGTAAAAACATATAAGGCTAACTACCCCACCTAAAAGTGCAGCAAAGCGTGAAATTTATCCCTAGAACAAAATCTCAAATGAGGACATAAAACCAGAGATTTAAGTAACTTGAAAACAGTAACCAAAAAAACCAAACTTTATTTTATTTTATTTTATTTTTCATAAAATTTTACTTTATGCCTGCCTTTTTTTCTTCCTGTTTACATTTTCCCACAGAAACCCACATGTCTATGCAGAACTCTTCTAATATGTCATTATATTCTTTTTTTTTTTTTTTTATTCATTTTTCCAAATTATCCCCTCCCTCCCTCCACTCCCTCCCCCCATGGCAGGTAATCCCATACATTTTACATGTGTTACAATATAACCTAGATACAATATATGTGTGTAAATACCATTTTCTTGTGTGTAAATACCATTTTCTTGTTGGGTAGATAGACAGTAGTGCTAACAATTTGCATTCGCTTCCCAGTGTTCCTTCTCTGGGTATAGTTATTTCTGTCCATCATTGAAGATCATCTAACTTTAAAAAACCTGCAGGTAAAGGTACAAAGGGAAAATTGGATTTGCCACAAATACTTAAAATACTTTATATTTCCTACATATACTTAGAATATTTAAAAGAAATGAAGTAAAAGTTTGTGTTTTTTTTTAATGAAATAAAAGCCGGGAAGAAACAAATTGATAGAAGAATGAGTAGTTTAAAAGAGAAAGTGGTAAATCTTATTAAAAAATAGAATACCTGAAAACTGGATTATGCCAGCAGAAATCCATGACTCTATGAGACAAAAATATAAGAACAAAATCAAAATACTGAAAAATAGAAAAAAAATAGGATATGTGAAATAAAAAAAAAAATCTTACCTGGGAAATAGGTCAAGGAGAGACAATTTGAGAATTTAAAACCATGATATTAAAAAACAAAAAAACCCCAAAAAAACACTTTTTACTGTTTTTACTATTTTTAATAGTATTTTGCTATATTTTAAAAATCATAAATGAAAACCATAAGAACTAGAGATATATAATAGGCACTTAATAAGTGTGTATTGATTTATTGAGAAGGCAAAGTGAAGACAGAAAGAACACATCTATATCTCCTAAAAGGAACTTTAAAAGGAAAAGTCTCAGGAGTGTTAACAGCCCAAATCCATATTTCTCATGCCAGTCAGTCATAGTGTGTGTGGTAAGCATTGTGCTAAGTACTGTTGCTATTGTTCTTGTTTTGTTCTCAAAGAACACCATGACATCAGGGAGGTGATTGCATGACTTGCAAGTGAATTGGATTTAAGTGAGAGAGGGCTGTGCAAAGTCATGAGTCTTAATTTCTCTTCCACAGCCATCTGAGTCTAGTAGCAAGAAATAGATCAGGATGACTGGAGATGATTCTGTATGCAGTGGAAGATGTTGACCTTTTTAGGTCTTTGATAAGTCTCTGAAGCAATGACCATTCAGTGATTAAGGCTAGGTAAGAATTGAGGCAGAGAATGGTCTCTTTCACCTAATCAAAAAAATATATCCATTAAGGATACAAAGAAAAGTAAAACAAAACAAACAAAAAGCCCTTAAAGTTCACATTCCAATCGAGGAGACAATATGAAAACAACTATGGACTATCATAAATATATATATATATATATATATATATATATATACAAGGTAAACTGGAAATAATTTCAGAGAGATGGAATTAGCAGTGAGAGATGGGGATCAGGGCAAGAAAGACTTTTTGTAAAGGGATTTAACTCAATTTTGAAGGAAAAAAACGAAGCAGTCCAAGGAAGGGATATATTCCAGTTTTGGGGATAGTCAGTGAAAAGTCACCAAATCTGAAGGTGGAGTGCTATATGTGAAGAACATCAAAGAGATCAGAGAATCAATGGAGAGAATAATCAATAAGAAGTCTGGAAAGGTAGAAAGGGATTAGTCTGTGAAGGACTTTTAAAAACCAAAAAAAAAAAAAAAAAATAGATATTTGTTAGTAGATATAATCTTGCTGGAACTCTGTCTTCCCAAAAATCAGCTGGAGTGAGGATCACTAAATGTCTTTATTCTTGATCTTTTACAGTCAAGTTCAGGGGGTTAGGCCTAGCTACCTCACACACACCTTCCTCCCTCAAACGCCAGGAGAGACTGAGTCAGCTTCTGAGTCTCACTTCCTCTTCCTGCTCCTACTCCTCCCACACATGTCACTCCCCCTTCTTTGTCCCACCAATAAAGTCAGCACAGAACAGCTGGGGAGGGTCAACCTTCAAACAAGTTAATAGGGAACTGTCCAATTGGCAATTAGTCTCACATGCTTCATTATCCAAGTGCATTGCTCAATTCTAGCCCTTTACATAATCTGAATCCAGAAAAAAAAATAAAACAACATCTGAAACTTGTGATAAAAATAAAAGACATTATTATTTCAAAAATATATAAAGGAAAACTGTCAAAATATTTCAAAACCAGAGGAAAAAAATGAAATCTAAGAATTTACAGATTACCTCCTAAAAGAGATCCCAAAATGAAAATTCCTAGGAAATTTATAGCCAAATTTCATAGCTCCCTGGTCAAGAAAATACTGCAAATAGTCATAAATAAATGATTCAAATAGTCAGGATCACAGAAGATTTAGCATTTACCACTATAAACAAGTTAAAGGACCTAGAAAATGATATTCTGAAAGGCAAATGGGCTAGTATTACAAGAAAGAATAACTTACCCAGCAAAACTAAATATAATTCTATTGGAGGCAGAAGAGGAGAAATGGATATTTAATGAAATAGAGGACTTTCAAACATACCTAATAAAAAGACTTGAGCTGAATGAAAAAATTGACATTTAAGCACAGTATTCGAGAGTAGAATAAAATAATAAACATGAAAAAGAAATCATATTGGACTTAATAAGGGTCAACTGTTTACCTTTTTATATAGCAAGATGATACATATAATTCCTAAGAACTTTATTGTTGTTAAGGAAGTTAGAAGGAATCTACATAGCCAGAGAGCATGAATGTGAATATATTATGTTAGAGTGATCTCAAAAACTAATGAAAGGTGAGAAAAAGGAATGTACTGAGAGAAAGGTGAAGGAAGAGGAAGAATGGGGAAAATTACTTACATAAAAAAAGACATATAAGGAAGAGTTTTTACAATGGAGGAGAAAATGAAGAGGGGGTGTTAAGAATGCTTGAGCTTCAATTTCATATGAACTGGTTCAAAGAAGGAAATAAACATAGAGTTGGGTATAGAAATTCATCTTATTGTAACCACAAGGAAGTAGAAATGTAAGGAACTAAGGGGAAAAGGAGAGATTAAAAAGAGGATAGATTAAAATCAGGCAGTGATGAAAAGCTAAATATATTTTTGAGGAGGGGACAGGGTTAACAAAAAAGAGAGAATGATAAATAAAAGACAATAGTTTGGAGGAAAATACACAATTAACAATTATCACTATGAATGTAAATTGGATGGATTCATCCATAAAATGGAAGTGAATAGCAGAATAGATTGGAAACCAGAATCCAACAATATGTTGGTTATACACAGAGATTTTTAAGGGCCTAGAGCAGAATCTATTATGCTTCAGCTACGGTAAAAAAAAAAAAAAAAAAAAAAAAGGCAGGGGTAGCAATCATGACTGCAAACAAAAGCAAAAATATTTTGGAAGAGGAAGAATAGATCAAATTTTTAAAAATATTCAGGAAAACTACATTTTGCTAAAAAGTACCAAAAACTAGGACTTCTTAAACTTTTTCCACTCATGATCCTTTTCATCTGAGGAATTTTTTTATGACCCTGGGTATATAGATATACAAATCAAACATTTACTGATAATAAATCATAATTTTGTGACCCTCATACTCAGTGGCCCCCTTATGGGGCCATGATCCATGTTTAAAAAACTCTGTCACAGACAATGAAATAATATCAGTACTGAAAAGAAATGCACCAAATGGCATAACATCCAAGTTCTTGAAGGAAAAGTTAAATAAGTTACAGAAGGAGAGAGATATTATTAACTATATTAGTTGAGGATACCTCTTTCAGGTCTAGATAAATCTAGCCATAAAATAAACAAGAAAGAAGCTAAGGTAATAAGTAGAATTTCAGAAGTTAGATAGATGTGATAAATCTCTGGAGAAAATTCTCAACTGTGTATGGTACCTTCACAAAAACTGACTAGGTGTTAGGGCACAAAAGACTTTATGAACAAATGTAGAAAAGTAGAAATATTCAAAATGATAATATTAAATGCATTAACATTACATTTAATAAAGGGCCTTTGATGCACAGATTAAATAGTAATGGGAAACTAAATAATCTAATTCTAAAGAATGAGTGGATCAAAGAATAAATCATAGAAACAATCAATAATTTCATTAATGAAAATGACAACAATGTGACAACATACCAAAATTTGTAGGATGCAACCAAAGTCATGTTTAAGGGGAAAATTTAAATCTCTAAATGCTTATGTAAATAAAAGACAGAAAGAACAAATCAATGAATTAAACTTAAAAAAAAAAACCTAGAAAAAGAACAAATTAAAATTCCCCAGTAGCAAACCAAATCAAAAATCCTGAAAAATCAAAGGGAATGTTAATAAAAGTATAAGTTAAAAAATTAACAAAAAGAACTAGGAACTAGTTTTATGAAAAACACAATAGAACAGCTAAATCATTGGCTTAATTTTTTTTAAGGAAACCAAATTACCAGCTTAAAAATGAAAAGCATTAATGCACAGCCAATGAAGAAGAAATTAAAGCTATTTTTGGAATATTTTGCCTCACTAAATGCTAATAAAACTGTCACTCTAAATGACATGGATGAATATTGCCCAGATTAACAGAAGAGAGAATAGAATTTTTAAATAACCATATCTTCAAAAGAGAAATTGAACAAGATATAAATGAGCTTCCTAAGAAAAAACAATATCCAGAATCAGATATATTCCAACATTATATAAACTGTGAAAAAATAGGTAAAGAAATACCTACTAAATTCTTTCAATGGAAAATATTGTTTTAATACCTAAACCAAGAAGAGGAAAATTAGAGAAAGAAGACTATAGACCGATTTTCCTAATAAATCTTGATGTAAAAAAAGTGTAAATAAAACACTAAAACACAGAAAGGAAGGTTTTGAATTAAATATTCTAGAAGGCAAAACATATTAGTTTACAACCAAGAGCAATGTACAATGGAAAGGACAAAAATCAGTCTTTGATGGAATAGTGGAATTTCAAGCATTGCTTATGTAAATGACAGAGCTAAATATGAATTGTAAAATGCAAATACAAGAGTCCAAAGAAACCTAGAATATAAATTTATTTAGCAATTAGGAAGAGTTGTATGATGAGCTATAACTAACATTCTAATAGAGAATGAAGAACAAATGTTCCTTTAGAACCTTAATGTCTTCAAATAGAATTGAGGAAGTTAAATAAGAAAACCAGAGGTCCTGGGGCTAAGTTGTTTCTTTTCTGAGGGTTTGAAGAGAAAAAAGAGAAGGAAAGGTAAAAGGAGGAACATCTAAAGGAAGAAGAAAAAAGTGAAATTTGTTATTTCTCATAATTGGGGTATGTGAGAAGAATATACAAATATGTAGAAATAGATGGAGAGAGTGAGCTCCAATTTAACTTCACTCATTTGAAATGGACAAAGGAATTTTAGAAGAACAGAAAATCTAAAGGGAATTCTTAGATGGACACATAGACAATCAGTAAACAATTGAAGAAATATAGTATATGAACGTAATGGGATATTATGAGCCAAAAGAAAGGACAAGAGATGATTTCAAAATATCCTGAGCAGTAGGAACTAAAGCAAAGTGAAGTGAATCAACCCAGAAGAATAGTTTATAATGGAACAATATCATGGTAAAAAAAAAAAACAACTGAGAAAGACTGATCAAAGCAATCATGAACTATGAGTTTGCTGGACCTATGATGAAACATCTCTTGATAGAAAGATGATGTTCCCAAGGTGCAGAAATATACATTTTTGGTGATGGCTCCTTATGTAGATTCATTTTGTTTGACAAATTATGCACTCTGACCACCCTATCCACTTATCCCCATTCAACAGGGCTTGCACTCTTGTCTCTGGTCTTTTTGAGTAGAACTTTCACTTTGTCTTCTAGGATACAGGCTACCTTTCCACTTCCTGGCCATATTCAGTCTTATTCTAACTCCCCTTTATGATGTTTTCCCCATTAGAATAGAGGCCTCTTGAGGCCTGAAACTGCCCAACTTGTTTGTATTTACATCCACAATGTTTTGTGGATATAAATAATTTAGTAAATAATTAATTAATTAGTAATAACTAATAGTAAATTAGTAAATTAGCAAATAATTTTAAATTAATGTATCTCAAATTTGAGAAGTCCAAAGGAGAATTCAATATTGTGCCCCCAAAACCTATCCTTCTAACCTCTATTTCTTTGGAAGGTGTCACCCTATTTTTAGTCATGTAGACTTTATCCCAGATTCTTCCCTCATCTTCACCCCTCACATCCAACTTACCAAGTCTTACCAATTTTTCTTTCACATTAGATGTCACATATGTTCCCTTCTCTCCATTAATGTAGCCACAACCTAGTTCAACCTCATATAATTATTCTCCAGGGCTATTACAATAACTTCCTAATTGGTCTTCTGACCTTCATTCTCTCAATTCAACAATTCATTTTTCAACAGCTGTTAAACTGATAATCCTAAAGCAAAATTCTTATCACATTGCTCTCTTGCTCAAGAAATTTTGGTGGCTCCCTCTTGCCCCAAGTACAAAAAGAAAATTATTTTGTTTGGCATTTAAAACCTTTCACAATCTGGCTTGAGCCTTACTTTGAGGATTATTCCATGTCATTGTTCTTCATGCACATTATGTTCCAGAGAAAATTGCCTGCTTTCTATTTATCATGCATAATATTTCCATATGGATCTGTCTTTACACTAGCAATCTCCCAAGCTTGGATTGCCTCTCTTCTCCCTCCATCTCTGCTTCAGAGAAGTCCCACGTTCCTTTAAAGATTAAAAAAATCCCACTTCCTATATGAAACTTATCCTAATGCTTCTAATAACCACTACCCATTTCTTGGAAATTACTTTGCATATATTTTGTTTTAAATTTTTTTGTGTCTCTCCTCCTCTCCTAATAGAATGTAATCTCCTTGATAGTAGAAATCATATAATATATGTCTGTGTATCCTTGATGCCTAGCACAGTACCTGAAATGTAGTAGATGTCTAATAAAAACTTGTTGAATTTAAAATATAATAGAAAAACCTTAAACCATCTTATATGTACAGCAGTTGTATAATAGCTTAATGAATTGTAGCTTATCAATAAGAGAATCCAGGGAAATATGAGAAGAAATATGTGATATAGAGCAAAATGTAAATAATATGACTATTAAAAGTAAGCAACAAAATCTTATAAATATACAGAAAGAAAAGATATTGAAATAATAAGATGCTATTTTGTAAACATGGATATTTTATTTGATAAAAACTTAAATAGTTTAGAATCTATGCTTTTATTTTTTTTTATCCAACTTGTTTGCTCATTCTTGTTAGGATCATTAGTATTTATTATAATTTTTTTCTTTAAGGAATGACTCCCATTGCTTATAGAATAATATACAAGCTCCTTCTCCTAACATTAAAAGTATTTCACAATTTGGTTCCAACTTACTTTTGTAGTGCAATCTCATACTATTCCCTTTTCCATTCTAGCCTATCTGGATCATGAATTGTTACAATTATTAAACAACATTTATATACAGTCTGTCTACTATGTGCTAGGCATTGCACTTTGCAAATATTATCTCATTTGTTTCTCAAAACAACTTTGTTTTTTTAAGTTCTTCTTGACTTCAAACATGGAGCTCTATACACTGTGCCATCTAGCTAACCCTAATTTTATTATTCATTTTCTACTTCCATTCATTTATACACTCCATCTGCATTTGTAGTCTTTTCTTCTTCCTCATCTCAACTTGCTAAAATCCATCTCCTCTATGAACAGATAATTCTCAGATAATGAAATTGAAACTATATCCACTCATATGAAAGTGTTCCAAATCACTACTGATCAGAGAAATGCAAATTAAGACAACTCTGAGATATCACTATACACCTGTCAGATTGAGTAAGATGACAGGAACAAATAATGATGAATGTTGGAGGGGATGTGGGAAAACTGGGACACTAATACATTGTTGGTGGAGTTGTGAAAGAATCCGGCCATTTTGGAGAGCAATCTGGAATTATGCCCAAAAAGTTATCAAACTGTGCATACCCTTTGATCCAGCAGTGCTACTACTGGGCTTATATCCCAAAGAAATACTAAAGAGGGGAAAGGGACCTGTGTGTGCCAAAATGTTTGTGGCAGCTCTTTTTGTAGTGGCTAGAAACTGGAAGATGAATGGATGTCCATCAATTGGAGAATGGTTGGATAAATTATGGTATATGAAGGTTATGGAATATTATTGCTCTGTAAGAAATGACCAGCAGGATGAATTCAGAAAGGCTTGGAGAGACTTACATGAACTGATGCTGAGTGAAATGAGCAGAACCAGAAGATCACTATACACTTCAACAACAATACTGTATGAAGATGTATTCTGATGGAAGTGGATATCTTCAACATAAAGAAGATCCAACTCACTTCCAGCTGATCAATGATGGACAGAAACAACTACACCCAGAGAAGGAACACTGGGAAGTGAATGTAAAATATTAGCACTACTGTCTATCTACCCAGGTTACTTATACCTTCGGAATCCAATACTTAACGTGCAACAAGAAAATTGGATTTACACACATATATTATATCTAGGTTATACTGTAACACATGTAAAATGTATGAGATTGCTTGTCATCTAGAGGAGGGAGTAGAGGAAGGGAGGGAGGGGAAAATCTGGAAAAATGAATACAAGGGATAATTTATAAAAATTACTCATGCATATATACTGTCAAAAATGTATAATTATAAAATTAATTTAAAAAATGAAAAAAAAATCCATCTCCTCTTTTAATATCCATTTCAGGCACCATTTTCTTCCTCAAGACTTCCCTGATACTCTCAGCTAGTGTTGTTCTTCCTTACCTTATCTTTTGGCCTTTGTTTTGCCTTCTGTACATTTTTCATATTCTAACATATGTGAGTTTTTTGTTGTTTTACCCTCCTCTACACTAGGACTAAGATTATGCTGTTTTTACCTTTGCTTGTCACTTGGTTTATAGATAAGGAAACTAGGGTCCTGTGAGATTGTGACTTATCCAAGGCTGAACAGATAAAAGTAGCTGAGTCCTAATTTGAATCTGTCCTTTAATTCCAAAGACTCATTCTTTTCTTTCTGTACTTCTATTTATATTGTCTTTTTTTTATATAGCAATCAATCAATATTTATTAAGTACTTATAACCCAGGTCTGCTTTTGCCACTTCTGTACTGATCTCTGTACACATCTGCCTGATGATTTAGCAAAACTTTGATTAGTCTCTGGAGACAACAGAACGTCACAACTATATGTCCTTTGAGCTTTCCTTCTAGCATTCCATCTTATCGGTCACATTATTTAGTGTGGTCTCATCCATTTGTTCTTCTCACAGGCTTGGTTATTTCATTTCAGTTTCCCTTATAGCAACTAGTTAAGAGTCCATCTTTAAAACAGGTCTTGCCAGTGAAACTGTTAGAAAATTGTATCCAATATCATCCTTAATGGTGATTCTACATTACTAGTGTAAGTATAACTTGTGAGTGGCATTTCTGAAATGAGAAAGATAAATGGATTCAAATCTCATAGCCAGAAACTTTGACTGTTCTACAATCCATTTTATAAATCATTAATCACTGCCATGAAATACTTTAAGTTCTATATAAAGAATTTTAAATAAACTCTCTCCTTTGATTCTCAAAATTGTTTACTTATTATGTGCAAGGCACGTAGGTAATGGGTTGACAACTGATTGAACATGGGAATGGGAGGGCTGGGGCAGAGTGACCAAGAAGAAATAGAGATGACCAAACATGTATGTAGTCTTTGATAGTCATCTGATGCTCTATAATTTTCATGTTTATTTGATCAGTAGGTTATGAGATAGGTTTCTATAGTTTGTTACCTTTATCTCCTTCCAAGTAAAATTAAAGTTTCCTGAGAAAAGGAACTGGTCCCCTTAAAGCGTTTTAGGCACTTAATTTGTCAGCATCTTAAGGAATTTTGGAACTTTGACAATGAAAATTGCTTTTTTGACACCAGCTCTTTGGAGTCTTTCTTATCTAACTAATTGGGTACTAACTTCCAATGATGCTTCCAATTTTGAGGCCTTAAACTTTATTTCTAATTTTTAAATTTATTTTCTTTCTTTAAATTTCTGTATTTATTTTCATTGTTTTCAAATAGTTAAAACCCTCTTGCTAATATATTAGTGAAAAGTCATTATATGAAAAGTTAATTTAATACATATCCTACTGGAATATATGAAGCCTGTCACTTCTCTTTGGGCAATGAAGAGAAATCAAATTTTAGCCACATGGGAACTGGGAACCAGCACTGATAGACCAGAAGAGACAAGACTGTAAGTCACAAAATAGACAGCATTCTGGATTGGGTCACATACATGGGGTGACTTGTTAAACAAATATGTGTGCTACATCTTTGTACAATTTGGGTTTTTGTCTACTAACTTACTTATTTGTGAGCTTTAGTGTAAGCCATATCTCCTACCTAAAGCAGTAGAAATAAGCACATAGTGAAATAAAATATGAAATTCCTAATATTGTATATGTAGTTAAAGTGCTCCTTGGGTCAATTTGAACATATACGCAAATCTTGAATTTCAGCCAAAAGGTTAGTAATTCTGAATAAACTCACAAAAGATGGGTATAATACTTAACTTTTTTTTTTTTTTTTTTTTTTTAGTATTCATATTATTCTCTTTTAGTCCTGTTGTCAATTTGTCAATTTTTGAATGGACTTCAGATCAAAGAACAGTTGTTTCTAGCTATAACAACCAAAGCTAATTCGTTTATACTGCTTAATCTTTTTTCCCTTACTTTACTTAAAAGAAGTTATTTTTCAGCATTGAAACATTTTCTAGCAGGGAATTTAGGGGATTAAAATTTGATACCTTAAGCTAAAAGGACACACACGTGGGCCAGAGATGCTGTTTTTTTTTTTTTTTTAAGAGTCCTTCCCGCCTTATAGTGATTGACAGATCATACCTTCCAATCAGTTTTCATCGCCCCTCCCTAGGAGAATCACCAATCACAAAACCCGAACACCTCGGGATTGCAGTCCGAGAGAATGTTTACTAACAGAACCTGGTGCGGGAAGTAGAGAGGTGTGGCCTGGGAGGGATGATGGGCAGAGGAAAGTACGCCTGCGCACCAGGAGAAAGGAGGCTGGGACGAGAGTGGGGCGGAATCTTGCAGCTAGTTTATCCAAGTGGCAGAGCCCCTCCCTCCTTCGCCTCCCCGCGAAGTAACAACAATTCGAGGAGCAGGGCGGAGCGTCTGATGCGACCGTCCAATGCGGGCTCGCCTTGGCGGACGCGCGCGCCCTGAGTCCAATGGGCGACGTGGTTCCAATGGCTTCCCTACCTTGCTGGCTGAGGGGGAGGGGAGAGGGGAGCTGAAGACTGGGCTTTGAGGGAGGAGGCGGAGGGGACGGGATGAGTTTGGTTGCGCCGTACTCGCAGAGCCTTCGGTAGGGGGAGGAGGCAGAGGAGGGAGTCGAACGGACAGAGCGGGAAGAACCTGGTCTCTCTGCGTTCGAGTTCTGGAGCTGACACGCGAAGTCTGCCGGAGCTGTCAGCTTTCTGCGTTCTGTGTCACCCGAGGTTCCCCACGTAAACGTCCCCGTGAGACCAAGAAAGAGAAAATGGAGGAGCGTGGCGGCGGCAGCAGTAGCTGCAGCGACGGCAGTGGCGGTGTCAGCACCATCGCCATCGCTGCGGGCACCAGCGCGGACGCAGGGGACCAGCTCTTAACTGTCAAACACGAGCTGCGAACCGGTGAGTGACCCCGCCCTCAGCCGGCTCGGGCTCAGTGGGGAGGCAAGGGGGGCGGGGGCTCGCGTTGTGGGACGGCGGGGAGGGGGCGAGGAGGAGAGGAGGGATTGAGGTGCGGCGCGACCCTGGGCCGGGAGGAGAGAAGGAGGAGAGGGGGAGGGAGGCAGAGGCGGCGGAACAGATCTATGCAGCACAGATCGCAGGGCGACCGTTCGGTCCGGGCGGGGCGGGGAGGAGGAGAGCAGAGAAGGGATAGAGAGAGCCCTGGCGGGTTCGGAGAGCCGGTCGGGAGGAGTAGGAGGAGAGAGGAGGAGAGGGGGCGGGGGATGACATAGGGGGCGGGGCTTAGGGCGGAGCCCCGCGGGAGATTGGTGGAGGAGCGGAGAATAGGGTCGAAGGCTGCAGAAATCTGCTTGGGAAGGGGCTGTGGGGATTTGGGATCAGGTACGTTGGTGGAAGTTTTGGGGAGCAGTCTCTGGTTAAAACGCCCTCAAAGTGTCTTAAATGTCTATCTTCCATTCTTTCTGCGTGTTTGTTTTCTGTAGTTGAGAGCATGTGTTGGAGCTCCTTGTAATATTAACTCTCTGGTGACATTTTATTTCATAGTATCTTTTCTAGGGTGAAAGGGACTTGTTAAAAAAAAAATCACAAAGTTAAATTGTCGCGTGACATTTTAGTGCGTCTCTTCAAAAACAGTTTGTGGGTGTTTGTGGTTAACTACCACGAGGTAGTGTGGTCCACGGAGTCGAAGATGGGTACTCTTTCCTTCCTTCCTCCTCCTCCCCCTAATTTTAATAACACTGGTATCCAGGAGTGACCTGATTTTCTTTATGATTAAAATAAAATCCTATATTTAGATTTTGAGTATTTCATTAAGACTTTGAAGCTTCTGTAAACTATAAAAGCTGTGTAAAGCAATTCAAGCATCAAGATTTAGTAAATAGATGCCATTAAGCTCCTTGTTTAAAACTTATACATGGCAGTGGTTACTCTAGGATTTGTCCTGGCTCCTGGATTTTCTTGGCTGACGAGAATCTCCATTTTTAGAAACACGCCAGTGGAACAATTATTAAAAATAGAGGCAGTTTGGGTTTATGAGTTCAAAGTTAAATCTCTGTTCAGATTGTAGAAACACAAAATAATTGTGACCAGTGATTTTTATTAGGATATTTGTTAGTGGTGTTTGTTGAGTGCCTATGGAGTTCTCCATCTGGCACACTGGGCTGTTTTTTATGTAGCTGCAGAAGCGATGCTATAAGTTTTTGATAGACCACAATAAACAATATAAGCATATTGTTTCTATTTTTTCCAACAGGTCAGAGAATTAGCTTTGTCTTCCTGCTGGTTAGTTTTTTATTTTTTTTTATGACATTTTGTTCAAGGTGTTTGGGTCAGTATTCCACTTAGTACTAGGTGTGGTAACAGAATGATGCCTATATTTTTTTCATTTCCATCACATAATTTCCATTGAAGTCCAATTATGGTATTTTTCTTTGTAATTTTTGGCGGTCACTATTAGATTAGGATGTTAATTCTTGTTCAATTTATTAATCAGTTTTAACATATGAATAGTGTATTTATTAGTTCCATTGTATGAATACAAATAGTATTTCAAAAAAAGCTATTGTAGTTTTAAAAATCATATCGATTTTATCTTAAAATATTTTAATCCTTCAATATTTTATATGAATCAGAGATGGTATGCTGCAAATGTTACTTGAGAAAGATCATTAGATATTTACCATGGCAAAAGTCAGCAAAAAGCTTTGTCGGATGACTAAAGAATAACCCATTTAGTGATATTCAAGAAATTGCTCAGTTTTCTTTTTTTGCAAACAATGTTAGTTTTGTAGAAAATGAAGACTGCTCCTTTTTTGCCTTACTAGCAGCATATGAATCATTACCCCAGTTTTATGTTGCAGACTGATAATGTAAATTATAACGAACTCAATTCTATTAACTGTGAAAGGAAATGAGCATTCACCTTGGACTCTGGTTGAAAAGACAACTGGTCAGATAATGTAGTAAAAAAAAACCTACTGAAATCTAACATCAAAGAATTATTCATCTTTAGTCTATGGTACTGTAAAAGATTCTACAGCAGGAATTCTTAGCCTCCAATAGATTCATGGATAGATTTTAGAAGATCATGGATAGATTTCAAGTGAGGAGAGAACTTGGACAGTAGAAAAAAAATTACCTATTTATTTTCACTTTCCTCTAATTGAAATTTACCAGATGGCCAAAAGGGGCTCATGACACTGAAAGGTACTCTGGCTTCACCAGAGTAATTCAGTTAAATGTGGGCCCTGCCCTCTTTAATGTAGACATGTCAATGGTACAGTATTTGTTTACATTTCATGATCCTTTTCTTGGTACTGAGCACAATGTAATAGGTTCTATAGGAGGGAAAGGACAGCTAGGTGATGCAGATAGAGCACTGAGCTTGAAGTCAAATTGGCCTAAGACACTGTGGCTCTGGACAAGTCACTGAACCCTGTTCAGAAAAAGTTTACATTTCTGTAAAATGAGCTGAAGAAGGAAATGGCAAATCATTCCAGTATCTTTGCCAAGAAAATCTCAAATGAGGTCACAAAGAATAGGACACATGGGAGTGAAATGAATCAGAAACAAGTATTTATTAAGTGCCTAGAACTTGCCAGGCATTATTCTAAGTATTTGAGGAAAAAAAAAAAGCCACACCATGTTCTGCCCCGCAGTTCAGTCAGTGATTGAAACTGAAAAAAAATTAATGAAAAGCTGCAATTATCTACTGAAGAGGGAGCCCAGGAGACCAGCAGATCAACTTGTCTAGTCCAGAAGCAGTAAAGACTAGTGAACAGCAGCACCAAGTCATCCGCTTCATCCAGCTGGACAGCAGATTGGCTCTTTTAGCTATTACAATGCACCTTAGAAAGAATAAGCACAACTGAACCACTGCTGTAATGGAGACACCATGTCTAACAAAATCATGTCTAACAGCTAACTCAGCTGAAAAGTAGACACTCCTACAGTGAACTTTGTGAGGATTCCAAGTTCATCTACTCTCTGGTTTCAAACTTGTTAAGTTCCTTTGGCATATCCTTAGTTTCTAATTCTTTGTCATTATAAAATGGTAGCACATTAGATAGAGTACTGGGCCTCGAGACAGGAAGACTTATCTTCCTGAGTTCAAATTTGGTTTTAGTCATTTACTAGCTGTCTGACCCTGGACAAGTCATTTAACTCTATTTGCTTCAGTTTCCTTATCTTAGAGATGAGTTATATAAGGAAAATAACCACGCTAGTATCTTTGTCAAGAAAACCCCAAATGCGATCACAAAGAGTCTCATGCAACTGAGAAATGACTGAACAAAATCCCCTACCTCCCTACCATTATACTTAAAATTAGTGCCCACTCCCCCCTCCTCCCCTTTTTGGGTTCTGTGTATGTTTATGGAAGAGGGAACCCCTGGTGTTTAGGGGAAATGCTTTGTAACTTACCTCTTTGCTATGCCATTTGAGTAAATGACTTTCTAATAGAGTCAACAGGCTAATTAAGGCGAAGTACCCTGGTGGAGGACTTGTGCATTAGTATTTACAATGATAGCCACTTTATAAAATTACCCTTAGAATCCTAGAAATAATAAATTACATTATAGGGATTCAACTTGCCAGTGGGGTGAGTGAACCCTAAAGAATGTTGAGTGAGAGAGGTGATTATTACCAGTATGTGTTTATATAAAAGGAAGTAGATTCCCTTACCTCTTTATAAAACCTTGCATTTTCATAGCATTGCGCTCTCCTAGTTTTCTTCCTATTTGTGTTAATTCTTTTCAGTCTTCTTTGGTGGTTCATCTTCTACTTTCATCTTCTACTTCCTGTCTTATTTGTACAAGTATATATTAGAACTCTGCCCTGGGCCCTCTTCATCTTCTACAATGTCTGTCATCTCAATAGTTCTCATAGATTCAATTATTGACTTTGTACATGACACCTAAGTTTACATATCCAGCCATCACATGAGTTACAGAGCTGTAAGTTGGCATCTCTTCCTGTTCCCTGAACAAGTTTAGGCATCTCAGTCTGGATTGGGGCCTCTTCTTGCCCTGATGCAGTTTTTCCTTGTATTGGAGTGCCTTTCACTACCATTGTTGGCTTCTTCTTATGCTCTGTGTCTATCTACCTTTGCTGACCTGGTTTGAAAAACAATTCATGCTGACTTTTTTCACTCTCAGATTTCTCATTCAGGTCTTGGTGTGATATAAAATGCACTAGACTAATATCTTTTTGGATTATTTATGAGGTAGAACTTGACTATTTCTTTCTGGTACTTTACCATCTTGACTATACTAGAACTCATTGTTTCCTCTGAAATCACTTTTCTTCTCAGCTTCCATGTTTCTATCTAATTCTTCTAGCTGCCCAGGCTCATAACCTCAGGGCAACTTTTCACTGTCTATCTAGGCCTCAAATTTAATCAGTTTCTACAATTTATCAGTTGTAATCCCTTACCACTTACCTAAATTACCTTGAGTTTCTTTTGTGTGGGGAGTGATAGTAGGAGGAGTCATTGAAGACTATTAAAAGAAAAAAAAATTAAAACATTTATTTTCTCTCCTTCCTACTTCTATTTCAATTTAAAAGAAAAATAAAAAACATAAGACCTTTGACAAATAAATATAATCAGTTGCTGCAAATTCCCACACTGTCCATGTCCAGCGTACATGACTTTCTGAGTCTTGACTATTGCCTCTCTGTTAGTAAGGTGGATAGTTCATTTTTATAGTTCATTATTACATAATTCATTTGGAATCACGGTTGGTCCTTGAGTTGAAAGATAGATTCTTTCAAAGTTGTTTGTCTCCTGAATCTGCTAGCTTTATTCTTCATTGGTCTCCATCTTCCTAGATTTTTCTGAATCCAATCTAATCCTTTTGTCATTTCTTATAGTACAGTATTATTACACTACATTCATACACTATATTTTACTCAACCATTTTGCAGTTGCTGGGCATATCCTTTGTTTCTAGTTCTTTGTCATTATAAAAAAAAAGCTACTAGAAATATTTCTGTACATTTGAGTCTTCTTTTTTTGATTATTTTGAGGTAAAGCTTATTAGAGGTCTCACTTTGTCAAAGACTATGCACGTTTTTAAAATTTTATTTGTTTATAGTTCCAAATTGCTTTCCACAGTGAGAGTGAACCAATTTATAGTTTCACTCATAGTATATCATTATGCCTATTTTGGGTAATCTTTGCTAATCTCATGGGTTAAGATTGTAACCTCAAAGTATTTTCATTTCTCTAATTATTATTAGTAACGTGAGACTTTTTTCTCATATGACTTTTGTCGACAGGAATGTATTCCTTTGAAAACTTTGTGTACATATCTTTTGACTATGACTTGGGGGAATCACTGTTGTTCTTACAAATTTGAATCAGTTCTTTGGAATATCTTGAAAATGAGACATTTAACTCAGAATGGAAAATGTTATCAGCAAACAAAAAAAGAATGGTGGCCGAACGTGGATCAAAGCATACTATTTTCACCTTTTTTTTGTCTATTTGCTTGCTTTTTCTTTCTCATGATTTTTCCTTTTATTCTGATTTTTCTTTTACATCATGACAAATATGGAAATATATTTAACTGATTGTACATGTATAACCTATATCACATTATTTACTGTATTGAGGAAGGGGGACAAACGAGGGGGGGAGAAAAAATTGGAAATCAAAATCTTACAAAAATGAATGTTAAAAACTGTCTTTACATGGAATTGAAAAAATAAAATATTATTTAATTAAAAGAAAAAGGAAAAGAGACCTTTATCAGAGAAAGTATTGGAGCCTTCTAATCTCTTTGTCTCCAGGCTCTTTTAACAGTAATCCATCTTCCATATAATTGTTATATCTGAGCTATATCATTTCCCTGCTCAACTTGAAAAGCTTTAATAGTTCCATATTGTCTCCAGAATCAACTAGTGTGGCATTTAAAGCCTTTCACTATCTGACTGTAATTTGTCTTTTCATATTGTTTTCATAGTACTTCTCTTCATTTTAGCCAAACTGGTCTATTTTTTGTTTTCCTTTACATGGTATTCTGTGTCTCAACTTTTTCTCAAAGACACAAGTCCTCCATTCCTGAAATGTTCTCTGCCTTCACATCTAGCTCTTGGAACCCAGCTCAAAGGCTTCCTCCTGTAAGAGAAGCCTTTCCTAATATTCTCCTCCCTCCATTGTTGGTACTTCACTTCCTGGTGAAATTTTTTTGTGTTATGTGTGTGTGTTGTTTATTGTCTTACCTTTTTTATGTTGCCTTCCCTCACTAAAATGTAACGAAGACAAGAACTGCTTTAATTTTTATCTTTGAATGCCTGGAACATAGTAAATGCTTAATAAAGTCTTATTGTCTTGATCTTTTAATTTAGAAAAATCTTTAATTTTAGAACTAATAAAAACCTTAGAGGCTATCTAAAGCTATCTTATTTTAGAGATGAGGAAATTGGGGTCCTTAGAGGTTAAATGAGTTGCTCAAAGACACAGTTACTAAATGACAAGAACAATAATTTGATTTCTTTGACTCAAAATCCATTTCTTTCCTTTGTACCATACTTTTCCTTCCCATTCCTTTAATAATTATTCAGCAAGCATATATTTAAATGTTTATTGTATATTAAACTAGAGATAAAAAGAAAAAAAAAAAAGAAACTAACTGCCCTCTTAGAGCTTACAATCTTTTTGAGGGAATCAGCAAGTACACAAGAGAAGTAAATACCAGACATATACAGAATAAGTTCCTGGAGAGATAACATTAAAAACTGTGGGAACTGAGATAGGTTTCTAACATAGGAAATAACACTTGAGCTATGCTGTAAAGGAAATTAGGGATTTTCCAAGGTGAAAAGTAAGTGCATTTTAAATAGGAGGAACAACTTGCAGAAACAAATTGACAGAGGTTTGAAATGTCATGTATGGAGAATAATATTTAGACCACATTATCTGCAATATAGATTTGTGCAAAACAGTGATGAGCACTTAAACTTAGAAAGTCTCCACTTTACATCTGTTGACCTGTCTGGTTTCAACTTCATACATCATGAAGCCCCTCCCAAGATAAGTTGATCACTTCTAAACAACTCACCATTCTGTTAATTCAAGCCTTGGTTGACACACTCAACCTTCCCTCCTTTCTGCTTGAAGGGCTAGAGAGAATGGACGAATTCCTCCCAATGGAATCTTTTAGAGAACACAGAAATTTTTGCATTTTCTGCCCTGCCTGGATTCAGCCACATAGAACAATATGCCCTATGCTATAATGCTCCCTGATATCTCCTTTCTCTCCACCTTTCCTGCCTCTTTTTGTGTATTGTTTCTCCCTTTAGATTGCAAATTCCTTGAGAGCTGGGATTACCCTTTTTAATTACATCTTCAGTTTCAGTTCCTGGTGCATAGTAGGCACTTAATGTTTATTGGAAAAAAGACCAGGGGCTGCTTATGAAAGAATTTCAATGTCTCATTGTACAGTTTGTATTTAATTCCAAAGGCAATAGTTTCTTGAGCAGGAGAGTAATGTGGTCAGATCTGTGGTTTAGGAATATCATTGTTGTATGAACAGATAAAAGATTGGTGAAGGAAGACACTGGTAGTAGGGAGACTAATTAGAATGCTGTTGCAGTAGTTTATGCAAAAGGTATTGAGAGTTTTGACTGTGTGAGGGAAGAGATAAGAATGGATATAAAAAGCCGTGAACTAGAATAAAAATCATATTTTAAATATGTTGTGAAAAAATAGAAAGAGCCCTAGATTTAAAGTCAGTAACTGTGTTTGAATTCTGGCTCTGCTGCTGACTCCCTATATGACCTGAGACAAATCATTAAATTTCTGTCTAGGCCTTAGTTTTCTCACCGAGACAGTTGGAGTAGTTAATATCTAAAATTTCTCTCAGTTATAGATCCTTTGAGATAGCTAAGATTATTTCTTTATTCTAATAGCCATACAGCTTTCTTCTGAGCTTGAATCTTTTCTCTCAAGAATCCTAAGTTCCTCTTTCTTTATATTACTTAACCTTAAAACACAGAATAATGAAATATGCTTAAAATAAAATAATAAAAGCAAATTTGTTTTTTGTGATTCTATATCTTTGGATATTTGATGCATAAATCAGAGGGTACCATTTTTGGAATTTCATATGATAGCTAATTTAATGTTTAATTTTGGGAATGTTATCTTTTCCTCTTCCACTTAGTATTTTTTTTTTAATTACATGTAAAATATAGAGGGCTGAAACTCCAAAAAGGTATGCTTGAATCAGACAGCAGAACACTTAAAACTAATTACCTATTCAATGTGAGATAATGGCTCTATATACATATTTAGATGAGATGGTGATATGATGACTCTCCTCACCATTGGTGTTTGGTAAATGTTTTGGTGGTAAGATAATTGTAGGCCAGGATTGGAGGGCTGGGGGAGAGAAGTCAGAGTCACTTGGCTGCAGGATGAGGAGGAGAGAAGCTGGAGACTACGGACTCCAGAATCTAGGATACATTTTTGGCAAGCTGTGTGGCAGCTTGCCTACCTCCTTCATTTCTCCCTCTAAAGACCAAGAACTTTGAGTAATCCTGACTCTGACTGATTCTGAGGCCCTCCAGGGAGCTAGTCCGGTCATTACAGTAAAGATATTTTTTAACATTCATTTTTATAAGATTTTAAGTTCCAATTTTTTTTTCTCCCATTCTCCCTTCCTTCCCCTGTCCCTAAGATGGCAAGCAATCTGATTGTGACATAAATATATATGTATGTATATCTATATATGTGTGTGTATATCTATCTATCTATATAGATAGATAGATAGATATACACACACATATATAGATATACATACACACACATACACACACACACATACACTAATCTAATCATGTTGGGAAAGAAAAATCAAAACAAAAAGGAAAGACCACAAGAAAGAAAAAACAAAAAAGAGGTGAAAATAGTATGCTTCAGTCATTATGGTTCTTTGTCTGGATGTTGATTGCATTTTCCATGCCAAGTCTGTTGGAATTGTCTTGAATCACTGTACTCCTAGCGAAGTCTATTATGGTTGATTATTACACTGTGTTACTGTGTACAATATTTTCCTGGTTTTTCTGACTTCACTTGGCTCATGTCTTTTTCAGGCTTTTTTGAAATCATCCTGTTCATCATTTCTTATAAAATAATATTCTATCTCATGCAAATATCACATCTTATTTAGCCATTCCCCAATTGATGGGCATACCCACAATTTCCAATTTGCCACCATAAAAAGAATTGCTACAAACATTTTTTCATCTGTGGCTCCTTTTCCATTTATTATCATCTCTTTGGGATACAGACCCAGTAGTGTGGCATTGCTGGACCAAGGATATGCATACTTTAAAGTCCTTTTGGCATAATTTGGGAGAAATTTTGAAGATTATTTCTATGTGCATTTATAAGATTGAAAATGAATGGTGTCTATGAGTGGTTAAAGGCAAAAGAAGATACATTAATATTCTAGTCTAATTGGTGAAATTGTTAAAAGATACTTGTAACAACATTTGCCACAGATGATGACACTTTCTCTATAAAATTAAAGATGTTCATTTTTAAGATGTATATTTTAAATTTGGAAATGATAGAGTTAGGTGTTATTGTATTTTTACTTTTAAATCATAATAAACTTCTGAGTAAAACCTTTAAGTTAAAAAATGTCTTTTTATACATGTCTTTGATTCTTTGACAAATTTACGATTTTATCAGTGTAGGCATTCCATGACTCTCCATCCTATACAATATTTGAATATGTTTTTTTTTTTTATAAAATAGCTTTGTCATCCACAAAGAACCAAACTAACACATTGGAGACCTTTTGCTTCTCTCTCTTTTTTTTTAATGCTGGGGATAGGAATGAATGATATAAAAAGACATAAATATAACATTTTCCACATTGCCTAATACTGAAACTCTTACTGAAAACAGACAGATGACCATTCTATGACTTATTATTTAAAAGTTGCCTTAAAGAAAAGGAAATTGAAGAAATACCCATCAATTGCAAATGACTGAATAAATTATGACATATGAAAGGACATACTATTGTGGTATAAGAAATGATAAGCAGGCATATTTCAGAAAAACTGGAAAGACATGAATTGACATTGAATGAGGGGATTAGAACTAGGAGAACATTGAACACAGTATAAGATTATGTGATGATTAACTTCGAAACTTAACTCTTTTCAGCATGCAAAGTGCTATCTACATCCAAAGAAAGAATCATGGAGTCTAAATATAGACTAAAGCATACTATTTTCGCTTTTTTGTGATTTTATTGTTTATTTGTTTGTGGTTTCCCTCTTTTGTTCTGTTTCTTCTTTCAAAAAACATGACTAATGGGGAAATATGTTTAACATGATTGTACATATAGAAGCCATATCAGATTGCTTGCCATCTGAGGAGAGGGAAGGAGAAAAATTTGGAACTCAAAATCTTATAAAAAAAAAATGAATGTTTACAGATAATTGGGAAAAAAATCTTTTAAGAACGAAATATAAATTACCTGGTGACACTGAGAGGTGAAATGACTTGTACTCATGGTCTCTTAGCCAGTACATATCAATATCAAGACTTAAACAAAAGTCCAGGAATCAGGAACCAGATTGATAATTTTCTATTCACTATATTTTGTTGTCTGTATTCTTTTTTATTTATATGTTTTCAGAAAGAGAAGTTTCCCCTGAAAATTATTTGATTATATTTCATATATGTACTAAAAGTACATTGTTTTATTGTCATTGTTCTCTTTAAAATGGTAAATTTTGGGGGCAGTTAGGTGTCACAATGGATAGAGCATCAGCCCTGAAGTCAGGAGGACTTGAGTTCAAATGTGGTCTCAGACACTTAATACTTCCTAGCTGAGTGACTCTGAGCAAGTCACTTAACCCCAATTGCCTCAGCAAAAAAAAAAGGTAAATTTTTTTGTTTCTCACGTTTGTTCTTGCAATCACTTGTTATTTAGTATAGTATTGGTTGGCCATAATTTAGGTTTATTTATTACAATTTTTGTATTATGATTACAAGTTTTCATAGGAACATATTATGTATTTACAAAAATCTATATTGATTAGGGATATCAGTTTGTTATTTTCTTCAATTGTTACTGATTTCACTGATTTTTCATTGATTTAAACAGTATTTGTTTCATGGAAAGTGGTGGTTATAATTGTTAAATGTGAGTTTTCTTTAATATAATTCTCTTATAGTAAAACATTTCTCTCAAGTCAATACTAAATCTTTTGGACTTGTTTTGATTGTTCTTAATTAAGCCAACTCAGATTTTTCTTTGGTTCAGGTTAATTGAAATGAAATGAGATACTTATCTTCCTTATTACCCCCCCCTCTCCCTCCCTCCCTCCCTCCCTCCCTTCCACCCTCTCTCTCTCCCTCCCTCCCTCCCTCCCTTCCCCCCCCCTCTCTCTCTCTCCAATTTTTTTGCATTAAAAAGTCTCCAGAGTCTCCAAAGAGAGTCTCTAAAGGGAGACTCTGGCATGATACCAAAAATTGTTTGATAGCCAGTTGAATGGTAAGAAAATGGATCACATTTTTCTTCTGCAGCATGATAAATGTGAAAATATGTTTAAAAGAATTGCACATGTTTAACTAATATTGGATTACTTGCTGTCTAGGGGAGAAAGGAAGAAAAATTTGGTACACAAAGTTTTGCAGGGATAAATGTCAAACTATCTTTGCATGTATTTTGAAAAATAAAAAGCTAATTAAAAAAAAAAAGTGGATCACATTTGGCCCTTTCCTTGTTTGCTAATCAGGGACTTGTCTCCTACATAATTTTAGTACCCCTTTCATTCTTTTTTACTCAATATCCTGCAATCTACTCCTTTATACCATTGGCTTCCTGTGGCTATTCCAGATATAGACCTCTCAGAGCAGTTATGAAGTAATCAGTCAGCCAGCCAGTCAACAAACATTCATTAGAACCCACTATGTACCAAGCACTGTGCTAAGGCACTCACTGAGGTACTCACTGAGGTATGAAGGCAAAATTACTTTTTGCCTTCTCAGTGCTCCTATTTCATAGCTTGTAAGATAACACCCCTCCTCTCCAAACATATATGGGCATATGTGCATACACACACACACACACACACACACACACACATACTATACACTTCTTTATAGCACAAAAGAGTGAATAGCATAGGATGAGCTGGACAGGTTATAATTTGCATTGCAAATTTTATTATATTACCTTTCTTGTCAAATCTTCCCTTTTCCATAACTTTACTGTTTCTGCCAAAGATATCAGCATCCAGATTCTTATCCTCTTTATTATCCTTGACTACTCAACTGAAACTGCTTTCAACGTTTCCAATGATTTCTTAATTGCCAAATGTGATGGCCATTTCTTTTTCTTCATGCTTCTTGTCCTCTCTGTAAAAGGTTTTGACACTATTGATCATTCTCCCTTCCTGGATACTTAAAGTACCCTACAGAAGAAGGAATGTGTGCTACTTAACAGAATTCTCATATATTCATACTTAAGGAAAAAGCTTGGAAATAGAATTTCTAATCTGTTTTAAAAATCTAATTGGTTTCAGTGGATTTTCAAACTATTTGCTAAAAATATAAAAATTTAACACCTTCCAATTAGTTTGCAAGAACAACTAAATGACATTGGGGGAAAAGGAAATTAATTAGTTGAATTTAAATAAAAATAATTCACATAACTGGTGGGTGGGATTAAAAAATAATAAATACTATGATTTATTAAACCAAGCCAACAATGAGCTTCTTCCATTTTGATCAATATTTCTTTGTGAGCTATTTTTTCTCCTAAGATAGCCAATAAAATAAGGCATTGAAATAAACTAACCTCAGAATCAAACTTTCATATCACTGAATCACAAAATGTTAAATATTTTTAAAAATAATGAAACATATTCAATTACATTATTCTTATTAAGCTTCCATATAGCCACCTTCTCCTAATTTTTAATTTATATTTTTGTATTTTAAAATGGGCATATTATTAGTACAATAGTACATGTATGTTATTTTAAAAATAAGTAAGTATACATATATTAGGAGTGCAATTAAAAAAAATTGGCAATTTCAGCTGTAGGCAAGCATTGATGCTAGTAATATGAATCAATTGAGTCAGGATGACAATTTCATTATCCTTTTAGGGAAAAACTAGCTTAAGGGAAAAAAACCTTTCAGTTTTACTAACCTACACTCCAACAAGATAAGTAGTAGATCTTGGTGCTTGGAAGATTTGTTGTTTTAACTTTGGAATTTTGGGACTTGACTCTATTTCAAGGAGAGTTGAACTTAGAGTTTCAGTCTAGAATCTATGAATACTATAAAGCTGTCCTTTTCCCTTTGTTTCCAACACTTTAGGACAGTTTTATTGTATGATTTCCTGAAATAATCTATTTAGACTTTTAATTTCATTGCATTTTTCTGGAAGAGCAATAATTCTCAGATTTGTTTATCATACTTTGTCTTCAAGATCAGTTTCTCTGGCTTAAAGAGAATTCACATTTTCAATCCAGCCTTGCTACTTAACTTTTTTCATATTTTTCTTTTATCTCTATATCTTTCAGTTTCTTAAGTCATTCTTCCCTCCTCTTCTCCCCAACAATTCAGTTTTAAAGAAATCTTTAACTTTGGTCCTTGAGCTATTGTTTTTATTTGTATATTTCAGTTATTCTTTGAGATCTCAAATATCTGTTCTCCTTTTCTTTTTTATTGCTTCTTTTAATTATTTTAAGAAACTGGGTCATGTTATCTTACCCAGGCTAGAAGAATAAGGCAATTTTCGTAGCTGGTCTCACTCTGATCAACACAGAAGCTTTGACTTGCTGTTTCTGATCTGGGCCTATTTCATCTCTCCCTGGACAACTTGAGTGGTATCTTTCTCCTGGGGATTCATCATATTAATGCTGGACTTAAAACAGACACTTAATCAGTTTGATCTACATGAGCTCAGAACTGCTAAACTCAAGAAATCTAACCAGCCTCAGTTGCCTGGATACCTTCATACATGATTTTAATTGATCATCTAAACCATTGGCATCAAACTCAAATAGAAAGAGATCCTGGGGAAGCATATTGACTTATAAAAGCACAAATTAACATTATCTGTATTATGTTGTGTTTTAATTTTGTTAAACATTTCCCAATTACATTTTATATAGTTCTTCCTCAGCTGACTGACTTGACTTGAAGTTTGACAGCTTTGCTCTAAAACACTTACATTACTGCATTACTCCATTGCAGTATTTTCCCTCTCTGGAGGAGTGTGGGATAGTGGACGGAGAATTTACCCTAAAGTCCAGAAGACCTGGATTCAAGCCCTTCTTCTGACATACACTAGCTAAGTGACCTAGGGCAAATACTTTATACAGCTTTCAAAGATTATAAATTAGCTAGAAGGTTTTTCTTCACTTGGATGTTCCCTTATCAAAGAAACCACAGCTCCTATATATCCCTGTCCCTGGGGCATATGCATCACTTTCTTTTTATTCCATAATATTCATTCATTGTATTAAGTTTATTTTTGACTTTTAACTTTTTTTTTTTCCTCCTAGTATCTTTGTCAGGTTTTTCTTGTGATACATTGTTATCCTTTTCCTGTAGTTTGTTATTTTACAATAATTGATGTCTTGTTATTTTGAGGTAATGATGATAGGTCACCAGGTTGTCTTGCCCCAAATCTATTCACTTATGTTTGTTTTTAGTGATTATACTAATGACATTCTCATTACAATGTATTCTCCTCTTTCACATATTTTGAAAATTCATGTGTTAAAGATTTCATTGCTTCCTGTACATATTTGCTCTGTGCTTGATCTAGTCCAATTGTGTTCTACCTGACATAATTTTCTTAAGTACAATTAGATTCTAAGGTTTTAGAGTGAAAATGTGTATCCCTGTGATCTATTTTCATTATTACAGTTAAATTTGTTCTATTTTTTTTTCCTACTATACACATTCCAGTTTCATCATGCATTCTTGGTATAGTCTGGCTTAGATAGATCCAATTCTTGTAGACTTATTTTCTACTATTTTTTCATTATGTAGAACTCTACAAACATCTTCTATACCAGAGTTTTTGTTGACTGACATATACCTCTCTGCTTAACATGTATTTTTAGGCTGAAGCAGTTTTGGGAGTCTTGGCCTCCATGTTGTGATGATTATTTTACTTTTTTGAAATAGATTTTCATCATTTCTTACCCAATGTGTTTTTCTCCCTCCCTGCCATTTCCTGTTTTTCAATTTCAGTAGTTTATCTGAATAGGTTAGGTTGGAGTCCTAATAATTGCATGTAATATATCATCTTCTAGTTTGGTCCTATTGTTAGTCTTCCTTCTCAATACTTTGAAGTAGGTGAGTTCTGTTCCCACCACAGCTTCAGCTATCACTATTATATTTCAGGGTTGGGTTTCAATACTTTACCCAAGCTTCAGATACTATTTTAAATTGTCTGTGAATACTATCATTCAGATTGCCCCTCTTGCACTTAAAACTCAACCTAACTAAAATTGAAATCATTTTCTTTTTCCCAGTCCTGCAGAATAAGGAATTTGTTCTTGACTCTGGGCTTGGAATGAAGACCTCATTGAGAGCATGTCACATAAATGGATTTATAGAGAAAAGAGAACCACAAAAAAAATTTTGATGAAATTTTTCAAAAACTTGGAAAAGGTATTTTTTTCTCTCATACCACATAATTTTCACCTTCTGACTGTATCTAAATTAGTTCAAGAAGCTCATATTTTAAAAAGCCAAGTAAAAGGCAAGGTTTTATGAGAAAAGTTATTTTATAACTTTAATGATTAGGTTAGTTCCAGTAAAGGAGATGCTAACCACATATTCCTAGGTTAGAGTTTTGAGGGAGAAAAACATGCTAAATAAAAATAATTGTGACCAGTTCCTTAAAGATGAATTTATTTTTATAAGATTTGCATTTAATTGAATCAATTTGAATTTTTTTGTGCATCATAGTGAGATATACTAATTCTATATTTTGTTTAGATTTTTTTTCAGATAGTTTTAAGTAAATTTGATTTTTCAATAGTAACTAAGTTTTCATCAAAAGGATTAAAGGTCATTTCTCCTCATCTTGTAAGTTGTAGAACTTTAAAAAAAATTTAATTTTATATATATATATATGTTTATATTTCAATTTTTTCATTTTTGTTAAAATTTTAAAATTTGAATTCTACATTTATATATCAGTTTTCTTATATTATTGAATAATCTTAACTCCAAAATATTGGAATGAATCATGATTTTTTCCTGTTTCACTTAACTGTGAAAAGGCCTTGTAAAAATACAGTTTTTAAATGAGGAAGTTAATTATGCAATTGAATTTTTATGGTACTTCCTTTATTACTGTATTAAAAACTAATTCCCTACATTGTCTTACCTTTTATGTAGATAAAATTCCAACTTTGTACATTACAAAGTACTCTTTAGTTCACAATTCTATAGGTTTTGCAAGCAGGTGACTGGTTTCATATGTACTTATGCTAGATAGTAATTTTGCTTTTTAGTGTTCTGAAGATGTCACATCTCTGTTTTTCTGTAACTTGTTTTAGAATAAAGTGTTTGAAAATGAGGATGTCTCTTTTTCTTTTTATTTCAATGCATGAAAAATTCAAATATAAATCAGATATTTTCAGTGATGGTTATTTTGCTTTACAAAGGATTTTTTTTTTTTTTACATTCCCAAGGATCCAGGTCATTAAAGTAAAAAAAAAAAATTTAAGAAAAATTATATTTAAAGATTATATTTCTCTTAAATGTCTAATACTGCATTCTAAGAGCCACCTGCTTTAGTGTGACACATTAGACTGGGAATGGGGGGAATATGCCTTTCTGACTTAGCCACTTAACGCTTGTGTGATCTTGGGTATCTCACCTCTAAGCATCAGTTTCCTTATGTCTAAAAGAGTCAATTATTAGTATTAGGCGTTAGCATTGCAAACTTTTTATGTTTAGAATTTGATATTGCATTAATTTTTTAATGTTTAGATCCCTGTTGTAGTTTCAAAACTACAATGCTTTAGATTATACTCATTATTTTGCCATGTTGAAGCTATCCTTGATTGATTCACATATGTAGGTGATTATTCAGAAGATGAACTCCAGAAAACAAAACTTGTCAGCATTTTGGATATGATAATGTGAAAAAAGCCTTGTGTATAAATCTCTGCAAGTACCCAGAATAAAGAGGCATTTGATTATTGACGGTTATGTAATTTTAAAAGCAGACTTTCATCACTTCTATCATTTTATTTATTTGGAACATATTATTTTTAAAAAATATTTTTGAGTTGTTTTTTTTTGTTTGTTTGTTTGTACATTTCATGTCTTTATGGTTATGAAACCAGATGAAATAAACAATTTGTGTAAATATATTTCAATTGTACATATTTATGTATTTTAAGAATATTATTTGTTCTTTATATTCAACATAGTGTATTTAATTTACCTAATTACTCTATACCATGCCTATAGTTTAAGCCTTAACTTTTAGGTTTAGGATTTTTGTATTGTAATAAGATAAAAAATAACTTAAGCAGTTTTTGAAAAGGGATAGGATCTATGTATTTTTAAAAAGCCATGAAACACTTCTATGATAAATAAGAACAATTTAGAAATTCATTTGATATACTTAAAAACATCTCTTCTTAATAATTATCATGAATTTGATAGCATTAAAGTGGATAATTTCCTGCACAAAGACCAAAAAAGAGATCTCTACTACTTATAGTTTTATTTGATACTGGTGTAAAAGCATTTTCTATTTATTAGATCACTTATCCTCAATGTTATGTTGTTTCAATCTCACATTTTCTGTTAGAGAATAAATAAGTTCTATCAGTTTAGTCAAACTAGTGTTCTCTGTGTACGATTGTATCTCTTACAAACATGATGGGTGCTATCTGCCAACCTTTCTGTTGGAAAAAAAATGCTTCCTTTTATGGAGGGCATATAGGTAGGAAAAAAATAGTGTTTTCTTTTGTTTATCCAGCTCTTACAATCTTGGGCTTTTTCATAATAAGATCATAAGATAAGAGATATATTTCAAAAGAGATAAAAGATGATCTCAGAGGTTACCTAGACTAACTCAGTCACTTTATAACTGAGGAAATTTCTTTTCCATAAAGTGTAGGCAATTGGTTCAGCGATAGCAGATTGAGAATTCACACAGAGAAATTCCAAATCCACTGTTATTTCCAGTATTGCCTATTGTCTCCCCAAAGAAGTAAAGATAAACAGTTTAGGTTCAGCTATGTTCCTGAAGTTCCTGTCTTTCCTTTAGGCACTTACTGGCAAGTCACTTAACCTTTGCTGGTCTCAGTTTCTTATTCTGTATAACAACAGCACCTATTTTCCAGAGTGGTTGTGAGCATAAAATGGAAATATTTGTAAAGCACTATATGAAAGCTAGCTATTATTGTTGTTGTTATTTGACAGATGCATATTCATTCTACTTTAGGTGAATAAGTGTTTTTGCATTTGCTGATTAAAGTAACCTCAACCCAAGGGCAAGTTCTAACTTGAGATGGAGAACTATAATATTACTATACCCACTGAAAGAATCTGGTCAGAGATAGTTTGTAATGGAGATAGGAAATGCCAGCCAGGATCAAGTTATTAGCAGAAATTAATGTAAAGGAAAATGTCATGGTCAGTAAATTGGGTCTGAAAAATATTTATCAAGTACAAATATATTTTTAAAATGCACAACTTTTAAAATTCTAAAACAAAATAACCATAGTTTATATAGCAAAATATTCACCAGTCTTGAAAAATACAAGTACAATATTTTTCTAGTATCTTCAGTGGGTAAAAAAAATACCCACTGTGCAGATATTCTGCACAAGAAATGTTTTCCAGAGTGAGGTAGAGCCAAGATGGTGGAGAGAAGTCGGGAAGTTGAGCTCTCCCCAGTTTCCCTTGGAAACCACAGTAAATCAAATCTCTAAATAAATTCTAGATTGACAGAACCCACAAAAATTCAGAATGAAATAATTTTCCAGTTTAAGTTATTTTGGAAGGACTCATTTTGGTAAAAAGGGAATGTGACCCTGCTCAGACATGGTGCAGAGAATGTAGAGGAAGGCTCTATGTAGCTCAGAATGGGAGGAGTCACCACTTAATAAAAAGCTGGAGAGAGCTCTAGGAGCAAAGCAAAAGTTTATTGTATATTTTCAGGAGAATCGGGCAGCCCACCCTTCCAGCAGGCAATCAAAGGGAAGAGGCACCTTCTGGGACAGGTTTTACACTTTAAATAGTCCCTAATGCAAACACCCCTCCCACCACTGACCATCATCCTCATTGGTTGAGGGTCTTACATTCTAAATAGAGGAACTACTCAAGAAATTGAACTTGGCCAATAAGTACATAGTTGCCCATATTTGATTGAAGTAGGGAGAAAAAGATGTCATGGGAGAATAGCAGGAAGGGGACTTAGGTATGCTCTTGAGTCAATGTTCAAGGACCTTCAGGCCCACTCCAATTCTGAAGTAGATGAAGCCTTATTCGATTTTCACAACTGTCTTAAGAGATCTCACCTCATCTCGTTCAGCTCTAAGCCACAGCAGAGACTAGTAGTTGAGGTCCTTCTGTCCTGGCTTGGTGGACACTGGCTTGGCATACTAGCTGTGAAACCTTCATCCCAACTGTAGAAAGCAAATTGGGGGCCCCCAAACTCTAGCTGCCTGCACAGCATACAGGACTAGACTAGGCTAATCCAGCATAATTGAAAAACTGGCAACACTTCTGACTACATAGTAGAAAACCAGTGAGAGGCTCCAACCCTCTGCAAAAGTAGTTTGAGGTTGGTCAAAGATGGATTCCCTTTATTTCAAGTCCTCTCAGCCCTTAAATATCTTAGTATGATTACATCACTACAGCACACTGAACATGTGCTAACTATAGTAGCATTACATCACCACAGAACACTGCACAAGTATTAACTATAAGCATCTTGTCATTGATATGTAAATGCCTCTTACTGTAAGTATCCCTTGCTTCAAGTAGAACACAATTGGTCACACTCTCCTTGCCTTCTCAAGAAGGGTGAGAGCACCAAAGGGAGGTGGGGAGCTGAACCAGACATTGTCAGCAAGTTCCCTCTGGGTTCAAGGGTCTCTTATACCTTACCTAGAGTTCCCCCACTATCTGTGGCCCTACAGAAGGGCAGCAGAAAAGGTCTATGATAACAGTTGGGAATCCAGTGTACAATCCCAGTGTAACCCCAGCCTCAGTACCAACAAAGCAGGACTCTGTTGCTTTAGCATTCTAGAGCTTACAGCTATACTGGGGAAGGGACACTCTTGACCACTCCAATGCAGAAAAGACTATTTGTGGTGAGGTTTCTAGAAAGATTTCTTAAAAAACAATTGCACAAAATCCGTGAAGCTTGGCACAGTACGTCCTCCACCCTGGAAACAGAACCTCCTTTTTTTTTTTTTTTTTTTTTTTTTTTGTTGTTGTTGTTGTTATAGTTTTTATTTACCAGATATATGCTTGGGTAATTTTTCAGCACTGACAATTGCAAAACCTTTTGTTCCAACTTTTCCCTCCTTCCCCCCTCCCTTTTCCCCAGATGGCAGGTTGACCAATATGTGTTAAATATGTTAAAAGTATAAGTTAAATACAATATATGTATACATGTCCATACAGTTATTTTGCTGTCCAAAAAGAATCAGGCTTTGAAACAGTGTACCATTAGCCTGTGAAGGAAATCAGAAATGCAGGTGGACAAAAATAGAGGGATTGGGAATTCTATGTAGTGGTTCATAGTCATCTCCCAGAGTTCTTTCGCTGGATGTAGCTAGTTCAGTTCATTACTGCTCTATTGGAATTGATTTGGTTCATCTCATTGAAACAGAACCTCTTAATGAGGTTTAGAAGTGGGGATAAGGGAAAGAATCTGGAACTCAAAGGTTTTAAAAATGAGTAGACAATAAAAATGTTTCTGACCATTGAAAGTTACTATGGTTACAAGGAAGATCAAAACATAGCACCCAGAAGAAAATAACAAAGTCAAAGCTCCTATATCCAAAGCCTCCAAGAAAAATAAAAATTGGGCTTAGACCTTGGAAGAGCTCAAAAGGGATTTTGAAGATCAAGTAAGAGGATAGAGGAAAATTAGGAAGAGTTGAGAGTGTTGCAAAAGGAAATACAAAAAGTTCATGAGAAGACCTTAAAAAGCAAAATTTGCTAATTGAGAAAGGAGGTACAAAAGCTCAGAAGAAAATCCTTAAAAATTAGAATGGAGCAAATGGAAGCTAAACACTGCATGAAAAATCAAGATACAATAGAGAAAAATCAAAATAATGAAAGAAATAAGAAAAAATGTGAACTATCTCATTGGAAAAATAACTGACTTGGAAAATAGATCCAAGAGAGATAATTTATTATCTTATTTGTTTTTCTTTTTTTTAATATATTCATTTATTTACAACTGAAATGCAAAGCAGATAAAGAAAAACTGAAAAGGAAAAAAATTGTCATTTGCCAGTAGAACAAAGTGAGAACATTCAAAATATGAAACAATACATTTCCATTTCAAGAAAGCATACATAATAAACACTATACATTGTATTCAGAATTGTCCATCTTTTCTTTGCTTCCTTTTAAGTGCAGATATATGTGTGTGTATATGTTTGTGTGTATATATCCATCCATATAAATACATGCATATGCATATAAATATACATATATATATTTGTATAATATATATAGATATATAATCATTGTATATACTTGTTTGTCCATGGTTTCTCTAAAAGTGGATAACATCATCCTTCTTAAGTCCAAATCTCAGGACAGATAATTTAAAAATTAATGGTCTACCTAAAAGTCATGATGAAAAAAAAAAGAGCCTGGACATCATCTTTTAAGAAATTATCAAGAAAAACTGACCTGATATTATAAATCCAGAGGGTAAAATAGAAATTGAAAGAATCCACCAATCACCTCCTGAAAGAGATCCTAAAATGAAAACTCCCAGATAAATTATAGCCAAATTCTGGAATTCCCAGGTCAAGAAGAAAAATGTTGCAAACCAGATAGAAACAATTCAAGTATAGTGGAGCCACAGAGACTAACACAGTATTTAGCAGCTTCTACATTAAAGGACTAGAGGGCTTGGAATATGATATTTTGGAGAGTAATGGGTCTAGAATCACAGCCAAAAATCACTGACCCAGCAAAATTGAATATAATCCTTCAGGGGAAAAGATGGATTCAGTGAAATAGAGGATTTTCAATCATTTGTGATAAAAAGATCAGAGCTGAATAATTTGATTTTCAAGTAAAGGACTCAGGAGAAGCAAAAGGAGGTAATTAGGAAAGGGATATCTTAAGGGACTTAATAAGGTTTATATGTTTACATTCATGCATGGGAGGGTAATATTTGTAACTCATTAGAACTTTTTCATTATTATGGCTGTTTGAAGTAATATTTATAGACAGAGCACCCAGGTGTGAGTTGAATGTGAAAGGATAATATCTTTTTTTTTTTTAATGAGGTGAGAAAAGAAATGCACTGGGAGAAAAGGAAAGGGAGAAGTAGAATAGTGTGAATTATTTGCCATTAAAAAGAACCAAGAAAAAGCTTTTACAGTAGAGGGGGAGTGAGTGGACCTCATTTTCATCAGAATGGACTCATAGGAAATAACATACTCACTCAATATGGGTATAGAAATCTATCTTACATTGCAGGAAAATAAGAGAGGGAATGGAAAATGGGAATGGGGGGAGGGTGAGAAAAGAGAGGGCATATTGGAGAAGGGCATGGTCAATAGCAAAACACTTTAGAGAAGAGACAGGATGAAAGGAGAGAGAATAAATGGGGGAAAATGCAGTTAGCAATAGTAGTTGTAAAAATAGTTTGAAGCAAATTTATTTGATAAGGCCTTATTTCTCAAACATAGAGGAAACTGAGTTAAATTCATAAAAAATAAGAGCCATGCCCAATTGGTAAATGATCAAAAGATGTTAACTGTGCCTAGGCTCTAAATTTATACATATTCTTTGACCTTCAAAAGTCTATTATATCTAACTTTTCTAAATTTTTCTAAAATTTCTAAAATTCTAAAAAAACCCACACACTTTATTCTAACAATATCACTACTAGGCATTAACATAACATTAACATAATATAACATAACATAACATAAAAAAGAGATTTTTAAAAAGGAAAGGACCTATATGTACAAAAATATTTGTAGCAGCTCTCTTTTTAAAGCAAAAAATTGGAAACTGAGGAGGTGCCCATCAATTGGGGAATGGCTGAATAAACTTTGGCATGTGATTGTCATAGAATATTATTTTTCTATGGGAAATGAGTAGGATGCTCTTAAAAAAAAAAACAAAAGACAACAACCACCAAAAAAAAAAAAAAAAAACAAAACAAAACCCAAACCCTGGCAAGTCCTCCATGAACTCAAGCAAAGTTAAATATACTTTATACAAAATAATAGTAACATTTTGGAATGACCAGGTGTAAATGACTTTGCTGTTCTCAGCAGTACAATGATTTACAACTATTCTGAAGGACTTATGATGAAAAATCCTATCCATATCCAGCGAAGAAACTGATTGTGTCTGAATAATGTTTAAACCATTCTCTCTCTGTGTCTCTCTCTCTTTAACATTATTATACTTTAAAAGTTATTTTTAATAATAGATTCTTATTTTCAAAATATATGCAAAGATAGTTTTCAATATTCACCTTTGCAAAACCTTATGTTACAAATTTTTCTCTTTTACTTCCCCCACCTCCAATATATGTTTTAAGTTTATTTTTCTTGAGGGTCCCTTTCCCTTGCCCCCAATATATGCTTAAGTTTATCTTTCTTGAGAGTTTTTTAAATTAGGATTAGCGATTTGCATGTTCTTTCACAACATGACTTTTATGGAAATGTCTTCCATAACTTTACATGTGGTTTCTTAATGGGGTTTAGGAATGGGCATAAGGGAAAAGAATCTGGAACTCAAAAGCTTCAAAAACAAATGAAAAAATTGTTTTAAATATAACTGGAGGAAAAAGATAAGTTTATGTAAAAAAAATAACCGAAGAAAATAAAAATTTTAAAATAATTCATAAAAAATTCATTTAAAAAATTGGACAAGTGGAAGCAAATGACTTAATGAGACATCACGAATCAGTAAAACAAAATTTTTAAAAATGAGAAAAATAGAAGAAAAGGTAAAATACCTCATTGTAAAAATAATTGACCTGGAAAATAGGTCCTGGACAGATAACTTAAGAATTATTGGACTACCTGAAAGGCATCATCAAAAAAAGAACCTGGACAACATATTTCAAGAAATCTACAAGGAAAACTGTCCAAATATCCTAGAACCATTAGAAGGTAAAATAGTCATTGAAAGAATCCACCCATCATTTCCTGAAAGAGACCCCAAATTGAAAACTCCAAAGAATATTAAAACTAAACATCAGAATTATTAGATCAAGGAGGAAATACTTCAGAGAGCCAGAAAGAAACAATTCAGATATCAAGGAGTCAAAGTATTACCTAGGATCAGAGGTTCTGGTATGATATTATGGAAAGCAAAGTAGCTTAAAAGTACAATTAAGAGTCCATGACCCAGCAAAATTAAACATTGTTTTTCAGGGGGGAAAGTGGACATTCAATAAAATAGGATTTCAATCATTTCTAATGAGAAGACTAGACTTGAATAGAAAATTCAGCTTCCAAATAAAAAACTCAAGTGAAGCATAAAAAAGGTAAACAGGAAAGAAAAAAAAATGTCATTTAAAGGTTAAATTATTTCACTGCATGGGAAGATGATACTTGTAACTCTTGAGAACTGTACATTTGTTTAGTGCAGGGGTTCTCAAACTACTGCCAGTGGGCCGGATGACTACGTTTATGCCACCCGCCAGGTTGTGGCAAATGGGCTGAGGGGCGGAGACAGAGAGTAAGTTTTTGTTTTTACTATTGTCCAGCCCTCCAACAGTCTGAGGGACAGTGAACTGGACCCCTATTTAAAAAGCTTGAGGACCACTGGATGAAATTAGAAGAGACATAGGTAGATGGTATAGATATAAATTAACTTTGATGCAATGCTATACAAAAGAAATGAAGGGTGGAAAAAAGGAATGTACTGGGAGAAAAGCAAAGGGGAAGTAAAATCGGGGTAAATTACATTACATGAAGAAGCACAAAAGACTGTTACAGTAGAGGAAAAAAGGCAGGGAATGAGCATTGTTTGAACCTTAATCTCATTGAATTTGTCTCAGAGGGAATAATTTATACACCCTATTGGGAATAGAAATTTATGTTACCCTTTAGAGAAGTTGAAGGAGGAAGACAAAAGAAAAAGGAAGAAGAAAGAAAGTATTAGAAGAGAGGGCAGAAGTAGAAGGGGGGGGGACCAGGTTAAGGGAGCACTGGTAGAAGGGAGTGCGTATTGAAGGAAGTGGGGGTCAGAAGCAAAACACTAGTGAGGAGGAAAAGGGAGAAAGGAGAGAAGAAAGTATTAATGGGGAAAAATAAGATAGAGGGAAATACAGAATTAGTAATCATAGCTATGAAAGTGAATGATAGTAGATTAAAAGCCAGAATCCTACAATATATTGTTTATAAGAAACACATTTGAAACATAGCAATCCTGATCTGAGACAAAGCAAAAGCAAAAATAGATCTAATTAGAAGAGATTTTGCTAAAAGGTAACTAATATTCTCTTTAAAATGTAATGTCATCTGTTGAGGTTTTCTTGGGGTCTCCAGGAGCAGCCTTCTTTTCAGTTCTGTAATCACCACTGGAGTAGCCAGGGGTTAAATTCCAAATCCCTTATTGTCTTCTTCAAAGTCCTGTTTCCTTCACTTGGGGCACTGGAGGCCTTCTGGATCTTGGTCTCAGTGGAGAAGTGAAGGCGGGGCCTGCACCAAGGTGGTGTGAGATGGCATGAATGAATCTAAGTACAAGGGCTTCAGCCTCCAGTCCCCACAGAGGTGAGCAATGGAATGAATCTGTCTCAGCCTCCGAGAGCTTCTAGTGTGCTTGTCCTTCTGGCCCTGAGACCTTCTTGCTTATATGCTGTACACTGAGTACAAACCAATCATTATATGACTAGGAAACCATTATTTGTTGTAGGATTAAATCAATGCTAAATTAGATTTAACCATTGTCTCCTCAATTCCACTTAGTACCTTGTTTCAGGTTCTGGCCTATAACATCTCCTTGTAGGATTAAATCAATCATACTGAACCATGCTAAATTAGATAACTATTGTCTCTATCAATTCCATTGACTTAGTACCTTGTAAGAATCCTTTGTTTCAAGTTCAGAGTTCTGGCCCATAACAGGTAACATAGACAATGAATTAATATCAGTATTAAACATAAATGAACTGTGGTATAGCATCCAAATTCTTAGAGGAGAAGTTAAGTGAGTTATAGGGATAGCAAAATTGTACTAATGGGGGAATCTCAACCCCCCTCTCTCAGAGCTAGATAAATCTAACCATAAAATAAATAATACAGAAGTAAGGAGGTAAATAGAATTTTAGAAAAGTTAGGTATAATAGACTTTTGGTGAAACTTGAACGGGAATAAAAAGAAATGTATCTTTTTCTCAATGATACATGGCACTTACACAAAATTTGATCATATATTAGAGCATTGAAATGTAAAAAGGCAGAAATATTAAATGTTTTCTCTTCAGATCATGATGCTATAAGAATTATATGTAATAAAAGGCCATGGAAAAATAAACCAAAATATCAATTGTAAATTAAGTAATCTAATCCTAAAGAATAGATGTCAAACAGCAAATCATAGAAACAATACTTTCATCCAAGAGAATAACAATAATATTGAGACATATACCAAAACTTATGGCATGTAGCCAAAACAATTTTTAGGGGAAATTCTACATATTTAAATGCTTACATGAATAAATAAAGAGGAGATCAACAACTTGGGCATGCACCTAAAAAAGCTAGAAAAAAGAACAAATTTAAACAACTTCAATGAAATATATTAATAATTCAAAGGATTAGTAATCAAAGGAGAGATTAATAAAATTGAAAGTAAGAAAATTATTGAACTAATAAATAATAAAAGTTTTATGAAACAATCAACAAAATAGACAAACCTTTAGTTAATTTGATTAGAAAAAGGAAAGAAGAGGGGCAGCTAGGTGGCGCAGTGGATAGAGCACCAGCCTTGAATTCAGGAGGACCCGAGTTCAAATCTGGTCTCAGACACTTAACACTTCCTAGCTGTGTGACCCTGGGCAAGTCACTTAACCCCAGCCTCAAAAAAAAAAAGAAAGAAAGAAAGAAAAAGGAAAGAAGAAAATCAAATTGCCAATATCAAAAATGAAAAGGGTGAACTTACTACCACTGAGAAAATTAAGGCAATAATTAGAGCTGTTTTGCCTACCTGTATACCAATAAATCTGACAATCAACTGTATGCCAATAAATCTGACAACCTTATTAAAATGGATGGATATTTATAAAAATATAAATTTCTCAGATTAACAGAAGAGGAATTAAAATACTTAACCCCATTTTAGACAAAAAAATTGAATAAGCCATCACTGAATTCTCTAAGGAAAAAACTGTCCAGGCAGATGGATTTACAAGTCATTTCTACCAAACCTTTAAAGAACAATTAATTCCAATACTATATAGACTATTTAGAAAAAATACTCTAAGAAGTAGTCCTACCAGATTCCTTCTATGACACAGATACAGTGCTGCTACCTAAACCTGGAAGAGCCAAAATTACAGACCAATTTTCCATTTAATGAACATTGATGGGAAAATCTTAAATAATGGCAAAGAAATTACAGCAATTTATCACCAGGATAATATACCATGACCAAGGGGGATTTATATGAGTTATTTAGAGGTGGTTCAATATCAGGGAAGCTATCAGCATAATTGACCCAAACAATAACAAAACTAATAGAAATATTATCATTATCTCAGCATTTGATAAAATAACAACACCTATCCTTAAAAAACACTAACGAGCATAGGAATGGAGTTTTCCTTAAAATGATAAGTAGCATCTTTCTACAACTATCAGCAAGCATATGTATTGAGAATAAGCTAGAAGCATTCCCAATAAGATCAGGGGTGAAATAAGGATGCCCATTGTCACCACTAATATTATACTAGAAATGTTAATTTTAGCAATAAGAATTGAAAAATTAATTGGAAGAATGAGAGAAATCAGTGAGGAAACAAAAATGTCACTATAAGTGTTAAGATGTTCTTTAGAGAATCAACTAAAAAAACTACTTGAAACAACTTTAGCAGAGTTTCAGAATATAAAATGAACCCACATAAATTTTCACTATTACTCTATTACCAGAAAATTTCAGCAACAAGATATAGAAAGAGAAATTCCATTTAAAATAATTGTAGACAGGGCAGCTAAGTGGCGCTGTGGATAAAAGCAACAGCCCTGAACTCAGGAGGACCTGAGTTCAAATGTGGCCTAGATACTTCACACTTCCTAGCTGTGTGACACTGGACAAATGCCTTAATCCTAATTGCCTCAGGAAAAAAATAAAAAGATAAATTTAGACAATATAAAATAGGTGGGAGTCCACCTGCCAAGATAAACTCAGGAAGATATGAATGCATTTATAATTTTTTTTTCACATAAGTGAGATCTAAACAATTGGGAAAATGTCATCTGTTCATGGGTATGCTGAGTTAATATAATTTTTAAAAATGACAATTCTACCTAAATTAATCTGTTTATTCAGTGTTATACCAAACTGCCCAAAAATTATTTTATAAAACTAGAAAAAAATGATAAACCATCTAGAAAAACAAAAGGTCAAGAATGTGAAGGGAATTAATGAAAAAAATTTCAAAGGAAGATGGCCCAGACATACTGAATCTAAAATCATATTATAAAGTGGCAGTCATCAAAACCATTTGATACTGATTAAGTAATAGAGTGGTAGATCAGTGAAATAGGTTAGTTACACAAACATAAAGAACTGTGTCAAATTCATAAGAATACAAGTCATTCCGCCAATTGATAAATGATCAAAGAATATGAACAGATGATTTTCAGATGAAGAAATTAAAGCACTCTAAGATTATCTGACAAAATGATCTACAGCCCTATTCATTAGAGAAATTAACTCTGAGGTACCACCTCATAGCCCTCAGTTTGGCTAAGATGACAGGAAAAGATAATAATAAATGTTGGAAAGGAGTTGGGGAAAACTGGGACATTAATGTATTCTTGGTGGAGTTGTGAAATGACCTAGCCATTCTGGAGAGCAATTTGGAACTACACCCAAGGGGTTAAAAACTGTGCAAACCCTTTTGTATCCCAAAGAGATCAGAAAAGAGGGAAAAGATTTCACCTGTGCAAAAATGTTTGTAGCAGCTCTTTTTGTGGTGGCAAGAAATTGAAAACTGAGTGGATGCTCAGTAGTTGCGGAATGGCTGAATAAGATGTGATATTTGAATATATTGCGGCATTGTTGTTCTATAAAAAAATGATTGGCTGATTTCAAAAAATCTTGGAAAGACTTGCATAAACTTGTGCTGAATGAAGGAAGCAGAACCAGAACACTATACACAGTAACAGAAAGATTATGTGCTGATCAAATATAATAGACATAGCTCTTCTCAGAAATATAGTAATCTAATATAATTCCTATAGACTTCATGGAAAATGCCATTTGCATCCAGAGAAAGAACTATGGAGACTGAATGCAGATCAAAGCATACTATTTTCACCTTTTTTTTCTCTTTTATTTTTTCTTTCTCATGGTTTTTTTCCCTTTTAATTTTTCTTTCCCAACATGATTAATATTGAAATATTTTTAAATGATTGTACATGTATAATCTATATCAGATTGCTTGCTGTCTTGGGGAGAGGTAGAGAAGGAGGGGGAAAATTTTTGATACTCAAAACCTTACAAAAATGAATGGTTTTTTTATGATTTTTTAAAATTAATTTTATAATTATAACATTTTTTTGACAGTACATATGCATAGGTAATTTTTTTACAACATTATCCCTTGTATTCCCTTCTGTTCCGAGTTTTTCCCCTCCTTCCCTCCACCCCCTCCCCTAGATGGCAGGCATTCCCATACATATTAAATATCTTATAGTATATGCTTGGTATAATATATATGTGCAGAACCGAATTTTGTTGTTGTTGTTGCAAAGGAAGAATTGTATTTGGAAGGTAAAAATAATCTGGGAAGAAAAAAAAATGCTCACAGTTTACACTCATTTCCTAGTGTTCCTTTTCTGGGTGTAGCTGATTTTGTCCATCATTGATCAATTGGAATTGGATTAGCTCTTCTCTATGTTGAAGATATCCACTTCCATCAGAATACATCCTCATACAGTATCATTGTTGAAGTGTATAATGATCTCCTGGTTCTGCTTGTTTCACTCAGCATCAGTTGATGTAAGTCTCTCCAAGCCTCTCTCTATTCCTCCTGTTGGTCATTTCTTACAGAACAATAATATTCCATAACATTCATATACGATCATTTACCCAACTATTCTCCAATTGATGGACATCCATTCATTTTCCAGTTTCTAGCCACTACAAAAAGGGCTGCCACAAACATTTTGGCACATACAGGTCTCTTTCCCTTCTTTAGTATTTCCTTGGGATATAAGCCCAGTAGTAACACTGCTGGGTCAAAGGGTATGCACATTTTGATAACTTTTTGGGCATAATTCCAGATTGCTCTCCAGAATGGTTGGATTCTTTCACAACTCCACCAACAATGCATCAGTGTCCCAGTTTTCCCACAGCCCCTTCAACATTCATCATTATTTGTTCCTGTCATCTTAGCCAATCTGACAGGTGTGTAATGGTATCTGAGTTGTCTTAATTTGCATTTCTCTGATCAATAGTGATTTGGAACACTCTTTCATATGAGTGGAAATAGACTATTCTATGTTCCTCTAATTTATTTATGATCTCGTTCTTTATGCCTAAATCTTGGACCCATTTTGATCTTATCTTAGTATGTGGTGTTAAATGTGGGTCCATGCCTAGCTTCTGCCATTACAAAAATGAATGTTGAAAGCTATCTTTACATGTAATTGTAAAAATAAAATACTATTTTACTATAAAATAGTAAAAAAAAAAAAAAAAAAAAAGCAAAAGGGAGGGGAAATTTAGTACCTCACCCCACCCCAACATGTATGTGTCTCAGTCTATATATTTGTACATAATTAGGTTTTAAGGTGTAAAGAAGCTGGATCTGTACTGTACTTTATGATTCCCAGGCCAATGTGGAAGCTTTGATTATTAATAGCAGTCTGTATGCATGTGTTTATGTCTATTTGGAGTAACTACTTCAATTCTTCTTCTTCTTCTCCCTTCCCTTTCCTTCCCTTCCCCTTCCCCATCATTCTCCTTCTCTCCTTTTCCTCTTATCCCTTTTCCTTCTCCCCATCTCGTCCTCCTCCTCCTTCTCTTCCTCTTCTTACTGCTCTTTTTTCTATTGAGTGAATTGCCCAGACACAGCTAGTAATTGTTGATGGCTGGATTTGAACTCAGGTCCTCCTTACTTATTGGCCAATGTTCTATGTAACTGTCCCAACTACTTCAATTCTTGCTTTTCTGAGATTTTCCTTTCTACTCCAATAATTTAGCCAACTTTTTATATCTTTATGTTCATGCTTTCATTTACTGCCAAATTTCTTACTTCACTCCTTTTTTATAGCATTCCTAATTCTTCTTTTACAGATAGCTTAATCCTTTGGTTCTGTAGTAATGGTTATCATTCTTATAGAGCAATGTAATTTGAAATTCATAAGTTTTTCAAGTTTAGAAATATTAAATTTCCATTTGTACTGCTTTTTTTTCCTTCTTGACATGCTCCAGATGGAGCATATTTATCTAGAAAATGTATAGTCTTTTGCTCTTGCAGGGCAATTAAATGACATTTTAGAACTATTTAGGAATATAATTATAATATAAGTAATTTTTGCTCTTCACAAGATGGTGTAAAATAACAAGGTTATTGGACAGATAATTTGCTGTCTTATGTTAATGTCTTATCTATGACATTTATTTGTTGTGAATATAATGTTCTTGTTAACTTAAATAGGAAGTTTAATTCGTCTTAGAAATAAACATGATGGTAATAGTGTGTTAAATGTACTTTCAAAGGGAAATTTGCAGTAAATTTAACATGAAGATGTTTGCCAAAGCATTTTAGATGGCAAATTGTTTATATTGATACATGAATGCTATATGGAAATAGTTTGCTGTTTTTCCTTTAAATATTATGAACAAAAATAATTATTGTGGAATTCTTAAAAAATTTTTTTCAACTAATTGAGTTTTGTTTCTGTAGTTAGATTTTTTTCTTAAGAGATTACTCAGAGTTTATTAGTTTCTATTAAATTAAAATTAAAAATTAAAAGAAATTAAAGAAAGTTACTAAGTTGACTTGGATAAGTTTTCTTGTCTTCACTTTTGGTGTTTTGCTTTATTTTCCTTTTAAAACACACACACACACACACACACACACATCCTCCCCACACTTAAGCATATTGCCTTATTTAAGGGTCAGAGTGGGGAAATGAAAAACTAGGAAAAGAGAGAGAGTAAGGGAGAAATAGATTGCATGGATATATTGATTCCCAGTGTACTTCAGAAGGAGAAACCTTAGGGAGGGGAGAATCCTGCTGTTCAAGCAGAAGGCCCAGCCTAGTTTTGCTGGGTTCACTGAGAAGCTGCTTCCTCATGGCCTCCTGAACCAGGTCAGAGGTGATTGTTCTATGAACACTGTGGAAAGTTTTCCTGAAGTCCTCTGGAGATTCCAATCCAGTTGTCATGAATGGGAGACTCAACTTCCCAAAAAAGCATACTGATAATTACCTAAATCTGACAATGCAAGACTTGGATGGTGAGGGATCACTTCCCTAGAATATTTGTACTGCCATAGAAGCTGTCCCTGGAAGTGAAACCCAGATGTTTTTGGTTGGAGTCATGGGTTGTTACAAGGGAATCATAGTATAGGACTGCCATTTTACTTGCTTTATAGTTTGTGATGATATAAATCTTAGATTAAGTACAGAGTACCCCTGATTTACCTGTTAGGAAGTGGAGAATATGACTGATGATCACAAGTATCATGGCATTAGGGATGGGATAGCAAGCCACAGAGATCATTTAAACTGGAAATCATTGGAGATTATGCCACAGCAATAAAAATGTGAGATTTTTTTTTGTCTCTCTCTCTCCTTAGAAATTTAATAAAGCTTTTATTTTAAATATTTTTGATAGCTTTACTAACATTTTTACACACTTTGATCTTTTCAAACCAAGTTTACAGAACATAATTTAATATTTTCTTGATAAGTCAGTTAGCATTAGTTAAAATAGTCCCTGCCCAAATCTTTGTTCCTTCTTTGGTGTCTAGCATAGTACTTTGCACACAATAAATATTCAATACATTTGAATGAGTTCATCATTATTATCAATGCTGTTAAAATGTATAGAGCTGTTTACGCCTATGCTAAATAGATCTGAATAATTGAATTTATAGTTCAATGTGGGATAGCTTTTTGGGGGAGGGTACAGGTGGTTCTTCAGGCAGGAAGTATTTGTTAATTGCCTTTTAAATTGCAGGCATTCTTGGTATAGGGAATACAAACACAAAAGTGAGAGTCCCTATCTTTAAACAATTTCTACTACTCTAGAGAGATACAGAATGCTCACAGTTAAGCAGAAAACATGTACAAAACAAATATAAAATGAGTACTTTAACTGTAGATGGCAGAAGTGTTAGCAAATTAAAATGATATCTTGAAAGAAAAGTGTACATGCATAATTGACTAGCAATTTGATAATTTTTCCAGAGAAAATTAAATATTTTTAATAAGCAAAAATACATTTAAAAAGTCCAACACATTTCTGATATGAAGATTGCTGAATTGCTAAGTGTAAAAGTCCTCATTGGATAAAGAGAACCATGCCACCTGCAGCTGTTGATATGGTTGAAAACAATACTTGGTGAAACACTGCAAAACACCTTCAAGTAATGGAAAGAGAATTATTCATTTAAGATTCCAGATCTTGAGGAAGAATTGTGGGAAGATGGTGGAATAAGTCAGAAAATTCCACATTCTAGATTTCCCGAACAACCAAAACAAAATTGGTATCTCAGAGCTAATTTTAGACCTCTGAAAAACAAGAGTTGGGACAGAACAAGGGTCCTCCTAAGATTACTGCTGAATCTGGGGTTAATGACCCCTGGAGAGGATTAACCCTTATGAAGTAGAAACACCTCTAAGCTAGCTCCTGAAACTGTAAGCAACCTCTGTAAGGTAACCTCTGTAGTCAGAGTAACCAAAGGAACTTTCACCTTCTGGATAGAATAAAGAGGGGAAAATTGGAACAAGCTTTGGCCAGTGTCAATGTTGAAAAATTATCTGTGCATATATTTTGAAAACAAAAAGTTTTAATAAAAATACATAGAAAAAATATAAAACAAAAAAATCATGTCATACTCAACTCTAGCCCACTCTTTCTTTTTTAAAATAATAATTTTTAAATTTTCAAACTATATGCAAAGGTAGTTTTCAACATTCACCCTTGCAAAACCTTGGTTCTAAATTTTTTCTCCCTCCTTCCACTCCTTCCTTTAGACTGCAAGTAATTCAATATATATTAAAACATGTACAGCTCTTCTATACATATTTCCATAACTATCATGCTGCACAAGAAAAATAATATTAAAAAGGAAAAAATAAAACAAAAAGCAGCAAATAACAACCAAAAAAGGTGAAAATACTATGTTGTGATCTATACTTAATCTCCATAGTGCTCTCTCTGGGTACAGATGGCTCTCTTCAGCACAAGTCTACTGGAACTGCCCTAAATCGCTTCAATTTTGAAAAGAGCCTGTTCCATCAGAATTTATTATCACATAATCTTGCTGTTGCCATGTACAATGTCCCCCCCCCCTTTTTCTGAGGCTAGGGTTAAGTGACTTGCCCAGGGTCACACAGCTAGGAAGTGTTAAGTGTCTGAGACCAGCTTTGAACTCAGATCCTCCTGAATTCAGGGCTGGTGCTCTATCCACTGCGCCACCCAGCTGCCCCCATGTACAATGTTTTCTTGATTGTACTCATTTCACTCAGCATCAGTTCATATAAGTCTCTCCAGGCGACTCTGAAATCATCCTCTTGATCATTTCTTGCAGAACATTAATATTCCATCACATTCATATACCATAATTTATTTAGCCATTCTCCAACTGATGGATGTTCACTCAGTTTCCAGTTTCTTACCACTACAAAGAGGGCTACCACAAACATTTTTGCACATGTGGGTCCTTTTCCCTCCTTTAAGATCTCTTTGGAATATAATCCCAGTAGAAATACTGCTGGGTCAAAGGGTATGCCCAGTTTGATATTCCTTTGGGCATTGTTCCAAATTGCTCTCCAGAATGGTTCAACCAGTTCACAACTCCACCAACAATGTATTAATGTCCCAGTTTTCCCACATCCCCTTCAACACTGATCATTTTCTTTTCCTGTCATTTTAGCCAATCTGAGAGGTATGTAGTGGTACCTCGGAGTTGTTTTAATTTGCATTTCTCTGATCAGTAGTGATTTTTAGAGCACCTTTTCATGACTAGAGATGGTTTCAATTTCTTGATCTGAAAATTGTCTGTGCATGTACAATAGGATTCTTAAAAGCAAAACCATCTAGGAAAAGGTGAAAATAGTAATTAATACTCTATAAATAAGTGTGATAGCAAGAATCAGCACAGAGGAATTAGATGGGGGAGGAGGGCTAGTAGTTATGAAAATCTACTCACATAGGGAATGGGTTAAAAAGGGAACAAGACACATATACATATATACATACATATATGTGTGCATATATAATATACACATATGTCTATTATATATGTATATTAAAGACATGCATACACATAAATATAACTGCTTGGAGGAGGTTAAGGAGAGGAAAGGAGGGAAAAAAAGAATAAAATAAAAAGTTCATAGCAGAGAACAAAAGAAAATCTACACGGGGATAAAGAAAAGATGCACAGTTATTAATACAATATTTTCTATTATTACATATATGCTTTTTTGGAATGGAAATTTATTCTTACATATTTTGAATCCTTCCCTTTTGTTTTTCTGGGTTTTTTTAAATTTAAGTTTTAAATAAAAGCATACAAATAAAATAAAAATTTAAATTTAAAAAACAAATAAGATGAATGCTTAAAAAAAGAAAGATTCCAGATCTTAGTAATTCAGAGGCTATCCGATGCAATCCTCTCATTTTATAGATGAAGAAATTGAGGCCTAATGAGATTATGGGTTATACTCAAGTATTAAAGATCAGAGGAGGAATGTGGATCCAGGTCTTTGGACTCCAGAGCCTGTGCTCTTTGTGTTCTAATAGCAGAATTGCAAGCAGATTAACTATAAATATTATTTAAAAGACGGTCACCTAATTATATGCACACATTAGTGAAGATTTATTTATAAATTTATTGATAGCAGTGTTACATTGTAAAATCTTCAATTTAAATTCAGTGAAAATTATATAATACACTTTATATATATATGTATCGATGGAACTCTTTAATGTCAGAACTAAACACATGTTTAGAAACACTAGATAACAATATGCTTTTCATACAGTCTGGATATGTTGCATGTCTAACAGTCACTTATATAAAGAAATATGAGTTAAGGAGTTACATATATTATTCCAAGCTGTATTACAATAGTAGTCAGCTTTTATTAAAAACAACAACAACAACAACAAACAATCCGTTATAAGAAAAGATCTTAGAAAAATTGTGTGACAAAGTGGAGGCAAAGCTCAGGGAATTTGTGTAGCATTTTCAAATACGCTTTCTCCTACCAGAGTACTTCAAAGGATATTTGTGCTAAAAAAAAAAAATTGGCATTTTTTTGTGGATGATGTTAAAGATGAAGTTTGTTGTATAATTTTGAAAAAACTAAGTAGTAAGTAAAGCAATACACAGTCTTCAGATTTGTACTGTGATCCAGGATGATAAAATGATTGCATTTATGAAAAAGTTAAAAGCTTTGGATAATAATTTAACATTTTATTTGTCTTTTGATTTTTAAAAATTTGCCTTGCAAAAATAAATTTAAAGAAATGTCTGTTATTTACTTAAATGACCTGCAATAGAAGTTTTTGCTTTTACTTTTGAAGGCCTAGGAGTTTCTAAATGTGAATATATAAAGACCTCATTTACCAAGGATAAATATGATCATTTGGTGTTGATCTGTCTGATCAAAAGTGGTTTATAGACTTAACTTCTAGTGGTAGGTTGAATGCAGCATTTAAGCTGGAACATTTCCATTTTGGTTTATCAAAATAACAGAAATCTTATGATTTTTATAACAGCTTATTTGTGTGAAATGGGATTTTCTGTTGTTGCTATTACAAAGGGGAAAAATTTCTAATACTTTCTTATTTTGTTGAATGTTTAAAACTTTGTAGTAAAATTACTATATTAATTTTATTTGAATAAACCATGTGTTTTTAACATTAATTGTATATGTTATTTTGTAAAATTATATGGAGCCAAATATTTCTTTTGAAAAAGGAGGAGCAAATTACTACATAAAATTTGGAAGTCACTGTATTCAAGTGTTTTTTCTCATAAGTTCATAAAAAACACACACTACTAATGGTGTGTACTTCAAAACTTCAGGACACTATGGTACAGTAGAAAGAGCGCTAGTCCTGATATTAGGATTGGGTTTGTGTCTGTCACAGTACTATGTAATTCAGGGCAAGTCATTTAACTTCTCTAAGCCTTGATTACCTCATCTATAGAATAGGAATGATAATTCTTGCACTATTTACTTCAAAGGATTTTTGGGAGGAATGCATTTTGTAAATCTTTACACATTAAATAAGTGCAAGCTAGATTTAGGTCACAGCAATAACATTTATTACTTTGTGATCTGGAGCAGATCATTTAACTGCTCTTATACGCTGCAGCTTAGAAATGGCTGTACATTGACTCATCTCAAAAGTATCTGTTCTAAAATTCTGTGGCTGGATTATTTGTAGGATATTTCATTTTCAGAAACATCTGTGAGACAAAAAAATTAATGTCACAAAATCACAGAATACTAGAGTAGGAGAGGACTTTCAAAATCATCTAGTCCAAACCTTTCATTTCTGATGATGTGATTGAAATCCAGAGAGGTAAGTTGGTGTATTTTCAAGATCTCACCTTTTTAGTTTTTTGGATATAATTAGAATCTAAATCTCTTACCTCTTATTCCAGTTTTTATTCAATTATACCACACTGCATCTAAGGAAACCTTCATCATTTCATAACAAATGAATAAAATGTTTACATAATTTAGAAAATTTGAGGTAGAATATTTTCCCACTGAATTATCTGTAGTATTAGACTGCAGAATGGAATTTTTCTAACATTTTTTCCTCTTTTTAAATTTTAATTTAAATTTAAAGTTGTAAACTTTTTCCTGGAGTATTGATAAATTATTTTTTTTTCTTTTTTTAGATAATTTATTTTATTAAAAAAAGACAAAACAGAAAAGGAAAACAAAATAAAATGGAACATTGTCATGTACCCAACAGAACATCCAGGAAGATTAAAAATATATAACAGTAAATTACCAGTTCAAGAAAGGATATATAATAGTAGGAAACATTGTATTCATAAATGTCTATATTTCCTTGTAGGTTTTTTTTTTCTCTGCTGTCCATTTATTTTATTTTATTATTTTTTTCCCCTTTCATCTCCTCTACTTTCCCCAAATAGGCTATAGTTAAGTAGGGATATATTTATGTATACATACATTATAGATACACACACACACACACACACACATACACATACATATATATATATATATATATACATATACATATATACACACACACATACTTCCCTGCCCCCCCCATACAGCCATACATATCTTTCCTATCTTTACTAACTCTTTGCTTTGATTCTGCTCCTTAACTTGCTTTCTTATTCTTTACTTCCCCCCACCCATAGATCCTTCACTTGTCTTCTTCTCCCACCTTTTGCTTTGCTGTCCACCCATCCCTCCCTCCTTATTTTGGAGGATACTATACCCTTCATGATAGATATGTAATATTGCCTATTAAACCCATTCCGAATATGAGTGGGCTTTCAGAACCATGAGCCCTTTTCCTCCCTATGCCTCTGTGCCTACTCTTACTCTGCACCTCATTTGTATAATTACTATTTTTACCTTAACTCTGCCCTAATCTTTCTTTTGAGCTACCCAATTGCTGATGTAATATTAAACATATAGTATATGTTTCCATGTAAAAAAATATAAACAATTTATTCGGGTTAAGTTCCTTGAAATTGCTCTTTGATATTGGGTCTCATACATTAAATTTTCTATTGAGTTTGGATTGGTTGAAATAAAGTCCTAAAAATGTGCAACTTCATTGAATGTCCTTTTTTTATAATTTGATATTATGGATAATTTTGGCTGCAGGATGAGTTGTTTTGATTGATAGTATATATGATTCCAGGACCAATGGTCTTTTATTATGGCTGCTGCTAACTCCTACAATTTTTTCTTGTTTCTTGAATAATTTTCTCTTTGCTCTGGGGGATTTGAAATTTGGCAATAATAATCCTGTGCATGTTCCACAAAGGATCTCTTTCAGATGGTGATCAATGGATTTTTATCTTATTTCTACTTTTCCTTCATGTTCGATCTCTCAGGACAATTTTCTTGGATTTTTTTTTTTTTTTTTGCATTATTCTGTCAAGTTTCTTTGTTAGGTCCCAGCTTTCAGGTAATCCAGTTATTCTTAATATTTTCTCTTCTTGATTTGTTCTCCTGGTCTGTTGTTTTCCTTATGAGATGTTTCACATTCTGTTCTATTTTTTCATTCTTTATATTGTTTTATTATTTCTTGCTCTCTTATAACTTCACTGGCTTTTCCTTGCCCAATTCTAATTTTTAGAGTTATTTTTGTTTTTAAGACACTGTATCTCCTTTTCTAGTTGGTTAACTTTTTTCATAATCTTATTTTTCTTGGATGGATTTTTTTATTTATCCATTTATATATTTATTTACCTGGTTTTTAATTTATTTGTTTATTTGAGATTTTGTTTGATGTCTCTCATTTGATTTAAAATTTTCTCCCATTCTTCTACAGATTCTCTCTGAGCAGCGAGCCATTTAACATTCTTCTTTGGGATAGAAGAAACTTCTTTTACTCAGTGTCCTTTTTTGAAGATGAACCCCAGTATTCCCTATTCCCATAATAAGTTTCTGTGTTTGGGTTATTTCTTCTATGCCAGTTCATCTTTTTTTTTTTTTTTTTTTTTAAATGAGAAATATTAGTATAAACATCTCTAATCATGGGGTGGCACAATGGTGCTTCTAGCTTCACTTCAGCTCTCTCCTCTGATCTGAAACTCCAAAAACAAGAGCTCCACCCTTCTGTAAGTGCCCACAGCCAGCAGCATGCCTGCCCCACTGCTTGTGTACTCATCTGGTATTCTGGTTCCTTCTCCTGTAGGACTGCTTCTTTGCAGCACAGCAGGAACTTCTGTGGCATTCTTAATAAGCTGAAGTTCCATCACTCTTCCCAGACTTAGATCCCTGATCCCTCAGCAAAGTTTCTGTGGTTTCTGCTGATACTTCAGTCAAACCCAGCTAACTCTAGAGTTCTCCCCTTGGTGTTTCTGGAGCTAGTCTGGAGATGTTTGCACTTCAAGACCCCAGCCTAGGTCTTTCTCCAGATATTTTTTGGGTTATACCAGGAGGATCCCTGTTCTTCCCCAAATCTTCTTGATTTTTCACCAGTCTATGTTTGCCCCGAAGTACTAATTTGTTCTGTTTGGGGGGACAGTCTGGAGAGCTTGAAATTTACTGATGTACTCCACCATCTTTCCATAATCCGGCTCATAAATTCTTTAAACTAAAGAAAGACTTGGTAAATAATAAGAGGCAGAAATGTGAACTTCTAATTTCTGAGTGAGCCTCTTGTAAGTCTTAAATTTTGAACATGCAGTTAACTGTTCTATTATATAGATTTCCATGAATTTGTACCTTTGCTTATACAGAGCTAATAGAACATAAATTCCTTTGAACTAGAACGTTTTTTCATTTTTAACTTTATATGCATGGTACATAGCAAATTATCAATCATTAGTCTACAGTCATGTTCAGTAACTGAGAATAGAAAAACAAAAAGTGAAGCAATCCCTATTTTTAAGTATCTTAACATTTTAATGGAGGAGAGTACATATATAAATATATATTGCATAAATATATCACAGCACATGTGATAAAATAATCACATAAATATATCAAAATAATTAAATTCACATCTATTAAATACATGGTATTTGGAAGTAAGGACTGGCAATTAGGGTGATATACAAAGTAATGCTTAAGCCATGTCTTAAAGGAAGAGAGCAACTTCTTAAAACACTAGAACTAAGGAAGAATGTGTTCCAGGTATAGTGACAACTTATTCAAAGGTGTTTGAGGGACTGAGAGAAAGTTAGTTTAACAGGAGTGTAGAATTTAAGAGAAAGAGTTAATGTCCATTGAATCTGAAAAGCCAGATTGAGGCCACATTATTTAGAGTTTTAAAAACTCAACAAAAGAATTCATATTTTATGCATTTGTTATTTCTGCCTTTCTGCATTTGATTTTGAGGTCTTTATGTTCTAATATATGGTGAGTTTTTTTATAGGTTCCATGAACTGCTGAGAAGAAAGTGTACTCCTGTTTCAATTCAATTTTTTCCAAAGATCTATCATATCTAGTTTTTCTAGTATTCTACTTACCTCTTTAACTTCTTTCTTATTTATTTTGTGTTTTGATTTATCTAGTTCTGAGAGAGCAAGGTTGAGATCTCTTACTATTATGCTTTTGCTGTCTATTTCTTCTTGCAACTCTCATAACTTCTCCTTTAGGAATTTAGATGCTAACCACTTGGTACATTTATATTTAATATTGATATTGCCTCATTATTTATGGTACCCTTTAGCAATATATAGTTTCCTTCCTTATCTCTTTTAATTAGACAAATTTTTTTTCTTTTGCTTGATATCTGAGATTAGGATAGCTACCCTTGCTTTTTTTTTTTTTTTTTTTTAAATTTCACTTGAAGCATAATAGATTCTGTTCCAGCCTTTTACCTTTACTCTATATGTATCACTCTGCTTTAAATGTGTTTATTATAAACTATAAATTGTAGGATTCTGGCTTTTAATCCAGTCTGCTATTCATTTACGTTTTATGGGAGAGTTCACCCCATTCACATTTACAGTTAAAACTACTAATTATCTATTAACCCCAAATTATATTTTTATTTTTCCTTTTCCTTTTCCCCTCCTTCTCAGTATTTATTTATGAGCACTACTTGCCTCAAGCAGTCCCCCCCCTTTAGAGACCCTCCCCCTTTCTTATACTTTTCCCCTACTCTTTTCCCTTCTATTTAGCCTATTTTTTTCTTTTTCCCCCTTTCCCTTCCCACTTTTCTATAAGATGAGAGATGTTTCTCGGTGAAACCAAATATATCTAATATTCTTTCTTTGGGCCAAATCTGATGAGAGTAAGATCACTATACAATAAAAGTTACATTCAATAAAGGACTAGGGGAAAATAGACCAAAAAGAAATTGGAAACTAAATAATCTCATCCTGAAGAATGAATGTGTGAAACAGCAACTCATAGACACAATCAATAATTTCATCCAAGAGAATGACAATAATGAGACAATGTACCAAAACCATTTGGTACTGACTAAAAAAAAAGTGGTAATAAGAGGAAAGTTTACATCTCTAGATTTTTTACTTGCATAAAATAGAGAAAGAAGATCAATAAATTGGACTTTCAAATAAAAAAGCTAGAAAAAGAACAAATTAAAACCCCCCAATCAAATATCAAACTTGAAATTCTAAAAATAAAAGGAGAGATCAATAAAATTGAAACTAAAAAAACTATTGAATTAATACATAAAACTAATAGTTAATTTTATGAAAAAACCAACAAAATAGATAAACCTTTAGTTAATTTCATTAAAAAAAGGAAAGGGGAAAATCAAATTGTTAGTCTCAAAAATGAAATGAAGAGGAAACTAGAGCAATTATTAGGAGTTACTTTGCCCAACTTTATGTCAACAAATTTGACAACCTAAGTGAAATGGAGGAATACCTACAAAAATATAGATTGCCTAAATTAACAGAAAAGGAAATAAATTACTTAAATAATCCCATTTTAGGAAAAGAAAGAAAACAAGGTATTAATCAACTCCCTAAGAAAAAATCCCCAGGAACAAATGGATTTACATGTGAATTCTATCAAATATTTAAAGAACAATTAACTCCAATACTATATAAACTATTTGAAAAAAAATAGGGAATGAAGGACTCCTACCAGATTCCTTTCATGACACAGACATGGTACTGATATCTAAACCAGGTAGGATGAAAACAGAGAAAGAAAATTATAGACCAATCTCCCTAATGAATATTGATGCAAAAATCTTAAATAAAATTTTAGCAGAGAGATTACAAAAAATCATCCCCAAGATAATACAGCATGACCAAGTAGGATTTATACTAGGAATGCAGGGCTGGTTCAATATTAGGAAAACTGTCGGCATAATTGACTATATCAATAACCAAATTAACAAAAACCATTTAATTATCTCAAAAGATACAGAAAAAGCATTTGATAAAATCCAACATCCATTCCTAATAAAAACACTAGAGAATATTGGAATAAATGGAGTTTTCCTTAAAACAGTCAGTGGCATCCATTTAAAACCATCAGCAAGCATCATATGTAATAGGGATAAACTAGAACTATTTCCACTAAGATCAGGGGTAAAACAAGGTTGCCCACTATCACCAATACTATTTATTATTGTATTAGAAATTCTAGCTTTGGCAATAATAGATGAAAATGAAATTAAAGGAATTAGAGTAGGTAATGAGGAAACCAAATAATCACTTTTTGCAGTGATATGATGGTATACTTAGAGAACTCCAGAGAATGTACTAAAAAGCTATTAGAAATCATCCATCATTTTAGCAAAGTTGCAGGATACAAAATAAATCTACATAAATCATCATAATTTTTATATATCACTAACGAAATCCAACAGCAAGAGATACAAAGAGAAATTCCATTTAAAATAACTGTCTATATAATAAAATATTTGGGAATCTATCTGCCAAGTGAAAGTCAGGAACTATATGAGCAAAACTACAAAGCACTTTCCACACAAATAAAGTCAGATCCAAACAATTGGAAAAATATTAAGTGCTCTTGGATAGGTCAAGCGAATATAATAAAGATGACAATACTACCTAAACTAATCTATTTATTTAGTGCTATACCAGTCAAACTCCCAAGAAACTGTTTTACTGACCTAGAAAAAATAACAAAATTCATCTGGAAGAACAAAAGGTCAAGAATTTCAAGAGAACTAATGAAAAAAAAAATCAAATGCAGGTGACCTAGCTGTACCAGATCTAAAACTATACCATAAAGCAGCAGTCATCAAAACCATTTGGTACTGGCTAAGAAATAGACTAGTTGACCAGAGGAATAGGTTAGGTTCACAGGACAAAATAGTCAATAACAATCTAGTGTTTGATAAACCCAAAGACCCCAGCTTTTGGGATAAGAATTCACTATTAACAAAAACTGCTGGGAAAATTGAAAACTAGTCTTGCAGAAAGTAGGTATAGATCCACACCTAACACAATATACCAAGATAAGGTCGAAATGGGCTCATGATCTAGATATAAAGAATGATATTATAAACAAATTAGAAGAACATGAGATAGTTTACCCCTCAGACTTATGGAGGAGGAAGGAATTTGTGACCAAAGAAGAACTAGAGATCATTATTGATCACAAGATAGATAATTTTGATTATATTAAGTTAAAAAGTTTTTTGTGAAAACAAAGCTAATGTAGATAAGATTAGAAGGAAAGCAATAAACTGAAAAAATATTTTTACATCCAAAGGATCTGATAAAAGCCTCATTTCTAAATATAGAGAATTGATTCAAATTTATAATAGTTCAAGCCATTTTCCAATTGATAAATGATGAAAGGATATGAACAGACAATTTTCAGATGAAGAAATTAAAATTATTTGTAGCCACATGAGATACTCCAAATCACTATTGATCAGAGAAATGCAAATTAAGATAATTCTGAGATACTACTACACATCTCTCAGATTGGCTAAGATGACAGGAAAAGATAATGATGAATGTTGGAGGGGGATATAGGAAAACTGAGACACTGATACATTGTTGGTGGAACTGTGAACAGATTCAACCATTCTGGAGAGCAGTTTAGAACTGTGCTCAAAAAGTTATCAAACTGTGCATACCCTTTGATCCAGCAGTGTTTCCACTGGATTTAAAGAGATCTTAAAGAAGGGAAAGGTACCCACATGTGCAAAAGTGTTTGTGGAAGCCCTCTTTGTAGTGTCAAGAAACTGGAAACTGAATGGATGCCCATCAATTGGAGGATGGCTGAATAAATTATGGTATATGAATGCTATGGAATACTAATTGTTCTGTAAGAAACGAGCAGGAGGATGATTTCAGAAAGGCTTGGAGAGACCTACATGAATTGATGCTAAGTGAAATGAGCAGGACCAGGAGAACATTATACATGACAACAACAAGACTATATGATGATCAGTTCTGATGGACACAACTCTCTTCAGCAATGAGATGATTCAAACCAATTCCAATTGTTCAGTAATGGAGAGAGCCATCTACTTCAGAGAGAGGACTGTGGGAACTGAGTGTGGACCACAACATAGTATTCTCACTCTTTCTGAAAGTTATTTGCATTTTGTTTTCTTTCTCAGTTTTTCTTTTTCTGCATCTGATTTTTCTTGGGCTACGAGATAACTGTATAAATATGTGTGTGTTTATATGTATATATAGGATCTAAACATGTATTTCAACATATTTAACATGTATTAGACTACCTGATTCTAGGGAAGGGGGTGTGGGGAAGCAGGGGGAAATTTGGAACAAAAAGTTTTGCAAGGATCAATGTTGGAGAAATTAGCCATGCATATACTTTGTAAATAAAAAGCTTCAATTAAAAAAAAACTTTAAAAAAGAATTCGTGTTTTATTCTAAAAATGGAAGAGATAGAAATAGAAATGGAAATATTTCTATATGGAAACTGGTTGGATGAGGAAATAATGCCAAATTGGAAAGACTTTGGAAAGGAGGTTATAGGGAAGTAAGAAAGAAAGAAGAGTTTGGGAGTAAAGTTTTGAATGTATTGAATTTAAGATGTTTCTGAAACATGTCATTTGAATTGTCTAATAGGTAACTGTAACCTGGCACATTGCTTAATTAATAAGTTGCTTAGTAAATAAATATGTTGAATTGAATAGGTCTGAGTACTCCCTCAACTAATATGGAATGAAATTGCTTTATGCCTCAGGAGGTGATCATTATAAGTTTTTATTCCTGAAAAAAAAAAGTAACAACTAGTAGAAAGGTGTCTAGTAATTATAGTCTTGGAACTGAGCTAATGTTTCCTTTGACAAGACATAATCTACTGGATACTTTTCCAGCATGGGGTTGGAACTGTTAGGGATTAGACTCCTTTCTCTTAGCTTTTAAGAAGCCAGAATTTCTTTTCTGTAATAAGACATCAGAATAGGATTTTTAATTGAAGATGCTACTAGCTGCATACAATAATTTTTATGCATTATGTTTTATCTGAGTAACAGTAGCTGTTCTTCTTATCCCCATTTTTTAAATGAGGAAACTAAGGCTGAAAGAGGTTAAAGCATTTGGCCAAAGTCACTCAGCAATTGGTATAAGATTTGTACTCAAGTTTTCCTGATTTCAAGTTCACACACTCTCCATTGTTCCATGCCATAGGTGTTTCACATTCAGAATATTCAGAATAAAATTAATTATCTTTCCCATCAAGTTTCTCTGTCTTCAAAATCACTCACTATTGTTGAAGTTGCCGTCTTCTCAGTTTAACAGATCTGGAATCTCAGTGTCATCCTTAATTTCTCACTTTCTTCCTACATATCCAATCTGTTGAATTTCTATATCATCTTGCTGGGGGTATGAAACTGTGTTTCCTTTTGATCTGTAAGATTTGCACTCTGAAATTCTGTCCCCTTTGATTCCTGAACCCCCCCCAGCCTCCTGAAAGTCTATGAGAGGATATCCTCATGGTTGGGCCATTTCTAATGCAAATCACCTCCATTGATAGTTGGATTTCCATTCAAATTCAGGCTGAAAAAGCCTTCAAAGCAATTTCATTTAGGAGATCCTGATCTGATCAGCTCAAACTGCTCCAGCCCCCTGCCAAGATCTGTTCAAATAATAAGTTTCTGTTTACTCATTTCTTTGCAGAAGATCAAAAGTATCATGTTCTCCCTTTTTGGTATAGCTACAAGGACCCTGCCCGCTCAGAAGGCATTCTCTTTTCAGTCCCAGTTTCCATTTCCCTAATAGGACTTTGCCACTGAAGTTTTTCTAGCAAAATTGACTTTTAATCCAACAATAAACTTCCATTTTTGCCACCTAAAACTCTTCTAGTTTGTGAATTCTTTCACAAAGGATCTGCATAAACCAAAAGGGGATTTCCACAATTCTCTGTCACTAGAACCCCATCAATCTCTTGTCTTTTCTTTTTATCTGTCCCACTGATCTCCACAGTTGAGGCTCTCATCACTTCTTGCATAGAACAAGGGTGTCAGACTCACCATGGGCAAGCAACTTTTGTCCTGCCAGATTAAAGTATAATTAAGAAATGTTTGACAAAATAAAAATACAGGTCAGCCTAGATGATATTAATTAGTGGCTTTCAATCAATCTAAGGCAACAGGATCTGTCTCTATTTGAGTATGACAGCTGGCCTAAAGTATTGCCTTGGGTTTTTTTTATTGGTCCCTGCTGTCTTATGTCTTTTATATTACTCCTTTCATTCATTGTATGATCCAGCCAACATTGGCCAACTTGCAGTTTTTTAAACAAGATGCTCTATCTTCTATTTCTGTGCCTTTTCATTAGTTGTCCCTCATGCTTGAAGCTCTACCCACTCCTGATTCTTAGTTCCTTAACTTACCTCAAGACCTTCTATCTTTCAAATCCTTTCTCAAAGAAAGAGAGAAAGTATGTGTGTGTGTGTGTGTATCTGTACATAGTTATTTTCATGTTATCTATCCCATTAGAATAAAGCTCTTTAAAGGCAGTGGATTGTTTTTATTTTTGTTTTTTATTTTTTATTTTATTTTTTTGCCATTTTTGTGTTGACATTTCTAGTACAATTTTATTACCATCATTTACTTAGAATGAACAAATCATATAATTAGCTAAAATCTGCAAAAACAATCTGAGACATCAATTATAGCCCAGGTATTAACTAATTAATTCTTGTTCTGTCTGCAGATTTACAGCTTGAGATATCAGCTATACTTTACTGTTTACCACTAGTTTAATGTTTTATTAGCTAATTTTCCTCTTTTCCCATCTCTTAGGTCCCTAAATACTTTTCTTTCCACTATTTACTTTTGGAAATTCCTTTGTATTCCATGGTGCTTGGTGTTATCCTTTTGTATAGCAAGGGCTTAATAATGCTTGTTAATTGAAGAATTTGTCCTTTAATGCTATTAATTCTCGTATTCTCTGTTTTCCCTACCTATTGAAGTACTTTACCCTGGTATTCAGGTAAATTTCTCAATGCTCTTCTTTATATGCCCAATATATCAATCAACTAAACTGTTTTACTTGCTATTTCCTTTTCATTGTGTTCTTTTCTGCTTGTGAATGTTGTTTTTTATGACAGGTATAGACTCTTTCCCCTCTTAAGTCTTCATGAAGATCTTTTTAGGCAACACTTATTCTAAAAAGTCTTTCTTTTTCCCTTTTCTAAGTATTATTGTTATTATTAGTGTATCTATCTGATTTTTAAATTCAATTCAATTATAAACAACTTGGGGAAAACAGTTATAGATTTTTCATCTTTGTATCATTAGCACCTAAAACAATACCTTGCACATAATGGGCACTTAACATTTGTTGATTTGTATTATTTTGCTTATTAAATTCTTGTACTTAGCTTGGAAATACCAATGTATTAAGTCAAGATCCATTGTGATTCTTTTCTAAGTATTTGCAATAAATGTATTATTCATATAAAAGGAATTAAATTTTTAAGAGAACTTATTTCTAATGCCTCTTTATCCATGCTTAATATTAACCATATAATTGAACATGTTGAACCTTCAGAAAGAATGTTGTAAATGCTCCACTTCATGGCAAATAATTGGTAACTGAAGGTTTTTAGGTTATTTATGTTTTGAGAAATAGTAGATATTCAGAAGTTGTTATGGGCCAGAACTCTGAACTTGAAACAAAGGATTCTTACAAGGTACTAAGGCAGTGGAATTGATACAACAATAGTTATCTAATTTAGCATGGTTCACTATGATTGATTTAATCCTACAAGGAGATGTTATGGGCCAGAACTTGAAATAAGGTACTAAGTGAAATTGAGGAGACAATGATTATATTTGGTTTAGCATTGATTTAATCCAACAACAAATAATGGTTTCCTAGTGACATAATGATTGGTTTGTACTCAGTGTGTAGCATACAAGCTAGAAGCCTCAGCCAGAGAGATTCAGAGATTCAGGACAAGCAGATAGAAGGCTGGAGGCTGAAGGCTGAAGGCTGGAGCACAAGCCCTTGGACTCAGACAGATTCATCCCATCTCACACAACCTTGGCTCTCCTCCTTCCCTTCTCCACTGAAATCAAGATTCTGGAAGGCCTCTAAGAAAACTAGCCGAGCCCCAAGTGAAGAAGATAGGACTTTGAAAGAGATAATAAAGGATTTGGACTTTAACACCTGGCTACAGGTTTGGTGATTACACTGAACTGAAATGGAGGCTGCTCCAGAGACCCTAAGAAAACCTCAACAGAGAACATTACATTTTAGAGAGAACATTACAAGAAGTGTTTTTGCCTCAGTGGTCTAGGAACAAGGTGCTTAGTGTCAATCAAGAAACATTTATTAAGAACTTACTATGTGCCAAGCACTATGTTAGGTACTAGGGATCTAATGAAGTAAATGAAATAGTCCCTGTTCAAGAAACTTATATTCTTTTGGGGGAGGCAATGTATACATATTAAAATACTATCCAAATTATTTTTATATTGGGGACCTACCATGCTATACCTTTGAATGTATATTATACTTAATCCCTTCTTTATTTTACTCTTCCCTATTTGCTTAATGAGTATTGTTTCATAAACAGACCTTATATTAACAATGTGATGCTATTTTTTTTCTTTTTCTTCTTCTTATTTTTTTTTTTTTCAAAACCTTTTTCTTGGAAAATAGATGTTTTTAGGAAACTGTTAACTCTCTTTGGTTTCCAGGAAATTACTAAGTGAAAGAGTAGCTGAATAGCATTAAAGAATTTTAGTCTGGCTTCCTAGCCTTATTTTATAATATAAGTTGAATGCTAAAGTTCTATAATTTTGGAAGTGAGCCATTTTTGTGCACATTTGGTACCTAAATAAATGGGAGGAGTGATGACAAAACCATAGGTGTTATTCTAAGAAAGTGTATGTATTGACTTTACTAATTTAATCTTGAAGGGGGAGGTTTCTATAATGATTATTTGAGATGAGGAAGGACAAAGGGAGCAATGGTGGTTGTTGTTCCTATTTCTTGAGTAGCTGTGAATCCTTACAGTATACTTGTTTTGCTTTCCTTTTCTTTTTCTCTAAAGCCTAAATTCTTTGTTGATAGGATACATAATATCATTGGAGAGAACATGATTCGTGTTGGAAAAAAAGGAGAGGGTAGGACAAGACTGTACTACATTCTTTTTGCCTTCAAGATGTACTGAGCTTTTTATCAATAGTAATGCATTTCATAGTCCCTCTCATGTAATCCTAGTGGATAAAAAATTTGGAGGAAAGAAGTATAAAGTGAACCTAGTCTTTTAGATATTTTCTCTCTGCAGGTCTGGACAGGAAAACTGGAATTAAGAGGTATGAGTAAGTAGATAATCCAGTTAGGTGTATTCAGAACTAGTTGAATAACAGACCCTCACATGCCTATTTAGGCATTAATGATTTAATGTATGTTTGGAAGAAATTCTCAAGTAAATGCCACAGGACATTTTCTTGGCCTTGTGCTGCATAACATTTTTATAAATTACTAAATAAGGGTATAAAATGTCTACGATGGAAACTTAAGGTAGTGAATCATATTGGAAACCTGAGAATGTTGTGCTAGTTTCATCTTTTATTTTCATCTTTTTTAATCTTACTTAACATAAATGTAAAGTCTTATATGGGTTCAAAACATCAATTTCACAAGATAAGTTGGGAAAACTATTGCTGGACAACATTTCACCTGAAAAGATCTCAAGCTTAATAAGTAACTGAGTGACAAAGATAATGTGATTTTAGGCTTGAGTAAGAGAAGCATAGGATCCAAGAATAGAAAGTTCTACTATCTTCTGCCTTGATCAGACTACATAAGGAATATTGTTTTCAGTTCTGGCTGCCTAAGTTTAGGAAGCACATAGAGTATCTAGAGGAAGTCAATCATCATGATGGAATCTTGAGATCATGTCATAAAAAGGATTGGTTGAAGTAATTAGGAATATTTAGCCTGGATAAAAGTAGAATGGTGGGGAAGTTGAGAAGAAGCTGGGAGATGACATTTATTTTCTTTTTTTCCCCATCATTTTTTTATTCTTCTCTAAAAAGCATTTATTTATGATATGCTTACTATGTGTCAGGTACTTGGTTTTTATTATTATTGTTATAGCTTTTTATTTAAAAATCATATGCATGGGTAATTTTTCAACACTGACCCTTGCAAAAACTTCTGTTCCAACTTTTCCCCTCCTTCCCCTCACCTTCTCCCCCAGATGATAGGTAGTCCAATACGTGTTAAATATATGTTAAATACAATATATGTATACATATTTATATTGTTGTCTTTCTGCACAAGAAAAATTGGATTTAGAAATAAGGTAAAAATAACCTGAGAAGGAAAACAAAAATGCAAGCAGATAATAACAGAAGGAGTGGAAATGCTATGTTTTGGTTCACACTCATTTCTCATAGTTCTTTTGTTGGGTGTAGCTGGTTCTCTTCATTACTGAACAATTGGAACTTATTTGGATCATCTCCTTGTTGAAGAGAGCCACATCCATTAGAATTGATCATCATATAGTACTGTTGTTGAAGTATATAATGATCTCCTGGTCCTGCTCATTTCACTCAGCATCAGTTCATGTAAGTCTCTCCAGGCCTCTCTGAAATCATCCTGCTGGTCATTTCTTACAGAACAATAATATTCCATAACATTCATATACCACAATTTACTCAGCCATTCTCCAATTGATGGGCATCCCCTCAGTTTCCAGTTTCTGGCCATTACAAAAAAGGCTGCCACAAACATTTTTGCACATGTGGCTCCCTTTACCTCCTTTAATTAAGATCTCTTATATCCCAATAGAAACACTGCTGGATCAAAGGGTATGCACAGTTCGATAACTTTTTAAGTATAGTTCCAAATTACTCTCCAGAATGGTTGGATCCCTTCACAGTTCCACCAACAATGTATAAGTGTCCCAGTTTTCCCACATTCCCTCCAACACTCATCATTATCTTCTCCTGTCATCTTAGCCAATCTGCGAGGTGTGTAGTGGTATCTCAGAGTTGAGATGACATTTATTTTCAAGTGTTTGAGAGCTTGTATGAAAGAGGGCTTACACTTGTTTAACTTAACCTTGCAGAGAAGTCTAGAATTTTTGGAAGTCAAATTGTACTAAATATTTGGAACAGCTTTTGAACAGTTGGATCTAGCCAAAGATAGGTTATGTCACCATAAGTAATACTGTGGTTTTTTCTTAATAGAAAAGCAATAGGTATAATGCTATTTGTTAATATAGTGTTTACATAGTATAGTTACTTAGCTAGAGGGCAAACTATATGATTTCTTACTTTGCTTCTAACTTTTACCTTGTCAAAAAGTTTGCAGCCAGAGAAACAAGTTATCACAAAATGCTGTTTGAGTGAAGGCAGCTTTGTTTGTGATAACAAAAACCAAACAGGTAATGTAACATACTTAAAAAATAAAAAAGAACAACTAAATTCTCAAAATAAGTGTCGAGGTGACAGTAGATTTTCAGGTGAAAAAATGAAGCTAGTGCCTTAAGAAAAACAAAATTTTATTTTTTTCACATTAAGCTCTAATTTGATACTCAGAATATTACTTTTGATTTTTTGATGTGTTCTATTTAAAATTTTGAACCTGTATTAAATGTGTGATTTTTCTTGAACACCTACAGCCTTGCTAATAATGGCTTTTAAAAATTAAAAAATATTTTCTTTTTTTCTTTTTGTTCTGGAACTGTAATTTCATTGGTCAAGGGGCTATGATTGGGAAGGACCTGTCACTGGTGAAGATCATTTGTAATTTATAGTTCTAGAGAGTTAATGTACTCAATTTAAGAGACTTGATCAGTGTCATGCAACTGTTGTGTGTCAGAGACTGGGATTTGAGTCGAAGTCTTCCTGACTCCAAGAATGGCCTTTTGTTCACTATCCCATTATTATTTCTTTTCTGTGTTTTAATTTGAGAATCAATCTAATCTGTCAGACTGTTCATTATAGATGCATTTTGATTTACATGTAAGATCATATATTATCAATTATTCATTGGACATGTTGAATTATATTCATAGGCATCTCAGCTTCAACATTTCTTTTTTTTTTTAATTTTTTAATTTAGAATTTTTTTCCCCACAGTATATATGCATGAGTAATTTTTTTTATAATATTATCCCTTGTATTCATTTTTCCAAATTATCCCACCCTCCCTCTACTCCCTCCCCCCGATGACAGGCAATCCCATACATTTTACATGTGTTACAATATAACCTAGATACAATATATGTGTGTAAATACCATTTTCTTGTTGCACATTAAGTATTAGATTCCAAAGGTATAAGTAACCTGGGTAGATAGACAGTAGTACTAACAATTTACATTCACTTCCCAGTGTTCCATCTCTGGGTATAGTTATTTCTGTCCATCATTGATCAACTGGAAGTGAGTTGGATCTTCTTTATGTTGAAGATATCCACTTCCATCAGAATACATCTTCATACAACAGTGAAGAGTACAGCGATCTTCTGGTTCTGCTCATTTCACTCAGCATCAGTTGATGCAAGTCTCTCCAAGCCTCTCTGTATTCCTCCTGGTGGTCATTTCTTACAGGGCAATAATATTCCATAACCTTCATATACCATAATTTACCCAACCATTCTCCAATGGATGGACATCCATTCAACTTCCAGTTTCTAGCTACAACAAAAAGAGCTGCCACAAACATTTTGGAACATACAGGTCCCTTTCCACTCTTTAGTATTTCTTTGGGATATAATCCCAATAGCAGCAATGCTGGGTCAAAGGGTATGCACAGTTTGATAACTTTTTGGGCATAGTTCCAAATTGCTCTCCAGAATGGCTGGATTCTTTCACAACTCCACCAACAATGTATCAGTGTCCCAGTTTTCCCACATCCCCTCCAACATTCATCATTATTTGTTCCTGTCATCTTAGCCAATCTGACAGGTGAGTAGTGGTATCTCAGAGTTGTCTTAATTTGCATTTCTCTGATAAGTAGTGATTTGGAACACTCTTTCATATGAGTGGAAATAGTTTCAATTTCATCATCTGAGAATTGTCTGTTCATATCCCTTGACCATTTATCAATTGGAGAATGGTTTGGTTTCCTATAAATCAGGGTCAGTTCTCTATATATTTTGGAAATGAGACCTTTGTCAGAACCTTTCCTTTTAAAAATATTTTCCCAATTTGTTACTTCCCTTCTAATCTTGTTTGCATTAGTTTTGTTTGTGCAGAAACTTTTTAGTTTGATGTAATCAAAATCTTCTATTTTGTGATCAATAATGATCTCTAGTTCTCCTCTGGTCATAAATTCCTTCCTCCTCCGCAGGTCTGAGAGGTACACTATTCTCTGTTCCTCTAATCTATTTATGATCTCATTCTTTATGTCTAAATCATGGACCCATTTTGATCTTATCTTGGTAGCTTCAACATTTCTAAAACAAAATTCATTATTTACTCCCCAAACCCATTTATCTTCCAAAATTCTCTTTTGTTATCAAGAATATAACTATCCTTCCAGTGATCCTAGATTTGCAAATTTTGGTGTCATCCTTAGTTCCTCATTCTCACTCACTTTAAATATCCTTTTGGTTGCCAATTCTTGTTTCTCATCTCCACAGTATCTCTAACAATTTTCTCCTTCCAGTACAGTTACCACCCTAATTCACCCTACTTTTTATTTAGATTGTTGCAGTAATCTCTCTTCTATCCTCACCCCAATCAGTCTTCTAAACAATGTAATCTTTTACATGCTTTGGCACACATTGCCTTAAAAGGACTTTCCTAGAGTCTGGGTTTCATTGTAGCATAACTTACTCAATGAGCTATAATGATGATTCATTACCTTTGTGTGGGGCAGTGACCTTTATCCAATTAAAGTCAGAGACTCTCAAGATTAAAAAGCAAAAAGGATTTATTACAATCCCACAAGAATGGGCAATTCTCAACAGACAAGGTATCATCAGTACAGGTATACAAAGCATAAGCTGCAAAAACAGGATTATATAGACCTTAAGGTGGAAATTCCCATCCCCTTCTGACCTTTTCTTCCATTGGCTGGGGCAGTCCATGCTTCCAATCTAGATGTAGAAATCAACACACAAAGAATACTAGCCAATGACACTCTTTACCATATTAGGAACTTAGTGCTAATTGTGGCAAAAAGGGCAAGAGAACAGGAGGGAAATGTTTATCTTAAGATAATCACCTACAGTTTTTGTCTATAACAAGGTATAATTAGGGTATAGTTTGAGGCCACATTTTTATGAGAGGGCTTCACTAATTTTACATCATTCAATCCCTCCTCTCACACCATTCTTTTTTTTTTTTTTTTTTTTGTATTCATTTTTCCAAATTACCCCCCCTTCCTCTATTCCCTCCCCCCCGATGACAGGCAATCCCATACATTTTACATGTGTTACAATATAGTCTAGGTACAATACATGTGTGCTCTCACACCATTCTTGATACTTTTTTTTTTTTTTGCTGAGGCAATTGGGGTTAAGTGACTTGCTCAGGGTCACACTTAACTAGGAAGTGTTAAGTGTCTGAAACCATCTCATCCTCGTTCTCCAATCCCTCTGAGCCTAGTTTGTCCTCTTATTCTACTGGGATCCATTCTTATCTTTTTAATACTCTTAAATTCTACTGGATCTCCCCCTCCAGGTTGTTCAGTTTTTAAAACCATCTTGGCTAGTGATGTTTGTACTACCCTTATCATCCAGGGTAGGCAGACAGGGAGTAGTATTATACCACTTAAAGCTATCAGTAGGAACCAAGAACCTGTTTCCACTAGCTGCCTCCAGATCAAGACTAATGAGATATTAAATGGTGAGAACCAGATCCGGAATAGGATCTGATGTCTTTGGTGATTTTCTTCACTACTTCATCAGTTTTCATCATCATCATCATCAATTTTCATATAGCAAGTGGACAGACTTAATTTTCCCCTAACTTCACCTTCTTTAGTCAACAAGTGTTCTAACATCAATCTCTGCTGGAGTACTGCTCTTTTGTCAGAGTGGTTTGGTCTGCTGACAAATTCATTGCTTTTGTCATCCGGTTAGTAATTATTTTGACCACAACCTCGAGTCTAATGAGTCTATTCAGGATATAAATTGGGATTCTGTACCCCCAACTTCCACTTGGGGGTCAACTATTACCCCTACCATTTGCATCTCTGGTAATTGGAGTAGTAACCCTTCACAAATAAAGATGTCTAGCACAAGTCAGAAACAATGGAAGTGTTAAAAGTAATAGGCATATGCATCTAGCAATAGATAAATGACTAGTCCAAATACTCATCTACTTATTTAGGATATAATGACAACATATTTTTAGATTGAAAATTGCAATATCTTAATATACTTGAATTATGCTCATGGTTTCTACTGGCCACTTTCTCTTTACTATAAGGGGAAAAAACAGGGACATGATTATAATAATTTCAGAACTGGTCCTTCAACCCTTAGCCTCAGAGTCCATACATGACAGGATAAAGCATCCTTAGCTCTGTTTCATGGTTGATAAGCAATCTTGTAATAACAATTCCACTTTATAGACAGACTCAAAAATAATCATGTAGATTCTTATTCAGCTTGGAAACTGAGTCAGAAAGATCCTACCTTAAGCAGAGGCCAAGTTTATTCTCCCTACTCTTGCCCTGATACTAACCTCCACCTGTAACAATTCAGGATCACATTTCTCTGAATAGCTTGTAGCAGTGGGTTACTGACTTGATGATCCATAAGAAAATCATACCTGAATTAAAAAGTCCAAATTATCTATAGTCCCAAAAGATTTTTACCTCAAATAGAAAATCTCATTAATCAAAGTTTCAGGTGAATTTAGCTCTCAAGGATCACATATCCTAAATAAATATTAACTATTATCTTATATTGATAACTGTAAGAGATTCATTGTAGAAAGTTCACAGCTTAACTTCATATTTAAGTAGATGGTTTTAAATTCAATATTACACAAATAACTTTACTTTTAGATGCTCAACAACCAATCTATAGCAAAACATGTTCAGGTATTAACCATATTCAAAGGGATCAAAGGGACAAAGACATAGACCACTGTTCTTTGAATCCCCCTAAACAAGGAGAACAGTTTTAAGATAACTCAATACAACCAATTAAAACTCACATAGAAAACAGAATATACTATCCTAATTTTGCTTTAAAGACCCCTATCAGAATTAACATTAATAATTTCTTCATCCTAAAAAATGTTACTTTAACTTCATCTAATCAAGGAGGCCCTATATCTTTTTCTGGAAATATAAATAGCAGGTACAAACATTCCTAACTGCAAAATTAATTTTAGAAGTTATAAATTGTCCTTAACAATCCATTCTTGAGATTCTTCCATAGGTCATTTAATCCTAGCATAATAAGTCCATTCCTTCTCAACATATGGACAGCAGTCTTGATCATCAGTAACATCTGATAAGGTCCTTCCCACTCTGTTCTTTTCAGGACTTATGAAGCACCCCATCTTCTGGGACAGCAAACTCCAAAGATGTTGTCTGGGCCAACAATCCTTGCTTCCTAAGGGCTATCTTCTGGAATACTAGATTGGTTTTTAGAACCAACTACCTTAGATTGTTCCTTGGTTCATAGTATCCTGTGCTCTTTGGTGGAGGACTCTCCCAGTCTTACCAAAGGGAAATAGGAGCACTCTTACAGACGCTTAACTGCTTAGAGTTTT